>NC_134354.1:415201201-415514834 GCF_048569485.1 Anomaloglossus baeobatrachus | reverse complement strand
TTGTGTGGTCACCTGCAGAAAACCTGCAGAAAAGAGGAGTACAAAAAATGCGGCATATACACAGCCTTGGCATTACATTTTTAATTATTTTTTTTATAGGTTTAATATAGACAAAAACAACAATTGTGCCTTTTTTACATCATTTACCGATCACCAGAAAAATCTTGATTGCTGTGTTGTGTGGGTCGTTACAATTATAGGGACATCAAATGTGTCTGTTAATTATTGATTTGTGATGTTTATTTTTTTTATTTTCTTTTAGACTATAGATATATAGAAATACATTGCTATGAGCTGTGTATCTCTATGTATCAATATACTCTGCTTGTTGGGTGAGAGCCTGCAATGCAGCTTCAAATATGCCAAATCCTCCCACAGATTTGACTGGAGGCTGTGGCTCAGCTATTTCACAGTTTGTTGTAGGTTTGAGTTCCATAGAGACACATAAAAATAATGACATTTTTTAATTGTTATTCATTATTTTTAGTAGTTTTATAAGAATAAAAAAATCTGACATTTTGTTCACCTCTACAATACAGGTACATAGAAATACACTGCTGTACATAGATGTATCACTATGTACCAGTATAATCTGCCTCTTGGGTCACTGTCTGCAATGCAGCTTCAAGATTACCAAATTCTCCTCTTTTCTCTCCATTCAGGGAGATCAAATCATAAGAGAACAAGGGAGTTGTTAGTTTAATTTATGTACATGCAGAAAGATGCCAGTCCTGCTCGTGAGGAGGAGGCGCTATAGAGTTGGCCAAGAGAGAAAGTGGAAGTCAGGAAAAAGCCCGAACAGATCAGGACTAACCCTCAAATCAGGACAGTCCTGGAGAATTTGAGACAGTTGACAGTGGGAACTGTGACAGTGCATTCTGTTGCCGGCTCGTCATTTCTGATCAGATCCAGCAAGAATGTGCACTGTTTATGTGCTCCTAATAGAAATTACTGACACTGTTGCACTGCATCAAGACTTTAAACATGAAGGCAGGAGCTGAAACAGGAGAAGCCTAGCTGACAATGAATGGTGTTTCTCTCAATACAGAGCATAGAAACACACACTCCAGAAACAGAATTGAAGTGACGTCACTCAATGATAAAATACAGCTCTTTTTTTTCCTTCACTTTAGGCCTAGGTCACACATACGTGAAAATCACGCACGTGCCGCGAGACACGTATTTTCCCTGCGTGTTGCGTTTGGTAAGTACGTGTCTCCGGTACGTGCGGGCCACGTGTGTTCTACATGTACTATCCGCGATAACACATGAAGAACCGGTAATTGGAATACTCACGTGGTCCTTGCTGCTGTCCAGGGTACTGATCTTCGGATCCAGCCCCGCCCACTCCTCGCTGATGCTGCTTCTGGCCGAGCGGAGGGGCGGAGATTAGAGCCCGTGACATCACGCCCACCTCTCCTTAACACGCTCATAATGAGCGGCGGTTGGCAGCAACTGTTTGCAGCGGAAGAATCTGCAGGGCTTATGGAGGTATGTGTTTTTTTTATTTTAAAATATTGACACGTGTTTCTCCAGCGCGTGTCACACGGGACCGCATCCACACTACATCCGTGTGGTATGGGTGCGGGCCGTGTGACACCCGTGATGCCGTAGAAAAACGGACATGTCGGCGTGAGAAACACACGAACACACGTAAGTACGGAACGGACACACGTTCCGTTCCAAAATACTTACGTGTGTCCAAACCATTAGGAATACATAGGACCACGTATGCACGTGTCTCCGGTACATGAGAAAACTGTCAAACACGCACCGGAGGCACGAACGTGTGACAGAGGCCTTACATAGATAGACAAGTAATTAGCAAGGGTCATGCAGTAGCGTTGCCCAAAACTGACAACTGCAATCTCACAGAACTTAAATCATATATACAGCACAACTGTGATATTTAAATTGTAACTTTTATACAATATGTGAAATCCCTAAACCAAAGTAAGAACAGAGATCACTCACATCATAGGACGTAAAACAATGTCATCCAATAACAAGGGCTAAGATACGTAGTCATCTAAGCCCAAAACTAATCACCCATATAATAGCGAGTGGGGGATAATGCATGAGGCTAATACCTATACAGTATATCCAGTTGTACAATCAATATATAATATCTGATAAAGACAACATACAATAGTCAAAATATTCATACCAAAAAAGTGAATATATATACAGAAGAGAGATATATAATAACCTCACCACATCTCTTGGTCCGTTCGATGGTACATAGCCCTCTGGTTGCCAGTCAAATCAGGCAGGGAATAGGCCACTGTCCAGATATGGATTTAAACTGACCCTCATATAAACCAAATAACTCCCACCCTTAGAAAGACAGTCCATAACTATCCCTCATTGTGACTGACCCTTCTTCTTGATGGTAGGTGTATGCGTCAAGAAGACAAGTTATCATCAATCAGTTGGATATGTGATAATAACTGATAGATCGACTATGGTCGATCTGCTGGGGCCTGAGTTGATTGGTAGAAATAGTTGCCAATTCTTGTGCTTTTTCCAGCAGCCACAAATAGAATGAATGAAGCTTTGGTTGGAAATTCTCACTGCAGCTCTATTCTACTGGGAAAGAAAGCCCCTTGTTATACCTTTCAGTGCAGGTTCCAGTGATCGAACCCCTATGAGGGATAAGATACTCTATGAGCTATCCAGAAAATAAGTAATAACTAGAGATGAGTAGATCCATCGGAATTCAGTCACCTATTTGCAAGTATTTTCAATAGCATTATTGTAAATTTAATGTACCTTATTATGTAATTGGGTCTGATGATAATAATTGTATGATGTACTAAATAAAGAAAATCGTATATATTCACATTACTGCTCTCTTCTTCAGCCCCTTTGCTTCTCACCATCACCTGTCCAGTCTTCATCGCATCTTTTGATCACCTTATCATGTGTGTAAATCCCGCATGAGAGGTCACAATATCATGATGATGTGATTTGCGGCGTGGTCTTAGGCATACTTGTGCCAGTAGCAGTGATCAGAAGATGTGACAAGCACCGGACTGGTGAAGAGCGAAATGACCAAAAGGTTAGCGGTAAGGGGAATATAGGGATTTATTTTGTTTTTTAATTATTTGATAGCCAGTTGCAGTTCAGAAAAATGTCGGACAGTGGCTACCATCTTGCTGAATCCGTGTTGAAACAAACTACAAAAAAATAAATAAATAAATAAATCACATTTTGTAGATTTTTGTTAAGTTTAGTGCAATACATTTTGACTTGAACATATTCCCTCATCTCTAGTGATAGCTTAACTTCATCGGACAACTCCTTTAACAGGTATGATATAGATTGACTGACAGTTTTTATTGGATAAAGTAAAAGTGGAGTGAATAGAAATAATGTAGCTCCACTTTATTTTGTACTATCTGTATTCTGAATTTTACTTGTTTTATCAAGATCACAAATTATCGTTGTTCTTTCTGCAATTAACTCATGGAAGAAGGATGGTAATTTAACTTGTATGAGGACCTTGAATTATCTGACATATATCATTGACAAGTTAGAAAATGTAAAGTTGCTCTTACAATATTTTTTCCTAGTGTTATTCAGTACTCTACAATGCTTGTTTGCAGGCGTTCTCTATTTTGTTCTTTAATTAATAGCACTAAGTTAGCTTAGTTGCAAGCTGACATTTATTATTATACATTGTATTAAAATTTAGTTCTTAAAAACAGGTTCTAATGCTTGTTAGAAGAGTCCATTGCTAATAAGGAGATTATAACCTGCCCCCTGCTTTAATCTCCAGTAATCAGCTGTAATATGTAGGGGAACCTTATAGTAAGTGTTCAATTCGTCTGCACCACAGGTATTTTATAGTCTTCATTTATATAAATGAGTTATGTAATTGAAATCTTAAACATGGGATATCCTTCAACTAACTTAGAAATCCTCCATAGTGTATATTAAAATTGTTTACTAAACTTGTGAAACTTTGAAACATTGTTCTCAGGCACTAAATTAGAAGAAAAGGCATTGACTCACTGGGCCCATTTTTTCACAAGTTTAGAAGCAAAAGAATAGACCAAATTTGTTAAGGGCTACTAAGCTTCAAATAATTCAAGAAGAGTATTAACCATGTTACATGTCTTGGAGAGAAGCTGATTGACCTCAGTCCTGCTCTATTTGGATAACAAGAAGTAGCAAGGCACTCCCAGGGTATGATGAAAAGTATATTTATTTATTCATGTGCGTGACAAAACGTTTTCGGCCCAAATTGGACCTTCCTCAGTAGTACTATACATAAAAATAAGATACATACAAGTAAATAAAAAATAAGTAAAAAATAAAATTAAAAATAAAAAAGGTCCATATAACACAGAGAACAAGCAAAATTTATAAAGAATACACATATGTAATGATTGTACACTGTTTACAATATTCAAATTCATATTGTTTGAGAATGATAAGGATAAAGTTCCTTGGAAAAGAGGATTTCATATATGTAACAATTTCATGCATGTAACAATTGTACAATATTCAAAATATTCAAATTCATATTAGGTCAAGGAAAATTAGGAATGTGTGAAATAAACAGAATAAACTTATTTTTTATTTACTTGTATGTATCTTATTTTTATGTATAGTGCTACTGAGGAAGGTCCAATTTGGGCCGAAAACGTTTTGTCAAGCACATGAATAAATAAATATACTTTTCATCGTACCCTGGGAGTGCCTTGCTACTTCTTGTTTACTTGGCCTTGACCTGAAGTGCACCCCAATATCCTCTCAATCCACATGAAGGAAGTGCCATTTTCTTCTATATATCTGCTCTATTTGGATGTCGAGAGACATTCAACCACATTGACTAGTCTTTTTTCTGTACTAAGAAGGGTCTTTTCTGTGGGGCCCATTACAGAGGTGATCCTGCTCTTATACTCTTCCCATCCAGCCACAGCTTTTACAAATGGATCTATGTAAGAAGAGTTCTTCTTTGGTAACCAAACTCATCATGCTTGCGTAATATCTCTACTTAACGTCACATAAGCAATGGAACCCTTGCCTCATATTATTAAAGAACCACGCCAGCACTTTTTTTATTTCATCCCTGGAGTGGTGCTTTAAATTTAAGTCTTTATACTCACCTGACGATTCTTCATCTTTTTTCATCATCGCAACTCCAGTGTTTCATGTAGCGACACGGAGGTCATAAATCAATGCAACTTTATGAGAACATTGTTCTGACTCTCATAGACTTGCATTGAATGCTTGTATCATAACTTCTGACTTCAGGCCAATCAAATCTTAGGGGCACAAGAGCATCCCGAGAGCCCAGAGTGAAGCTGAAAACCATAGAATATTCAAAGGGTGAGTATAAGAATGGGGACAGGGGCTTAGTTTTAAAGCGCCACTCCAACGCTGAAAAAAAATGCTGGAGTGGTGCTTCAAGAACACAATATCTGGGGTAAAAATAGGAGTGTGATATCATGTATTATATGCAGATTATGTTATTTTGACACTGACAAACCCTTTTACATCCTTACATCATCCTACAGACATATGTAACCATTTTGAAAATATACAATATTGTTCAAACGTTTCAGGCAAGTATATAAAAAATGAAGCAAAATAAGAATGCTTTTAATAGTAGAACTTTTCAAAGTAAATGAATAAAATCAAAATGAAATCAGCATTTGGTGTGACCACCGTTTGACTTCACAACAGCATCAAAGCATCAATTCTTTTAGGTACACTTGCGTGCAGCTTTTAAAGGAACTCGGCAGGGAGTTTGTTCTAAACATCTTGGAGAACTGATGACAGAACGTCTGTGGATGTAGGCTTGCTTAAATCCTTCTGTCTCTTCATGTAATCCCACACACACTCAATGATGTTGAGATCAAGGCTCCATTGGAGCCAAATCATCACTTCCATGACTCCTTGTTCTCTTTATGTCAATAATAATATAATATTAATAATCATTTTTATTTGTATATCGCCTATATATTCCACAGCACTTTACAATTTAGAGGGGACATAAACAGACAATATGAGACACTACAAACAAAGTAGCACAATTTAACTGATACCAAAAGGAATGAGGGCTGTACTTGCAAGCTTACAGTCTATGAGAAAATAGGGGAGGCACAAAAGTAAATGGTAAAAAGTGCTTCTATTGCATGGTCCGGCCATCAATATAAATATAAATAGGGATTTTAAATTACGCTATATAAACTGGTAACAGACATTATGTGTTCAAGCATAGATACAAAGTGCATGGAGGGTGTAAACAGGTAATAAAAAGTACCAGATTTGGAAGAAAATTTGATAAGGGCAAAACGGGAATAGTTGAACAAGTGAGATGAGGGGATAGGCCAGTCTAAGGAAATGTAATTTTCAAGCACACTTTAATCTGTGGGTATTTTGAATATATCAAATTGTAATGGGTAGTGCATTCCAGAGAATTGGCGCAGCTGGTGAGAAGTCTTGGAGACGGGATTGGGAGGTTCAGATTATAGAGGATGTTAGTGTTAGGTCATTAGTGAATGAAGGACATGGGTAGGGTGATAGACAGAAATAAGTGAGGAGATATAGGACATGTACAACTGTAGAGAGCTTTGAGGGTGAGAGTGATACGTTTATATTGGACTCTGTAGCGGATAGGCAACAAGTGTTATGACAGGAACATGGTAGAGGCATCAGTGTAGCAGATGGAGAGGAATATGATAATGGCTGCTGCATTCAGGATGAATTGGAGAAGGAAGAGTTTAGCAGGAGAGAGACTGATTAGTAGAGAGTTGCATTAGACCAGTTGAGAATGAATAAAAACGATAGTAAGAGTCAACTGTAAGAAAAGGTCAAATTCAAGAGATGTTTTTGAGGTGGAGGTGACACGCAGGAGTGAGTGATTGTATGTAGAATGTAAGGAGAGATCTGAGTCAAATTTAACCCCAAGATAGTGGGCGTGGTGCTGGGGCTATAATAGAACTATGCATGGAAATTACAAAATTGGGTTTATGAAGGTTAGTAAAAGGAGGAAACATGAGAAATTAAGTTTATAATAGATTGAGTTTCTGATGTTAGAGACAGTGGACAGACAATAGCTGGTATTTTGTAGTAGTGCAGTAATAATGTCAGGAGCAGAAGTGTATAATTAGGTGTCATCATTATACAAATTGTACTGAAAACCGAATCTATTAATGGTTATCCAATAGGGGCATTGTATAGAGAGAGGGCACATCATGCTTACTTCCCTTCAAAATCAGATGTCCAACAGTGCCATCAGCTCAGACCTTGCATGAACCAGTGAGACCAAACTAATTCTATGTACTGTTCAGAGAAGACTGGCCAGAATTGGTCTTCAAGAAAGAACTGCGGCTAAAAACCCCATCCCCAATGGGGAAGCCACCATTGTGCTTGGCGATACGCGTGGGGACGTTTTTCTTCCTTCCTCCTGCATGGTCATTTAGCTTCATTCTCTGTGATTGGTCTCGGGCACTTACTTTTTTGTTTACAGGATATATGTTCATGTTTGACATGGTTTTACATGAAGTATTACTAATCTTACTATTTTAAAGTGGTACTCACAGCTTTCTATTTATTGTCTGTATTTGCCTGTTGTTACCACCTAGACATTGCTTTTTTTTTGTATTGCTGGAGGAGGGATTAGGGGTCACGTCTTTATTATATGTAACTCCTGGTATTTGTATACACTGGTTGGAGTATTTTTAAATGTTTTTAAATGTGTTTTGTCTCTTTTGCTGTTTTTGTATTTCCAATAAAGATTTGTATATATTTATTTGTGTTATATTGGTGATCCTGGTTTTTGTGCGCACCAACTTTTCTTCTCTCCTTCCATTTCAAGTTTTATGTATACAAAACATTTGAACAGTTCTAAGAGTTGCAGAAACAGTTCTCGATATCCAAGGGTGATTTCTATGAAAAATTGCAAATTAGACATATCCTCAACCACACACTTAATAACCCAGTGCTTATCAACCATTCCATAGTCAGTATTTCCATCAAACCTACCCAAGACTTGAAACCTATATATGGTCTACTTCATAACCATAAAATGTTTCAAACACCATTCTCCATATGCTTGGGAAGGAACTGGGCCATAGTTTTTGTACAGAAAAGTGGGTCTATGCTTTTCATCATATGTTTAAATCTTTATGTTGAAGATCACACGACTAGAATCTGCAAGAAAAACTTCCTGAGATCATACTATAGATCTGATCATCTGCATCATTTCTTCCCAAATTTCTTTATGATGTGCAGATAGTCTGTGAAAATGATTTTAACCTTCTTCACATTTTGTATTAATACCAATCACTTAGACAATTTTTTAATGAAGTATTAAAACTTAAATACAGCTCATCATACTAACAAATAACAAATCCCCTCAGCATCCATAACTCTTTATAGATCTGGAAGTCATACATAGCACATCTCTAAATTGCAAAATAATAGTCTAGTAGAGGAAAACGCACCATCAAGTGGCTATGGAAGAACCTGGCCTTTCATATTGAACAAGCCATAACTCTAAGGCCCTGTGCGCACTTGCCGTTTTTTGCCGCGGATTTCCTGCGGTTTTGCTGCATGTTTTGCTGCAGAAAATGTTCATAACATCTCTGCAGTGAATCACCAACAAAAACTATGGGAAAAAATGCTGTGCGCAATATGCGGATTTTGACAGCTGCATGTTTTTGCTGCGGGATTCCCGCAGCAAAAACAATTGCATGTCACTTCTTTTCCGCACGTCGCTGCGGGATTTCACTCCATTGACTGCAATGTATTCGTGAAATCCCGCAGGGAATAACGCAGGCAGCAAAGTCTGTGCAGTTCATTGCATTTTCCTGCGTTATTCCCTCCGGTATTTCGCGGTTTACCTGCGGTAATGTTCATCGCTGCCTGCGGTTTGCAGGGAAGTGATGTCATTATGACAGGAAGAGGAAGCGGAGCAGAGAGTAAACACACAGAGATCACAAACACAGACATAGAATACACACAGATCACACACACAGACACAGACATATAGAATACATATAGAAATCAAACGGAAATATAGAAAAAAAAACACGTGGGCTCCACTGTACTTTTACCGTCCAGCCGAGGTAAGCACACAGCGGCGGCCCGGTATTCTCAGGTTGGGGAGGGTGAGGGCAGGGTTAATGCCTCCCCCCTCCCGCAGCCGAGAATATCAGCCTCAGCTGCCCCGGGACTGTCGCATCCATTATGCGACAGTACCGGAGTGTCCCCAGCTCTTCCTGTTGCCGTGACAGACAGGGTAATAAGGAGTTAATGGCGGCGGATCGCCATCACTAAGTCCAGGCTTGATCATGGCAGCGTCTATGTGACAGCTGACATGATCAACCCGTAAGTAAAGTGAAAAAACACACACTGAAAAATCCTTTATTTTAAATAAAACACCGAAAAATCCTTTATTTTTAATAAAACACCGAAAAATCCTTTATTTTAAATAAAACACAAAAAAGCCTCCTCGTTCATCCTTTTATTAACCCTTCCCAAACACACAGCTCCAGCATAATCCACATCCTCCGATGCTTGCATCCAGCCGTGACTGACACTGACACAGCGCTGAATGCAGCCTCGCAACGAGACAGCAGAGGTAACCACAGGGCATTTCCCATGGCCGGTAATGTGAACAACACATTACCGCTTGGGATAAATGCAGCGATCTGTCCTCTATCTGTCTATCCCTCTATCTATCCCTCTATCTATTCTTCTATCTATTTGTCTATTTATCTATCTAATATCTATCTCAGAAGGAAATTATTATTTTTTTTTTCAATGTGCTTTATTGCATTGAATGCAATAAAACACATGTACCAACCCGCACGTGGCAAAACCGCGGCAATACCGAGAACAATACCGGAGTAAAACCGCAGCAAACCGTGGCAAACCGCATGCGGTTTTCGGGTGCGGTTTGCCGCGGTTTTTTACCGCGGGTGTGACAATCTTTCAGACCCTGCGGAATTTTCTTAAGAAAATTCTGTTTTCCAGTGCGCACAGGGCCTAAAAGGGGCTTTACACGAAGTGACATCGCTAGCGATGTCGCTGGTGAAAGCACCCACAGCTGTCGGTTGTGCGTCATGGGCAAGTCACTGCCCGTGGTGCACAACATTGCTAGGACCCGTCACACGGACTTACCTGCCTAGCGACGTCGCTGTGGCCGGGGAACCGAGTCCTTTCTAAGGGGGCGGTTCATTCGGTGTCACAGCGGTGTCACTAAGCAGCCGCCCAATAGAAGAGGAGGGGCGGAGATGAGCGGGCGGAATATCCCGCCTACCTCCTTCCTTCCTCATTATGGGCGGCTGCAGGTACGATGTTGTTCCTCATTCCTGCGGTGTCACACATAGCGATGTGTGCTGTCGTAGGAACAACCAACAATTTTTTGAAAATGAACAACTTGTCAACGATGGGCGATTTGGTGAGTATTTTTCATCGTTAACGGCCTTTCATTAGTGTCACACGCAACGACGTCGCTAACGATGCCAGATGTGCGTCACGGAATTCGTGACCCCGGCGATATATCGTTAGATACGTCATTGCGTGTAATGGGGCCTTAACAGGCTAATTAAAGTCTGAGACCTTGGTCAAAGTTTTCTGAGCACACAAATTCCCTAGGGTGCCCAAACTTTTGTAACTGCCATTTTCCTTTTTGTAATTTTTAAAGTGTAAAAGATGAAAATATGTTGTTTTGTTTATTTGCCTAAAATTCAAAGGGAATGCGTCATCTTTACCCTTAGACCTTTTAGAGATCATTTAATCTTCAACTTGCTTAATGTTCACAATTTATAATTTATTACCACATAACGGCATAAGGGTTAATGATAATGCTCTGTACTAATTTATATCCGCTGGTATTTTGAAGACTGTCCTGGTGAATTAGAAACAGCATAATGAGTTCCTTTGATCATTTGTATGTAATGTTAGTGAAAACTACTCTTCCTGTGGATATATGCCATTGTTGATATTATATCTGTATCTAAAGTCAATCTAAAATTGGAAAGAAAAGTAAAGGCATTGTATATATTTAGAGAGAGCAATTGGTACTAACCAGTGTCTCCGGATATCAGCCCTCGAGAGTCATACCTTAATTGTGCTTCAGTAACAGTAAATTGGTTGGAGTCTAATCGCCTCACCTCTATTTAAAAGAAAAAAATTGTTTCCAACACTGTGATAGTATAAAACAAAGCATATGACAAACACAAAATTACAGTTCTTGTTAGAGGAAACACATTACCTCCTTAGAGGTTATGCTTAATTAATTTACAAATGAGCCATTACTTATCCTGCAGCCCCAAAATATAATTCCTGGTATGTTGTCTGTTCTTTTCTTGAGACTAAGCAGCCTTAGGCTAGGCTGGCTTTCATGTTTCCCCCAAGGATCACAGCAATGGTAAAATGTGGAAGAAGTTCATATTTTGTGTGAAAGAGTTTTCTTTTTGTAAGGCTAACAGTACAGAGAGAAAAGAGTGACCAATAGACATGGGATGATCTGCACATTTATAACAGAAATCATTTATAGATCAATTTCCCTTGATTAAAGTTAATCGGTCAGCAGGTTTTTGCTATTTAATCTGAGACAAACAGCAGTCCTCAATAAGAGGGAGGCCACTTAAACAATTATGTACAAAAACAATATTAAGAGGCTGTAATTATAATTTTAATCCTCATAAAAACCTAGATTAGGTAGCAAGTAACCCAAAACTCCAAAACTCCTTCGTTTGCTGACAAATCTCAGACATAAAATGTGTTATATTAAATATGGTAACCAAGGAGCCTATAGACATATAACAAAATTATCAAAAAAACACAACAAACAAACAAAAAATATTGAGTATGGTTATTTGACCCAAGGTTGGACAGGGGTCCAATATATGAGCACATAAAAAATAACCAAAAAAACTCAATATAAACAACCAAAATACTATATATTGGTCCTCAAAGAGGAACCCACAGTATCCAGGTACTTTAGATGAGAATATTAGGAACAATCTCACCCATTCCTTACAACTTGGGGTACATCAAGGTTTCCTCCGTATGGTTCTTTTCATTTTCATGCTACCACTGACCCTATACGTCCTTAGGGAAACTAGCTTCACCTGTTACCCCAATAGCTTCCACCCTGACAAGGGCAGACCACATCTAACCCTCTCTTGGAACCCCTATAGCATTCCTAGCCTCGTCCCGACGCGTTTCATCGTATTTGAATCATCACAGGACACCAGTATTTCAATAGAAGTCAGAGGTCCTGTGCCCAAGCTCCCAAAATACACTAATACATTTTAGCCTCTTAATATTGTTTTTGTATTTATTCTGAGAGCAGAAAAATGCAGGGGCAGAGACCATGATTTCCGAGTTGTGGCACTTATTCAGCTGTGTGCTGTGTTTTTAATACCATCTGATTTTTCAACACTAGAGGACTAGGCCTGAAAGTCACTCCAACTAATCTGTACAATTCAACCCCCACCACTGATTTGCATCATTCAAACAATGTACAGTGTACACAAGGAGCTGTCAATCAGGGGTTTGATTAGGGTTATTCAGAGCTCAGCATTCTGACTACTGCTAGATATGCAGCAGAGAAAACAAGTATTCCATCAAACTGTACCAAGCAATCCTATAAGCGATGCATTGCTGGAAAATGGCCCTCTGCCACTATATCATCTGCTCTCATATTACATAGCAAAAAACTGCAGATAGATTCCCTTTAAAACTTACTCTCAAATTACATAGCAAAAACCTTTACAACATTTATTGGTAGTTTACTTAACATTACTGAACATGTAAGCAGTGTAAAATGTATGTCAGTACTAAAATACTAGTACATACAGTATTATAAAATCAACCATTAAAGCTTATTTTTTATAAACAATCCACACAGTAAGTCACCTAGTATGTCGCTCTCAGGGACAAGGATTGGTGACACAAACATCCTCATAAAGTACATAGTCATTAAACATTATAGGTTTGCCTATAATTGCCTTTCTATGAATTGTCTTCATCTTGAGGATTGATGGGGTTCTGGTCTCTGCTCTCCGTGAAGAGGTAACGTCACATAGTAACATAATACAAAAGACAAAAACTATCTAGTTAAGTATATGATAATTATATGTTAATCCAAAGGATGGAAAAGAGTTACCTTTATAAAAAGCAAATTAGCCTCATTTTAGAAGCAAAATATTCCTTCCTGATGCCAGATATACAATGTATTTCTAGGAAGTAGAGATGAGCGAATGTTTCAAAAATTCAACTTCACAAGCTGCACCAAATATTTCCCCACAAATTGCAGTTACTCCAATAGACCTGAAAACATGTGTTTGACAATCTAAGGTCTCCTACAACTGTATCAAACAAACCCCTTTTCAAAGTCATTAACACAAACAGAGCCTAAAGGCCCCGTTACATGCAACGATATCTCTAATGATATGTTGTCGGGGTCACGGATTTCGTGACGCACATCCGGCATCGTTAGCGACGTTGTTGCGTGTAACAGCTATGAACGTCTGTTAACGATCAAAAAATAATCACCTAATCGTTTATCGTTGACACGTCGTTCATTTTCAAAATCTCGTTGGTTGTTGTGGATGTAGTTTGTTCGTTGTTCCTGAGGTAGCACACATCGCTACGTGTGACACCCCGGGAGCGACGAACAATGATGAACATCCTCTGGCAACGAGGTGGGCGTGTCGTTAATGCAGCTCCTCTCTGCCTCTTCGCTTTTATTAGTCGGCCACTGTGTGACGTCGCTGTGATGGCGTACGAACCTCCCCCTTAATGAAGAGGTTGTTCGCCGCCCACAGTGACGTCGCTAGGAAGGACAGTACATGTGACGGGTGTTAGCATTATTGTGCGCCACGGGCAGCGATTTTCCCGTGACGCACAAACAACGGGTTGGGTGCTTTCACGAGTGACATCGCTAGCGATGTCGCTGTGTGTAAAGCCCCCTTAAGAAATGTGATATTGACCTCAACACAAACGGATGTGTCCATTTTTCACTGCTATCTTGTCATGCACTATATGTAGAATATTTCAACTGTTTAATGGCTTTCTTTACTTATCTCTTTTGCTAAGTTGTGAGTTGTGACATCCTGTAAGGGGTGCTTCACACACAGCGAGCTCACTGCCGAGATCGCTGCTGAGTCACGCTTTTTGTGACGCAGCAGTGACCTCATTAGCGATCTCGCTGTGTGTGACACTGAGCAGCGATCTGGCCCCTGCTGCGAGATCGCTGCTCGTTACACACAGCCCTGGTTCGTTTTCTTCAAAGCCGCTCTCCTGCTGTGACACACAGATCGCTGTGTGTGACAGCAAGAGAGCGACAAATGAAGCGAGCAGGGAGCAGGAGCCGGCGTCTGACAGCTGAGGTAAGCTGTATCCAAGATAAACATCGGGTAACCAAGGTGGTTACCCGATATTTACCTTAGTTACCAGCCTCTGCAGCTCTCACGCTGCCTGTGCTGCCGGCTCCGGCTCTCTGCACATGTAGCTGCTGTACACATCGGGTTAATTAACCCGATGTGTACAGCAGCTAGGAGAGCAAGGAGCCAGCGCTAAGCAGTGTGCGCGGCTCCCTGCTCTCTACACATGTAGCTGCATTACACATCGGGTTAATTAACCCGATGTGTACTGTAGCTAGGAGAGCAAGGAGCCAGCGCTCAGTGTGCGCGGCTCCCTGCTCCCTGCTCACACTGGTAACTAATGTAAACATCGGGTAACCATACCCGATGTTTACCTTAGTTACCAGTCTCCGCAGCTTCCAGACGGCGGCTCCGTGCAAGCGCAGCGTCACTTGCACGTCGCTGCTGGCTGGGGGCTGTTCACTGGTCGCTGGTGAGATCTGCCTGTTTGACAGCTCACCAGCGACCATGTAGCGATGCAGCAGCGATCCTGACCAGGTCAGATCGCTGGTCGGATCGCTGCTGCATCGCTAAGTGTGAAGGTACCCTTACTGTAAATATTCACCCAATAAAAGGCTCTGTGTTCACTGCCTCTGCTTTCATACAGCCTATGATATCTTCCTGATTGGCTATGCAGTACCATGTGATGTCATAGTTGCAAGGCATTATTGAAATCCCACCTTGCTGCTCCAAACACTGTGCCTTCCCTGACTGATACAATCTTCATCATTACGTAAAATGAAAACAGGAATTTTTGGTGGATTGCATAAAGTGAAGTTCTAATTGTTTTAAAAACATGTGATCCAGGAAATTTCCCAAAATTCAACATGAATTTGTTTCACATCAAATCAAATCTTTACTGGAAAGTCTTTCATTCCACAGTGTTCAAATATTTCATTTAATCAGTAAATCCTACACAATTGCTAAATAGAAACCAACTATGATAGGTAGAGTTTACACACCAGTCACATCTCTTAAACAAGAACTCTTTGATTACCTGCTATGAAATATATAGTTAGGTCCAGAAATATTAGGACAGTGACTGAATTTTTGTGATTCAGGCTCTGCATGGCACTATTATGGATGTAACGTTTTACTGACTAATGATGTCCAATGTCCATTATTAATCATCTCCCTGTCTTTGCTGCCAGCTCCATTCGAGTACCAAGCATTCGAGAATTTTAGTGTTCGCTGATCACTAGAAGCAATGCATCCCCAAGGCCTCTGTTATTATTTACAGAGGGTGTGCTTTGCTTTGGAAAATGAGCCATTTCAAGCAGTTATGGACGAGCATGCTCACCACTGCTTGATACTCGATCCTCGATCAGGCATCGGAGTGCTCTGGCTACTATTTTTCCTGGCGTGCTGTCCCCACCTGAACATGTCCCATAACATCACCCATGCCTTCACCAACACAGTTACCAGGAATGTCCACTTAACAACCAACACGTGTACAAGTATTTGTGGCCAGATTCGCTACATGTTCCTGACGGCATATTGGGTGAACTTTGTGGAGGGCAGCATAGAGTCGGACCCTGGGACAGCACATGTGCTACCAACACTGAGGATTGCGGGCCTTTGTGCCATCAGGATTTTATGCACCTCCTACACCAGCTTCTACCCTCCCTCCTCCTCCTTCATCTCTGAATTGGAATCTCCCAGCATATGGTCCATATCGGTCTCAAGCTGTAAGTATTGCAGCACTGCCTCAGTGAAGGGGAAACATGCTCTGGTGAAACTCAGTTCTTTAGGTGACAAACAGCAGAATGCCACAGAGTTGTTGAAAGGTATAATATACAAAACAGAACTGTGACCAGGGCTGGCGTCAGCATGCAGCGCACCTGGGCAAATGCCGAGGCCCTGGTCGCCTACACCTCGTCTGCAGAGACTTGTGTACAGTGTACTGTGAGGGAGGAAAGAGAGTTACTGTGGTGACAGTGTTCACTACTGTGCAGTGTGGGGGCTATATATGATAAGGACTTGATAACCTGTAGTCAGTGAGTTGATGTATGTGTATGTATGTGGTGGGGGGGCAATTTATTATGATGGCCTGATAACATGTTTATAATGAGGTGATGTGTGTGTGTGGGTGTGTGTTTATATGTATGGAGGGAGGGGTCTATTAGACTGTACACTCTGATGGTCAGGGACATCCTAATCCGTACTGTGTGACTGTGTTGCACTGTATACTTACTTTGTGGTGGGTGTTATACTGTCAGGGAGGGAATTTTTAATTAAAGTACATTTAGAAAAGTTATTAAAATATTAAAATAAAGATATCTATATTAAATATGAAGTATAAATTTGGTTTTGGACCACCCCTGTAATCTGAGGTCCAGTATCAGTTTCCTGTAGGCCTATCATACTGTGATACTCAGCAAAGATGTATAAGGGAGTTATGGGCTCACCATACTATGCATAGGGAGCTTTGGAGACATCAATTCTGTGCATAGGGGAGCTGTGGGTCCATCATACTGTGCATAGGGGAGGTGTAGGGGAATAATCCTGTGTATACGGAGCTGTACCTGAGAGACTCAGCAGCCATTGTGAAATGTTAAGTGCATACTTAAATGGAACCTTTCAGGTGCAATATGCACTCAGAACCACAAGCGGTTTTGGTTGCATAATTCTAATCTGTGTCTAACTTTCCCTGTATTTCTAAAGATCCTTTATGATATGCTAATGAGCCCAGGGAGTAGTCACAGGGACGGTATTCCCCCAACTAGAACGCTGTGTGCAGGGGCATTAAAGTTCTTCTGTGGGTAGAGCTAGTGCACATTTTGTGCTACCGTACCACAGATGAAGAGAGAAGCCATAGCACCAACATCCTCCATTGCTGTTTGCCGCCCAGTAATGTATATCTCCTCAGCCCTTCCTGTGATACAGCAGTGTCAGTGTGCTCTATGTGTGGCCATGTCTGTTAGTGATGGAGACAAATCAGTGCGGCACAGCCACATGCCCAGGAGGAGCTGGACAGGAGATGAGCAGGGGTGGTGAATGAGGCTGCTGCCAGCTTCCCCATATTAATAACACTTCTAATGTGTCTGTGTGTATGTATGATGTTTATGATGTGTATCTATGTATGTCAGTGTATATGACTGTGTGTATATTTATGTCAGTTATATGTATTTTTGTGAATTTGGCATTAAATATGTACATGTACTTATGTGTACGTATCTGTATGTGTCTGTCTGCTTGTGCATCGGGCCCACTTAGACTCTTTCGCCCGGGGCCAAAAAAAACCTGGATCCGAACATAGCCATGACCCTCTTTTTCTTCCCCCTTGTCATGTGGTTTCAGTGTGCCTAAGTTATAGGTCCCCTACATGCCATCCAGATGACTGCGTCAACACTCTTGGTCCATATATCCACTCTGGCCTGTGGCTTTCTGAATCCATTTCACCAGGAGAGCCTAACATTTACTATAAGATTTCATACAGTTTTATGTTATACTGACGGATACCAGAAAGAAAGAGGCTAAAAGGATATTCTAGCTTACTTGACAACAGAAGCTGTGTCTATTGCAATAGCTAACAATCAGCCAATACACATGAAAAAAGGTCCAGACTTGTACTATAACCTCAATTTATTCTTCTTCTGAACTCACATGAAGTAGGTTAGCATAAAAGAGAGAGCACAAGGCAAAAGTATCACTCCCCGTACTGTAGAATATGTGATCTGTCTTTTTAGAAAAGGGACCGACTCCGTCTGATAACTCGCAGAATTAATCAAAAATAGAAAGGATGGGACATCCAAAAAGGATAAAATGTATTCAAGTTTATTTAATGTCCATAGTGTTAAAACCCAACATATGGTAGAGGCGTCCTCATTCTGATCATTTCTGGGGCACGATGTGCCCTTAGTCATCATGTATCCATGTTTGGATGTGCTATCTTTACTTTTTCTATTTTGATGGAATTAGTTTAGTTATACTAAGAGGGAAGGGAATTAATGCTTGTGGTGTTTCATCTGCCAAGCAGATGATGTGTTGGCCCATACAGAATCTATTGCCAGTGCAACACCATAGATGTCTGTTACATGATGGGCAAGACAACATCGGAAGGAATAAGACCCAGCTATAGCATATGACATTAGCTTCCAGGAACCTTACTAGGGACTTAAACCTCCCATTCATTTTAGATTACTGTCATCCAAACCTGCTGCTAATGACTGATTTGGCCAACAGGCTAGTGTGCATAGAAGCCAGGACAATTATTTGTTGGCATGTCCGATTCCAAACTACTTTTGTTTTACCGATCTGTCAATGGCTCTCTTATGGAGGACATAGGAGTAAGGCCAAGGACATAGGCCAAACGACCAAGCCGGTGTAGGGGAGAAACAGTCAAGTTACAACCATGATTAGACTGACAGTCATTTAATGTGTATATCGGCAGTATACTCTAGAAATTTCATTCTTTAGTTTTAGTTCATTATTAGTACCATGGTGAGTTTCCTGACATTTTACTTTTTGGCATTCTCTACATGCTCTGTGTTTTATCTGGCTCACCTAATATTGTTTTACCAAACAAAATTGGAACTTTTTCACAGCACATTTTGTCCTGACTACCTGCCTGTTGTTGATCTTGATATGCAAGTGCATAAGTAGCCCAGCTAACTGTTATCAAATCAAATCAAATCAAATCAAATAAGCTTTATTGGCAGGGCCAAATACAAATTAGTTTTGCCAAAGCAAGTGTACATTAGGGCCTGGGGCTGTGGGGATGGTGGGTGGGGATTGTAGGAAGGATGGATGGGGCACATCCAGGGTGGGGACTGTGGGGGCACTTCTAGGATGGGGGCTATGGAAGTCCATGGCTTATGATGGGGCATATCCACGGTGGGGACTGTGGTAACGGTGGATGGGGCATATCCAGGGTGGGGATTGGGGGGCCACATCTGGGATGGGGGGCTATGGAAGTCCATGGCTTATCATAGTTCTCTTTCTCGAAGTCTATGACATTCGCTCACATACCGCGCTGCTATCTCCACTGCGCTCTCTTCTTCCCCCAGCAGGATATATATTTTCTCTTCCTCCTTCATGGAGCTGAAATCCGGGAAGAGATGGGAGAGTCTCCTGAAGTGAGTGTCCCTCACTGCTGAGTACTTGGTGCAGTGTAGCAGGAAGTGGGTTTCATCCTCCAGGGCCTCCAGGTCACAGTGTTGGCACAGTCTGTCCTCCCTTGGCTTGTAGCTCTGCTTGTGTCGACCGGATTCGATGGCTAGACTGTGGGCACTGAGTCTATATCGGCTCAGGGTCCTGCGGTCTCTGGGGTCCGGGATTTTCTCCAGATACGGGGCCAGTCTGTAGTCTCTCTGTAGACTCTGGTACGTGGTCAGTTTCTGTGAGGTGTTGATGTCGGTCCTCCAGTCACTGACATACCTCTCCTGGCCCTCGTCTACCATCTTCCTGATTCTGGTTCTTGTCAGGCTGCTGTTATTGGTTATTTTGTCCAGTTGGGTTTGGGAGAGCTGTGCCAGGGGTCCTGGTTCATCTGGCCCACGTATATGTATCAGAGCTTTGTGGTGATGGGAGCTTGGATTGCTACTCTGTAGGTGAGCCTGAAATGATAGTGACCTCTTCAGAGCTGCTAGGTGTAGAGGGAATCTGCCCAGCTCAGCTCGACAGGCGCTGTTGGAGGTGCTTCGATGGACCTGGAGAAGGTGCTTACAGAATTCCAGGTGGAATATTTCTGTTGGGCTGGAATCCCACCTTGACCAATCTGGGTAAGTGTGAGGGCCCCAGACTTCGCTGCCATACAGGAGGATTGGGGCAATGATGGAATCGAAGATTTTTAGCCAGACCCTCACTGGTGGCTTCAGATGATACAATTTCCTTCGGATGGCATAAAAGGTTTTGCAGGCCTTGTTTTTCAGGGTCTCTATGGCTTGTTTAAAGCTCCCTGACTGGTGAATTTCCAGGCCCAAGTAGGTGTATTTGTCTGTTCCTGTTAGAGTGCAGCCGTTTACGACAAATGAAGGATGCTGGTCAAATCTTCTTTTTCTCTTCTGGAACACCATGATGTTGGTTTTCTTTAGATTGATCGGTAGTGCCCATGTGGAGCTGAATTTCTCCAAAATTTGTAGGTTGTCTTGGAGACCTTTCTCGGTTGGTGACACCAGCAGTAGGTCATCTGCATAGAGCAAGAATTTCACCTGGGCGTCATGGAGTGTGAGACCTGGAGCAGGTGAAGATTCCAGAGCAGCAGCCAGCTCATTGATGTAAATATTGAAGAGCGTTGGACTTAGGCTGCAGCCCTGTCTGACTCCTCGGCTCTGCTGGAAATAAGCCGTTCTTCTACCATTCACACTCACGCTGCAGAGGTTCTCGGTGTAGGAGCTTTTGATGACATCGTAGGTCTTTCCTCCTATTCCGCTTTCCAGCATTTTTAAGAACAAGCCCGGGTGCCACACTGAGTCAAAGGCCTTTTTAAAGTCTACAAAGCAGGCGTATATCTTCCCATGCTTTGTATTGTGGACGTGGCTCTGAATGAGACTGTGCAGGGTGTAGATGTGGTCCGTGGTGCGGTGGTTTGGCACGAACCCTGCTTGGCTTTTGCTCAGGACATTGTGCTCGGTAAGGAAACTGATGATCCTTTTGTTTAGGATGCTGTTGAACAGTTTTCCCAAGTTACTGCTGACACATATGCCTCTGTAGTTGGCAGGGTCATACCTGTCCCCACTCTTGTGGATCGGTGTAATGAGTCCTTGGTTCCAGGTACGAGGGAAGTAGCCAGCACTCAGCACAATGTTGAACAGTTTAACCATTGCAGCTTGAATTTCTGGTGGGCTGTACTTCAACATCTCTGGGGGGATTCCATCCAGACCACTAGATTTTTTACACTTTATGGAAGTGATTTTCTCTGCAACTTCCTGTAATGTAATTGGTGTGTCCAGTGGGTTTTGGAAGTTTTTGATTTTCTCTTCCATTGCCTTTAGTTTTGATGTTATGTTTTCCTGCTCTTGGCTTAGTCCTTCTTTTGGGATGTCTTTGTAGAGGTCTCTGAAGTACTGGAGCCAGATGTTGCCATTTTGGATATGGGTATCAGTCTTTTTCTTGCTCTTTGTGTCCATGTGGCTCCATATTTCCCAGAAGGAGTTGTCTTGGAGGGCGTCTTGGAGTTGGCTAAGTTTGGTAGAGATGTAGCTCTGCTTCTTCCTCCTGAGGATGGTTTTGTACTGCTTTTGTATGGTGTCATAGGCTTCCCTCAGGTCTGGGTTGTTGGGGTCTCTGTGTTTATTGTTTGAGGCTGTTCTCAGGGTCTTTCGAACGGCTTTACACTCTTTGTCAAACCAACCATTGATCTGCTTTTCTTTTGGCCTCTTGTAGTTGACTTGTTTGAGGTCGGACAATTTGGCCATGGTGTGGAATATTTTGTTGAGGTCTTTTGCAGCTTGATTCACTCCTTCTGGGTTTGACTTGTACTTGTAGCTGTAGAAGTTGTGGAGCATCTCTTGTAATTCCGGTCTGTTGGGAGCCTCTTTATATTTTATTTCTGACGTCTTGGACCATTTATAGGATGGAGGTCGGTTGTAGAGGCTGCTCTGCTGTGGCTTTTGTGTGGATGGTTTCTCTGTAGATTTTATGTACAGGAGAAGTTGGCTGTGGTCTGACAGGTGCGTTTGTGGGGTGACTATGAAGGCGCTAATATTTGCCGGGTCCATATCTGTAATGGCGTAGTCTACTACACTCCTTCCTACATGGGAGTCTAGTGTATATCTTCCCAGTGAGTCTCCCTTTGTACGTCCATTAAGAATATGAAGACCTAAACTTTTACATAAGTTCAGGAGCTTTTTGCCACTTTTGTTGACTGTACTGTCATAGCTGTTTCTCTCTGAGTGTTCTGAGTCGTGACTGTCATTCTCTGCCCCAAATATGTAGATGTTTCCGTCTGTGGTCAGAAAGTCTTTTTCTCTCCCTGTTCTTGCATTGAGGTCTCCAAAGATGAGAACTTTGCCCAGGACCTGATAATGGGTGGCTTCTTCTTGTAAGATCTCAAAGCTGTCTGGATTGAAGTAGGGGGACTCTGGCGGTGGTATATAGGTGGTGCAGAGGTAGACATCGGACTGAGAGGTGAGGATGGAGCTGCTGATTCTGATCCATATGTGGCTGCCTCCTCTCTTCACTGGTGTGATGTACTGGTGGAGCTCTTCTTTATACCAGATCAATATTCCTCCTGAGCAGCGGCCCTGTTTGATGTTTTTATTTTTAAGGGCAGGGACAGAGATTTCTCTGTATCCGATTGGCACCAGAGATTCGTTTTCAGCTCTGGTCCATGTTTCCAGGAGGATCTGAATGTCTATATTCTTCAGTCTTTGAATAAAGTCGGGGTCATTTGTTTTACATCCAAAGGCCGAGGTGCTCAGGCCTTGGATGTTCCAGCTGCTGATTGTGAATGAGGTCATTTTTTTTTTTTTTTCTATATACCTCATGTGTATATACCTTGTAATGAGTGCGGCTGTGTAAGACACTCTGGATTTACGACTGGTTTATAGGTATGTTAGATCCAGTCACATTAGTTTCCTGCACAATGTGCTGAGCAGGGTTCTAATCTCTTCCATATCTCTGCCCTGCATGTCTCTGTGTGGGGTTGATGGTCCCCTCCATGGTGGTCTCCTCCTCTGATGGCCCGATGTTGGGTGAAGGGCTTTGTTTCTGGCCTCCTGTGATGAAATTGGGGTTTCCTGTCTTTTTATTGTTGGGGGTCTTTCCATGGGATTTTGGTTGTTGTTGAGTCCAGGCATGGGGTCTCTGTTTAGTATAATGTCCTTCAGCTCTTTGGCCAGTAGGCTGACCCCTTGTTTGTTTAGGTGCTTGTAGTCATAGAGGTGTTGGTGATTTATAGAGGGGTGTTGTGCCAGGATCACGTCGGGCACAGCCTTGATTCTTGTGGTCAGGTCCGTGTTGATGTTCTGGGTAGTTTGGCTGGATACATCATTTCTTGGGAGCAGAGATGATAGAATTATTTTGCTGTCTGGGAATTTTAGTTTTGCCGTCTTTGCTAGTTGGGTCAGTTGTCCTGCGATCTGCTGGTGTTGGGCTGGCAGATTGTTTGTTCCTGTGTGTATAAAAATATGATTTGGGCTTGTGAACCGTGGGTTATTGATGACTGCCATCACCTGCTCAATAGTTGCACAGTGGATTTTTTTGACCCTTTTTCCTGGAAATAGTCGCCATGTTTTCAGGTATTTCCCATTTGAGTCCATTATTAGGATGGTATCAAAACGTTGTGAGGTCACGGGTGGGGTACGTGGGTGAAGCTGGGGGTCTGTGCTGGAGATTTTGCTGGTGGCTAGTTCTCTTCTCTTTTCTGTTTCTCTGGTTTGTGGTTCACTTATGTTATTTTCAGGAGCATTCATATTGTTGGAGTTATTTGGTATCTCAGTGTCCTGGCCAGTGGAGGCCATTGTGTCTGTTCTGGTGTTAGTTACCATAGCTCCCTCCTGGCCAGTGGGGGCCATGTTGTCTTCACTCCTCTGTGTTTCTATGGCGTCCTCCTGTTTCAGGTGTCCCGGAGTCTTCAGCTCTGTTATCTCCTGTCTCAGTCGGGCATTTTCATGCTGCAGTTCACACATTTTGCTTCTTATTTCCTGCAGATGCATATTCACTGCTGCATATTCACACCTCAGTTTGCTTATCTCATTCATTACTTGGTCATTTGCATTTCTGTCACCAAGGTTTCTTTGAAGTTCTTCTTTAAATTGTACAAAGTCTCTTTCTAGTTGAGATAAACAGTCTCTGAGGGTCTCGGGTGAGGGGTGTGAAGTGTTGGGGGCTGCAGTTCTGTCTCTGGAGGTCTCTGTAGAGGTGATGGTGGCTGCTGGGGTTTGTTGTTCTTTGCAGTTTTGTGCCTGGAGTTTAATTTGAGAAAAGCTGTCTTCAAATTTCTGTAAGTTTTCCTCAGCCCCTTGTACCATGATTATGCCGTTATTGTACACGTTTATGGTCAGTGAGTTGGTCTCGTCTTCTTTTTGGTTTCTAATTCTGATCTGCTGGCCCTTATGATTGCCGTTCTTGGATATATACTTATATTGATTGCACAGAGCGGTGTGCCAGGCTAAGGGCTGGTCTGTGAAAAATATCTATTGGATACTATCTCAGGGAAAGGCTAGTAAACTTAACATCTCCTTGTCGAAGCTTAACAGTGAAGGACAGGTATTACCATGGACATTGCATCTCAGGTTAGCCCATAGCATTAAAATTACCTTTCAAGTGACAAGTCTGCTACATTACTCTCTGACAACTGACAGACTAACCTTCTTGTTCTATTAGTTGACATTCTGCCCACTGGAAGCTTAACCATTTTTATCGTTTACCTTACAACCATATTTTTACTGTTACTAGTGCCCCTTGAGTGGTCCACACAGTTTGGACAAGGAAGGTTATGTACAGTATAAATGTACAGTACAGACCAAAAGTTTGGACACACCTTCTCATTCAAAGAGTTTTCTTTATTTTTATGACTCTGAAAATTTTAGATTCACATTGAAGGCATCAAAACTATGAAATACTTAACAAAAAAGTGTGAAACAACTGAAAATATTTCTTATATTCTAGGTTCTTCAAAGTAGCCACCTTTTGCTTTGATTACTGCTTTGCACACTCTTGACATTCTCTTGATGAGCTTCAAGTCACCGTAAATGGTCTTCCAACAGTCTTAAAGGAATTCCAAGAGATGCTTAGCACTTGTTGACCCTTTTACCTTCACTCTGCGGCCCAGCTCACCCCAAACCATCTCGATTGGGACCAGGTCTGGTGACTGTGGAGGTCAGGTTATCTGGCGTAGCACCCCATCACTCTCCTTCTTAGTCAAATAGCCCTTACTCAGCCTGAAGGTGTGTTTGGGGTCATTGTCCTGTTGAAAAATAAATGATGGTCCAACTAAACGCAAACTGGATGGAATAGTATGTCGCTGCAAAATGCTATGGTAGCCATGCTGGTTCAGTATGACTTCAATTTTGAATAAATCCCCAACAGTGTCACCAGCAAAGCACCCCCACATCATCACACCTCCTCCTCCATGCTTCACGGTGGGAACGAGGCATGTAGAGCCCATCCGTTCCCCTTTTCTGCGTACAAAGACACAGTGGTTGGATCCAAAGATCTCAAATTTGGACTCATCAGACCAAAGCACAGATTTCCACTGGTCTAATGTCCATTCCTTGTGTTCTTTAGCCCAAACAAGTCTCTTCTGCTTGTTGCCTGTCCTTAGCAGTGCTTTCCTAGCAGCTATTTTACCATGAAGGTCTGCTGCACAGTCTCCTCTTAACATTTGCTCTAGAGATGTGTCTGCTGCTAGAACTCTGTGTGGCGTTGACCTGGTCTCTAATCTGAGCTGCTGTTAACCTGCGGTTTCTGAGGCTAGTGACTCGGATAAACATATCCTCCACAGCAGAGGTGATTCTTGGTCTTCCTTTCCTGGGGCGGTCCTCATGTGAGCCAGTTTCTTTGTAGCATTTGATGGTTTTTGCCACTGCACTTGGGGACACTTTCAAAGTTTTCCCAATTTTTCGGACTGACTGACCTTCATTTCTTAAAGTAATGATGGCCACTCGTTTTTCTTTACTTAGCTGCTTTTTTCTTGCCATAATACAAATTCTAACAGTCTGTTCAGTAGGACTATCAGCTGTGTATCCACCAGATTTCTGCACAACACAACTGATGGTCCCAACGCCATTTATAAGGCAAGAAATCTCACTTATTATACCTGACAGGGCACACCTGTGAAGTAAAATCATTTCCGGTGACTACCTTTTGAAGCTCATCAAGAGAATGCCAAGAGTGTGCAAAGCAGTAATCAAAGCAAAAGGTGGCTACTTTGAAGAACCTAGAATATAAGACATATTTTCACTTGTTTCACACTTTTTTGTTAAGTATTTCACTTCACATGTGTTAATTCACAGTTTTGATGCCTGCAATGTGAATCTACAATTTTCAGAGTCATGAAAATAAAGAAAACTCTTTGAATGAGAAGGTGTGTCCAAACGTTTGGTCTGTACTGTATGTTTTCTACCTAGAGCAAAGTTTCAGTCACAACAGGACAGCACAACTCAGATTAGGACATTTAATGACATCTAATCTTTGATATTTAGTTTCTTCTATTCTACAGAAGTCAAAATTGACTACACTTCTGACTGAGATTCCTATGCAGAAGCTGTCTTAATGCAACTATTGTTCATAGAGCCTCTTATGGTATCTACAGCCATTGGTATAAGTGAAATATCTCTGTATCGACTATTTATATCTTTGTATACAGTAAACAGGTTGGCCCTCTCTACACCCTTTACAGCTTTGATATATGTTTCCTATACAGCAGTTTGCAAAACTGTATTCATAAGGGATAAGCCTTGTTCTTATAATAC
Organism: Anomaloglossus baeobatrachus; assembly: GCF_048569485.1. NCBI lineage: Eukaryota > Metazoa > Chordata > Amphibia > Anura > Aromobatidae > Anomaloglossus > Anomaloglossus baeobatrachus. The sequence continues at coordinate 415,488,076 of NC_134354.1, read as the reverse complement.
TAATTTAGGTATTCTTTACAGCATCATCCATGACCGCACGTGATTTCATAGCAGCTGCTTGACACTAGTTGCTTAAGTTCACTTTGCATCCACTTAAATGCCTAAGGCTATGTGCGCACGTTGCGTACTGTCACTGCAGAAATTTCTGCAGCGATCTGAAGAGCACACGTGCACTTCAAATCACTGCAGAAAATGTCCATAGTGAAAAAAAAAAAGCCGATTCCATGCACTCTGACTGCAGCTCCTCCCATAGACAGAGCAGGGGCTGCAGGCAAAGCGCACGGAAGAAGTGACATGTCACTTCTTAGAACGCGCGCTTCGGGCAGCAGCCGAAGCGCTGCACTCTAAGACGCCACGTGCACACAGTTCCTGCATAATCTTCATAGATTATGCAGGGGACGCAGGACGCATGCAGTTACGCTGCGCTACAAAGCGCAGCGTAACTGCATGTAATTACGCAACATGCGCACATAGCCGAAGTCCTTTACCATATCCACTGGTCTCCATTTAATAGGCAGTGGTAAAATCTATTTTCGTTTGCTATGTGCAATACCTTACATTAATTCTCATTAAACGTCATTTGCCACCTTTCTGTTTAAGCCTCCAAGTTCTCTAAATCCCTCAGTAATAAAGTACTATACTATTCTGTGCTAATTACTTATGCAGTTACTTTTCATTGAAAATGATAGGAGTTTCAGAAACCCACAAGTGAGAGCTGTGTAACTAGGCAGCAAAACAGCATAATTGTCATGATTTCTCTTTGCGAAGTGCCTGGATGCAGTCATTGTGAGCAAGGATGGTTGACCTTAGGGAGATCAACATCCACCACTGCGGAGACACCATCACGTGTTTCTCAACGCAGTGATTCTAGAGCAATGCCCCCTGGGAAATATTCAAAGCAAGAAGGCCTGCGGAGACACCATCACATGTTTCTCAACGCTGGCAGGAAACTAGCCAGGTCTTTCACCGGGAAGGAACCACCGCGGGAAGGGCAGTCTCCAGTCAAGGAGACCACCTATGCCAAGCATGGTATCCATCCACAGACAGCTGTTTCGGGGTATTTGCCCCTCATCAGTGTGGAGTAGGAATCTGGCTAGTGGGAGCATTGCCTGGTAAAAGACTATGTGAGCAAGGATGGTTGACCTTAGGGAGATCAACATCCACCACTGCGGAGACACCATCACGTGTTTCTCAACGCAGTGATTCTAGAGCAATGCCCCCTGGGAAATATTCAAAGCAAGAAGGGCTGCGGAGATACCATCACATGTTTCTTAACGCTGGCAGGAAACTAGCCAGGTCTTTCACCGGGAAGGAACAACCATGGGAAGGGCAGTCTCCAGTCAAGGAGGCCACCTATGCCAAACATGGTATCCATCCACAGACAGCCGTTTCGGGGTATTTGCCCCTCATCAGTGTGGAGTAGGAATCTGGCTAGTGGGAGCATTGCCTAGTAAAAGACTATGTGAGCAAGGATGGTTGACCTTAGGGAGATCAACATCCACCACTAGGGGGACACCATCACGTGTTTCTCAACGCAGTGATTCTAGAGCAATGCCCCCTGGGAAATATTCAAAGCAAGAAGGCCTGGATGCAGTCATTGACAGCTCAGCTGTCCAATCTTGGGCAGGGGCATGCTCTGCTGTCAGTATGGTGATGAACAGTTCAGCTGTACAATCTAAAGTGGGCTTTACATGCAGCGACGTCGCTAGCGATGTCGCTGCCAATCGCACCCGCCCCCGTCTGTTGTGCGTCACGGGCAACTGATTGCGCATGGCGCACAATATCGTTGCACCCCGTCAAACGTACTTACATGCTCTGCGACATCGCTGTGGCCGGCGAACAGCCTCCTTTCTTAGTCACGTCACATGGCAGGTGGCCAATAGAAGCAGAGGGGCGGAGAGCAGCCGAAGAAAAGACACACCCAGCTCGTTGCCGGAGGATGCAGGTAAGCTGTTGTTCGTCATTCCTGGGGTGTCACACGTAGCGATGTGTGCTGCCTCAGAAACGACAAACAACCTGCGTGCAAAAGATAATCGGGATTACAACGACCGGTCAATGATCAACGATAAGGTGAGTATTTTTGATCGTTAGCGATCATTCGTATGTTTCACACGCAACGACGTCACTAACGATGCCGGATGTGCATCACAAATTCCGTGACAACAACGACATCTCGTTAGCGATGTTGCTGCGTGTAAACCCCGCTTAAGGCCATGGAATGCTGAGCTATCAGTATGTTGATTGACAGTTCAGCTGGGAAATCGGAAGCTTTGGCTTGCTGAGTTTCCTGCATGAGTCTCCTATTCAGAGTGATTACTTGGCTATTTAGCTGACTCGCTGCTTCCAGATACTGTCATTGTAGATTTTGCTTGGTGGTGTCTACGTGTCTTTGATTCCTGTACTATATATTTCCATTGTTGCTCAACTTTCGAATTTTCTTCTGACTATCCGTTTACCTAGCCATTTTTCTTTCTATGTTACCTGCCTGGAATTTGGGTCTTAGAACGTGACCTGACTACATCTTTTTGTCTTTAATCACTAATGGCCCATCATATTTGAACATGCTTATTCTTGGTTACGAGAATTGCCCACATGTTAGCATGTCAGTTCTTATATGTATGGCCTCTGACTAAAGACTCAGTGCCACACTTCTTGAGGATTACACAGTGAATGCATAGTGGTACACTTACTCACCTGGATACAACTTGAAAAGAATATACTAATTTGAGGCAACTAGGTATAATGATTTTATTATCTCAAATATGGCACATAGATGATAGTTACAACAGTAGGCTTCGACAAGAAATGGTAGCATGAGTTTCTGTGCCTATATGGCACTATATGTCTATATAGTCGCATTAAACAGGGCTGAACTAGGCAGCTAAATCTGTGGGAAAGTCATCAAAAATCAATCCCAAAGTTGTCTTTTAAAAGTACGATTTAGTTGTCGCATATCAACTGTTAGGGCCACTTTTTACACCAGGTTCTTCACCTGCAGATTTGATACATATGATTCCAAGTTTAGAAGAGATGACAAAGACAATTGGACTGCTTTCACTAATAGATTAGGGTGTAATGTATTGATATTGAAGATCCACTCGTGACAATGGCAGGAAAAAATACACCAGAGCATAAAGCAACGTTTCAAGAATCAAGGATACATTTACAGAGAAAAAAAGATTGATTTTTGTACAGAGTGAAGTTATATGACAGGTAGACAGATATATGTAGATGGAAGGAAAAATATGACAGATAGTGAGATCAGTTTACCTGACAGTTACATAAACTAGAGAAAAATAAATAGAGAAAAGTATATAGACAGTAAGGGCATTAAACTGAGCTAATGGGATAAAGAGGTTAGATAGCAGAAGTAGGCAGACAGGTGACACGTACCTGCCTACATCCTCTGGATCATCTTTATATCAGACATAGCACCATTAAAATACAGGCAGCCCGAGATAAAATTGCATTGCACTGCTGTAATTTACAAAGAGGCATCTTCCTTGCTTTGTAAGCAACAAATGTGTTTTGTGATTTGACATTCTCGTTGACAGTGTACCCATTTGTTATGTGCAGAGATTAGCACACTGAATAGTGGCAGATGAAGAGTCTCCTTCTGTTTATGGGACATGCTGTCTGACGGAGGAATTCCTTATTAAAGGCAGAATAACTGCATCTTGCCATACTGGCAAAAAATATGCCAAGATGTTTTGCTGCAAGCAATATTATTTGATAAGATCCTTGAAGCAATCTAGGAGCTGGTCTCACTTTATTTAGTGGAGGGATGACATCTTCTTTACCCTGAGAAAAACAATACTTCATGGTAAACTAAAGGATCAACCATTGAAATTCAGCTCACCTGATCCTTCTTGCCACTGACATCATCTGTTAAGTGAGAGTCATGAGGCTTCCATACACATAATTTGCCCTAATGTGCATGGATGCCTTAACTGTAATTCAAACTACTAACACTGACCTACAAAGCCATCCATAATCTGTCTCCTCCGTATATCTCTGAACTAATCTCCCGCTACACTCCAAAACGTAATCTCCGATCCTCCCAAGATCTCCTTCTTCTTCCTCTCTCATTCGCTCCTTATGCAACAGCCTCAAAGACTTCTCCCGAGCATCCCCTGCCTTCTGGAATTCGCTGCCTCAACACGTCAGACTATCTTCTACACTTACAAACTTCATACATAACTTGAAAACTCATTTGTTCAGAAATGCCTATAATCTTCAATGACCCCACTGGTTCACCACCACCACAGCTGCTTCGTCAACACCACCACAGCTTCCGCCTCACCACCGTGCGGAGCTGCCGTCTAACCACCGTGCGGAGCTGCCGTCTCACCACCATGCGGAGCTGCCACCTCACCACCATGCGGAGTTGCCGCCTCACCACCACGCGTAGCTGCCGTCTCACCACCATGCGGAGCAGCCGCACCACCACCATGCAGAGCTGCCGCCTCACCACCATGCGGAGCTGCCGCCTCACCACCGTGCAAAGCTGCTGCGTAACCTACACCCTACCTACTGTCTCCTCCCTGAAATCCTATAGAATGTAAGCCCGCAAGGGCAGAGTTCTCTTCCCTATGTACTAGTCTGTCTATTGTAACTTGTATATGTATTCTATATGTAACCCCCTTCTCATGTACAGCACCATGGAATTAATGGTGCTCTATAAATAATTATTAATAATAATAACTGTACTAGTGGGATACAATTATGAAGGTCAGATACTGAGTTCTGGGGGTAAGAAACAACACAGAAAGATTAAAACATGCATCAGCTTACCAATTCAACCATCTGGGATGTTCCAAGGAAAAACAGTGCATGGAAACAGGCCGGATCTTGGTCACAGTATCCAAATAGAAAAACCAGCTTACGTAAACTTTCATAAAATCTTCATTTTTTTTGATTCTATAGAAAAATGAAAACATGGACTCAGGTTGGTCCCGGTCAAACCGGGACTGACCTGTGTCTATGTTTTTAATTTTTCTATGGAATCAAATAAAAAAATTTTATGAAAGCTTGCGGAAGCTGTTTTTTCTATTTGGTAAGAAACAACTACTAACTAATAGAAAATAATTCCATTTATTAGCATTCATACCTTTTATAATAACTTAGGATGGGTCAACTTTTTAAGAAAGTAATTTTTAATGGTGAATATTTACAGCTGATGCTCTCAAACCTTCCTCTTCGTCTCCCTGCCGTGTTTATTTAAGAAGCAACTCTCTTGATTATTATTTATCTAGGTAATTCCCCATCACAGATGTCACCATTCCAGTGGAATTATCAGAGAATGATAACGATTGCTGGTAGGAAAATACATCTACATAAATTCCGCATGGTTGGATCTATGTGATCATGAAAGGCTATTTATGAAAGTACATCAGTATGGAGGTAAATTATCATTTTTATGATTTGCAAATTCTGGCAAAATTGAAAAATTAGTTAACTGACTGGCAAAAAGGGGCAGCAGATGAAGAGTGGTGGGAGGTATAAATTAGCTTACTGCGACCGGAAGATACTTCAATAGTTGAGACGAGAAATTACAAGAGAGTGGATTAGGACCTTGATGCTCTCTTAAATAGGAATGAGTCGTGTTTTATAATTATTCTGTCGACATTAGTGCTAGGACTTTGACATGCTCCAAATATAAGGAGTTAAGATTGCATCAAGGCAGTGAGAAAGTCATGAATGCACGATAGAACTGTATGACATTGGTGAGCTTTGCAAGATTATGCAAGGAAATGTTTTCACCAGACCTCCATAAGTAAGTCACTGATATATTTTTTTTTACCCTAACGCCAGAGATTAGGACTAGAAAATTAAGTATTTTACAAATTCCCAAAAATTGTATTGTAGCTTAAATGAAAATATGTCAAGTTTAGTTGTGTAGATTAAAAAGACATTAACATAGAGGGATATGCCAAGAATGTGAGTGCCAAGAAAAATACATTGAAGACCCTGTTAAATAAAGAAGAATAAAAACTTTTCAGTGCAGTGTCCACGAGGCCAAAAATGTGAACCAGTAGTCAACAGTGTTAAATACACAAGACAGATCATGAAGCAGTGTCATAGCTAATAGGGAGCAGAGGGTGCAGTTACTCTAGGCCCCATGCTCAAATTGGCACACCCATACTGTATCAGTGTGTGCAGCATGCCCATACAGTTACACTGGATCAAAGCAGTGAGACTCAATCTCCCTGCACTGCCGCTGTAGGCTGTAGATTGCTTAAGTCCTGAGGCCTACAGAACGGCAGGTCCATAGCTGAGAGATGCAATGATGTCATGGCGCCTTGACACATACAGGACGTGAGTGAACTATTTCATCAGAAATAATGTCAAGTAAGTCACTGCCTGTACCTGATCTGTAATCTCTTACACATTTTGCAGGATTGATATCTACCGATATATGGTCACCATATTGCAGTAATATCAATGTTGGTCTTTGTATAGAGATTTTTTAGGTAACAGCGCGGTAATCCCCTATTCCCAATATTTAGGATATCCCCTAGTTATGCCTCTGTCAAAAAGTAATCATCTTGGGGGAATCTAGAAAGAAAAGTGTCAATGGATAAATTGGTGCAATGAGCTAGGTTTGCCTGTTATAGTATCTGTAAGGCTAGGTTCACATTTCCGTCAATTTGTATCAGTCACAATCCGCGGCTCTGGTAAAAAACGGAATCCGATTGGCGGTATGAGTGGCGGATTGTGACTGATGAGGCTGCGTTGCATCCTCCGCCCGTCTGATCAGTCGTAGAACGACTGACCGCTGGGCGGCAGGAACGCAGCCTGTAACGTTTTTTGAGCAGCGCAATCCATAGGATTTCGCTGCGCATGCTCTCTCTGGCTCCCTGCACACGTAACCAGGGTACACATCGGGTTACTAAGCAAAGCACTTTGTTTAGTTACCCGATATTTACCCTGGCTACGTGTGCAAGGAGTCAGCTCTAAGCGGTGTACGCTGGTAACCAAGGTACATATCGGGTAACCAAGTAAAATGCTTTGCTTAGTTACCCAATATTTACCCTGGCTACGTGTGCAGGGAGCTCAACACTTCCCCGCTCGGCTCCGCCCCCTCCCGCACTCCGCAAACACACACACACCTGACGTCCTCAGCGCCATGGTCCCACTCAGCTCCACCCACCTCGCACTCCGCCCCCCCACACATTCTCGGCGGCCGAACGATCGGCTGATCAGCTGGCGGCCGGCTGCTGTGAGCGATCGGCTGATCACCCGGCGGCCGGCTGCTGTGAGCGTTCGGCTGATCACCCACCGCCGCCAGGAGATCATATGTTCGCTCTCAAAAGCCGGCCGGCTATTGTGAACGATGAAAATTGGAGTAATTACACATATGTATAATGCAAAAACACTTTATTGATACAAAATAACACACAAAGATCACAAAATGCAGATTAAAAAGGGCATAGGAGGAGACACCTGTTACATACCAACATGGGTATGGTATACTAGCCTAGCTTGATAATAAGTGCTGAACCGCTCTATTGATCAATAGGTTATGTTCACGTGTTCTATTGAGTCTGAATGCCCAGAAGTAGACTCACATACACTGATTTAACTTGGCTCTTTGTAAACTGATACATTTTTTGTTTCTTTACTTGGCCTGCTATATTGTCAACTAAGTAGCTGCTTTATGTCACTTTGTTTCAACTCAGCTTACGTAGGTTTCTAATACATGCACACAATGTAAAATTATTTAGTATGACTGAGAATTAAGTGTGCTTATTTAATGCATTAGTCCTGCCAGAGTTGGAGCTTATTTATAACAAGTAACAGACATATATCAGTGTTGTAGGTGAACTTCTCCTGTATGAATATATGGAACGGACATGGCACTTCTCTAGTATCCAGTACATTTCCTGACAGCCCATACGCATGCCAACATATACTAACTAAACAATTTTTCATATTTGAAGGCATTGCTAGTGTGGGATGTTCATTTGATCATAGATTGTTTCCTTTTATACCAAGATTCATGATATGAAAATTACCGTATCTTATTGCATAACACCCAGGCCATAGTAGAGGTTTAACCCATGGTGTCTTTTCTCTTTTTGTGTGCATCGTACGCTATAATACTCCGTGTTTTATGTGGTTTTTAATCTACATTTTGTGATCTTTGTGTGTTATTTTATATCAATAAAGTGTTTTTGCATTATACATATGTGTAATTACTCCAATTTTCTTCATCTAAAGGCTTTAATGGAGTTAGCATAACATTGCTAGAAAATGAAAAACTGGATTTTTCTATGGCTATTGTGAACGATCAGCTGATCGCTCTCTCTTTTACAACGGAGTCCGACAATGAATTCTATTCTTGTCATCCATTGTACAACGCATCAGTCACATGCGTCAAGCAACGCATGTGACTGATGCAAAACAACGGAAGTGTGAACCTAGCCTTATCTCCCCATAGTGATGTTTTTTTAGGTTTTTGCACCCAGTTCACACTTAGAATGGTGTTCCAAACGTTATTCCTGATTGTTAGTAGTTTTTCGTTTGTGAACCCTCCCCAACCACACCTATTGCCAATCCATATCATACGCATAAATAGCCTGGGTCTCAGCTTCCCATACACGGTAAGTTTTTTAACTGCATGAGAGGACACACACAAGCTAGGGACCCCAACGTAGAGAAATATTTTGGCGTAGTGTTGGGGCTCTATTGCATTGATCAATTCAGTAGCTAAATTTCTCTTGATTCATATGTTCATGGCAGTAATGCAGATTCCATTTTTCACATTTTCACTCTTGCATATAGCTATTGGATTTTTCAAGTCAGTATTCACACAGCAGTTTCTGCTATTCCATGTATTCCCCTTACATAGTCACTGGTGTGCATACCTTATCTCCCCATAGTGAACCTAGCCTTAAGGTCCAGTCACACTAAGCAACTTACCAGCGATCCCAACAACGATAGGGATCGCTGGTAAGTTGCTAGGAGGTTGCTGGTGAGATGTCACACTGCGACGCTCCAGCGATCCCACCAGCAACCTGACCTGGCAGGGATCGCTGGAGCGTGGCTACACGAGTTGCTGGTGAGCTCACCAGCAACCAGTGACCAGCCCCCAGTCTCCTAGTTACAGCACACATCAGGTTAATTAACCCGATATGTGCTGCAGCTAAATGTGCACAGAGCAGGGAGCAGCGCACAATGCTTAGCGCTGGCTCCTTGCTCTTCTAGTTACAGCACACATCAGGTTAATTACCTGATGTGTCCTGCAGCTACATGTGCACAGAGCAGGAGCCGGCACTGACAGGGAGAGCGGAGGAGGCTGGTATCAAAGGTAAATATCGGGTAACCAAGGACAGGGCTTCTTGGTTACCCGATGTTTACATTGGTTACCAGCCTCTGCAGAAGCTGGCTCCCTGCTCACTGCACATTAGTTGTTGCTGTCTCGCTGTCACACACAGCGATCTGTGCTTCACAGCAGGACAGCAACAACTAAAAAATGGCCCAGGACATTCAGCAACAACCAACGACCTCACAGCAGGGGCCAGGTTGTTGCTGGATGTCACACACAGCAACATCGCTAGCAACGTCACAAAAGTTGTTCGTTACCAGCGATGTTGCTAGCGATGTTGCTTAGTGTGACGGGGCCTTTAGGCATAAAAATCCCCCTTTACATATTAAAGTCAAAAGAAACAGCTGATTATTTCAAGTTTGGCCACCCATTTAATTTCTTTAGGATCTCTTGACTCTCCCCTAAGTCAAGAAGACATTTTGAAAATTAAACATTCCATTTGTTTGTCTAGACACCAGCTACCGCTAGATGTCTGGTATTCTCTCCAGATACAGGACACATGTATAGTTGACTGGTACCAGTGCTAGGCATTCATGAGCTTAATGGTGAAATTGGGAGAAAGCTGTTGACAAAAAGACCTTTTATTCCAAGATTTTTCTCATGTGTAAAGTCATATTAAGGGACACAAAATGGAGTGGTTTCCAGAGAGCACAGAAACAAGGCGTCTTAAGGATGAGATGTTTGATACCACCTGTGGAGAATAAAATGTCATTTTATCACAGTTTACAACATCTTATTCAGTACTGTTAACATTAGTGACCGATCTTTATAGATCTTTATAAAATTCTGGGCTTTAAAGTGTATATTTAGCATTTTTAGAATCACTCCCTAGAGTTAAAGAGTCAAACCCCCTAAAATACATCCATTAGTGTCATAATCACAACCTTCATCCCGTTTATAAACAGGAGGTTTAGCAGATTACCTAAACCAGGGGTTTTAAACTCAGCTGGGTGTATGGGCCACACATGGAAAAACAAAATAATTTGGGGGGCCGCATTGATTGCATGACAAAGTGACATTTTTATTGGTACCATAGTTTTTTCTCTACACCTTTCGATCACTGTTTTTGAACAATTTTTTGCTCTTTTATTATAAGAAACATGCAATTTTTTGTGTATATCTATAGAAAAAAAAACATTTTTGATGTTAAAAAATGGTCATGCTTTTTTTTGTTTACATTTTATCCCTTTCTTGTAAGTAATATAGTTTTACAATTAGCAACATAGTAATTATGGTCAACATCTTTCTTGAAGCAATGCTCCAATCCTGGTCCCCATTCTGTAGTATTGTACCCATCCTGTAGTAGTGTGCCCATCCTTGTCTCTTTTACAAATGAGTCCAATCCTTGTCCCCATCCTGTAGTAATGTGCCCATCCTGTAATAATGTGCCCCATCCTTGTCCCCATCCTGTAGTAATGAGCCCATCCTGTAGTAATATGCCCCATCCTTGTCCCCATTCTTTAGTAATGTGTCCATCCTTGTCCCCTTTTACAAATGTGCCCCATCCTTGTTACCATCCTGTAGTAACGTGCCCATCCTGTAGTACTGTGCCCCAGCCTTGTTCCCTTTAATTCATGTGCCCCATCCTTGTCCCCATCCTGTAGTAATGTGCCCCTTCATCCCCTTTTACTAATGTGCCCCATCATGTAGTAATTTGACCAGCCTTGTTCCCTTTTACTAATGTGCCTATCCTGTAGTAATGTCCCCTTTTACTAATGTGCCCATGCAGGTCCTCTTCTTGTAGTAATGTCCCCTTTACTGATCCTCTTTTTGTAGCAATGTCCCTTCCCGGTCCCCTATTGTGATATTCTACACACAAACACACAAACACACACACATACACACACACACACACACACACACACACACTCTGGAAATGACCCATTGTGGTCCCTTATTGTGCCATTCTACACACACACACACACACACACTAACAATGTCCCATCCTGGTCCCCTATTGTGCCATTCTACACACACACACACACACTCTCTCTCACACACACACACACACACACACACACACACACATACATACACACACACAAACACACACACTGGCAATGTCTCATCCTGGTCCCCTGTTATGCCATTTTACATTCCATTTTACACACACACACACACACACACACACAGACACACACACACTATCAATGTCCCATCGTGATCTCCTATTGTGCCATTCTACACACACACATAAACACACATACACACACACACGAACTGGCAATGTCCCATCCTGGTCCCCCACTGTGCCATTCTACACACATTATTCTCTCCTGTCCTCCGTTCCCTCGGCATCCTCTTCCCTGCTTCTCATGCCCTGCAGACACAAGCCCTCCTTGGCGATCGAGGCCGCTGTCAATGTTTCATCTAAAATTCAGATGAACGTATTGCCACCACGCAGAGTCAAGCTCTCTCTGCACTATTCCAATAGCAACTGCCGGCCAATCAGATGCAAGCAAGTGATGTCATATGCATCAGCTGCTTGGCTTTGATTAGAATAGTGCAGGGAGCGCTTCACTCTGCGCAGCGCCAATAAAACGTTGATCTGAAATAAAGCACGGACAGCTGCGGCCCGTGCACCGGCCTTGATTGTCAAGAGGGGTACGTGCCTGCAGGTCGCAAGAAACAGCCTGAGGGGCCATGTGTTTGAAACCTCTGACCTAGACATTCCCAAGAAATATGACTATGATCAGGAATATTTGTTTGTCCGCATGACTGGTTCTAAAAGTGTAAATTAGTTGTTATTGTGTTGTATTGTTAGTGATATTTTCACTGATTCTGTGCATTCTGTACACTTTTTTTTGTTTATTCTCACATTTTACATCAAAAACTGTCACCTGCCCAGAACAAGAGTGTATCTACCGTGCAGTTGGATTGTATTTAAAATCTGGATTCATTTCAGGGATAGAAATTTATTGTGACACGTATGAGATTGGCTCTTGTAATCATGGGCACAGCGGACAATTGGCAGCTTTGTTGTTTATCCTTCTAACTTCCCCAAAACAAACTATATCTTGGATCTATGTTATAACTCCATATGTCTTTTTTTCCAATTATTTTTATCGCTGTCATTCTCTGTGTCCCTGGCTTCTTGACAGTGATACTGTTCACTCTAAGTGGAGTGTCTGCCTCTTATACACATATCGGCTTGGAATGATTTATGGATTCTTTACTCCTGGCTGGACTCAGGTCCTGTGTTGTTGTTCTGCTTCACTACTCCGTAACTCCTACCTGAAGACCCAGGAGAGAGCAGGGTGCAGGGGAAAAAGCAATAGGAAGAGGGCTGGATCTGTACCAATAGCTCAAATTAAGCACTATCTTCTGGCAAATGGGCACAAAAACTCATTCCCTGTAGTGTTGTGCTCACAGGGGTCCTGGATTACATAACCATACGCATTGCACGTCAACGTTTACTGCCTCCACTCAAGCCGTTTATATCTGGATTTCTGCGGAACATTGTGTAGTCAGAGAATTGAGACTAGGTTTTCTTTTCCCTAGGTGAAGAATGTGAGAAGCAGCAATGATGAGCAATAAGGCAAACGTCATAAATCTTGCTGAAAGTTTCTGAAACAGAAATATCCTACCAAGATTTTTTCCAGCAATTGTAAATTGCTTTGTAAAAAGCTGCTAATTGTTGAACATGGAGGAAACAGGTGAATATTAGTTGATAGCTTGCAGATTCACACCTACGCATTAAAGAGAATTTCTTCTGTGCAGTTTGACAATTCCTGATAGATTGCTATTCTTCTGCACCTGACCCTGTGAACACCCGAATATAACTCACTCCTTCTAAGAAGAATTATTCCAATAGTCAGGTACTTTATCATTGTAGAAAATATAAAATATCGTCATATATATCAGTTTGTCATCCTTGTATAAATGCTCAATAAAAGAATGTCAAACTTCACTGTATTCAAATTAGTTAATAAAGGCATTCATTGTAAAAGTAAGTAGAACGGCTTCTTATGGTTGAGCGGGGTCGAAACATTCACTGTGTTTAAAACAAATTATGATGTTATCTTATACTATCATTTCCGATATGATGGTATACTCAGACATCATGCCAGTAGAAGGCAAAATAATTGTTTTGCCTCATGCATAATGTATTTTAAAGAAAAAAGATGATGAATAGGGTTATAAAAGGGGTTTCTGAGATTCTATTATTTAGGATATGAGATTTATTAGGATCTTTTGTCTAGCTTTCTCATGATCAGCTGATTTAAGGGGCTGTGTTGTTCCTGCAAGAACTGGGGCCTCTTCATTGTTTACCAAGCAGGGCTATGGAATTTGGCAATGACTGTGCCAAGTATTGCAGCTCAATGCCGTTCAATTGAGGGGCTGTAGTACCCAGGGTAATCGCTGCAAAACGTACCAAGCTATGATTGCTAAACAATAAGTAAGAAGCAGCAAAAACTAAAGTTTGATGGCTTTTTCAATGTGCTGCTTGGTGGGGTGGGATGCCAGAAGTCATCTGATGTTAATAACCTATCCTAATTTTAAGCCATTAACATTACAGGAGTTTTCCCATAAATGACAAATTATCACTGATGAGTCTTCTTGATGTGAATAGTTGATAAATAGCTAAGAGTCAAACTACTGCAACTCATATAATTACTATAATGAGTCTCAAGCCCTTGGTCTTTCCAGATGCAAAAAACTGTATCTCCAAATAAAAAATAGCAAGTGTGAACTGGTGCCACCTGCTATAACTACACAAAACACAAACAAACGGATACAGCAGCACTCTGTAAGTGCCAAGACATATGCAAACACAGAATGTACAGGATGGATTTAATTAGTGCCAGATTCTTTCTGCCCATATATTTGTAGACTTTTAGTCCAGGAGAGGCATGAAACTAGGATAGGGTCCCATCAGAGAACAGTCACTTTGGAATGAGTGATGAGCACTCAAGAATTAGCCAATATTTGAGCTAAGAACCTTTTTTCTAAGAGTATTCTATATACAGTTGAAACCAAAAGATTACATACATTATCTAAAAAGACATATATTCATGTTTTTTTCACTATCTGGCATGAAATCAGAATAAACCTTTCCTATCATTTTAGGTCAATTAGGAACCAAAATTATTTACATTTGCCAAATAGAGAAGAATAAGGTAGCTCAACTGCCGTATTGTTGGTGCTCAGGAGAAAATGTTAATAATAATTGTGGAAATAAACTCCGGCACACAAATAAGTCTTTTGCACAAAAAGGAGAATGTCCACTTTAATGACACAATTATATTTGCCAAATGCCACAATAATGAGAGAGAGAGAGAGAGAGAGAGAGAGAGAGAGAGAGAGGGTTTTAAGGCATTTTTATCACTTTCTGCAATGTCAAAAGTGTCCCTCCATTTCATCAGTATTTGGTACCATTGCCCTTAAACTGTATGGCTTGGTTGAAACGTTTTGGATCTCCTTCCACAAGCTTCTCACAGTGGTTGGTAGGAATTTGGGCCCATTCCTCCTGACAGTCCTGGTGTAATTGACCCATGTTTGTAAGTCGCCTTGCTCGCACCGGCCTTTTCAGCTTTGCCCATACATTTTTAATAGGATTGAGATCAGGTCTTTGTGATGGCTACTCCAAAACATTGACTTTGCTATCCCTAAGCCACTTTATAACCCATTTTTCAGTATGCTTTGGGTAATTGTCCATTTGGAAGACCCATTTCCGCCCAAGCTTTAAGTTCCTGGCTGATGTCTTGAGGTGTTGCTTTAGTATTGCCAAATAATCTTCTTTCCTCATGATGCCATCTATTTTGGGAAGTGCACCAGTCCCTACTGAAGCAAAACAAACCCACAACATGATGCTGCCACCCCCAAGTTTCACAGTTGGGATGGTGTTCTTAGACTTCAAAGCTTCTCGCTTTTTCCTCCGAACGTAATGATGGTCAATATGGCCAAACAGTTCAATTTAGTTTTGTCAGACCACACAACATGTCTCCAAAAATTACGTTTTTTGCTCCTGTGTACATTTGTAAACTTTAATCTGTTTTTTTTATGTTTCTTTTAGAGAAACGGCTTCTTCCTGGCAGAGTGGCCTTTAAACCCATATTGATACAATACTTGTTTCAATGTGAATAATGACACAATCTCACCAGCTTTCGGTAGCTTCTTCACAAGGTCTTTTGCTTTTGTTCTTGGGTTGATATGCACATCTCTGACCAAAGCATATTCATTTCTGGACACAGAACTCGTTTACTACCTGAGCAGTATAATGGCTGAATATTCCATCTTGTTTGTATATGCATACAGTAATTGTTTGTACAGATGAATGAGACACCTTCAGGTATCTGGAAATTGCACCCAAAGATGAACCAGACTTGTGCAAGTCCACAATTGTCTTCCTGAAATCTTGGCTGATTTCTTTTGCCTTTCCCATGATGCTACACAAAAAGAGTGTGTTTCAAGTGTGCATTAAAATACATCCACAGGTGTGTCTCTAGTGTTGCCAAGAAACTAGAAATTTCCAAAGAAATGACATCATCATATAGGTTGTACCATATTGTTTAAAGGCATAGTGTTCTTAGTGTACGTAAACTTTTGATTTTACAGAAAATAATACAAATGCTTTAAAACATTCCCTCATTATTCTGGCATTTGACAAATATTACTAATTTTGGTTCCTAATCCACCTAAAAGGAGAAAGCTTCATTCTGATTTCATGTCAGATAGTGAGAAAAACATGCAGATGTGTCTTTTTAGATAGTGTATGTAATCTTCTAGTTTTAATTTTAGTATTAATGCAGTTACAATTTCATGTATTCTATGTTTGCATATGTTTTGGCTCTTATAAAGTGCTACTGTATCATTTTGTTTGTGTTTTGTGTAGTTATAGCAGCTTGCACCTGTTCAGACTTGCTTTGTTTTATTTGGAGATTAATTTATTTGTTTTTGCAGTATATATTGAAGTTGTATACTACCTCCTATTCTGGCCCATCTACCCCAGGGTGCTTTTAATTAGTGCCAGATATTATCTGCCCATATATTTGTAGACTTTTAGTCCAGGAGAGGCATGACATTAGGATAGGGTCCCATCAAAGGAAGGTCACCTTGCTGGGGTCGATGGGCACACAAGAATTGGCTAATTTTTGCACAAAGATTCTTCATTTTTCTAAGTATATTCTTTATATCATTAATGTAATTTAAATTTCATATATTCTATGTTTGTATGTGTTTTGGCGCTTACAGAGTGCCTATGTATCCTTTTGGTTTCTCTCTAGTTGAATTTGGGATTGAATGGACATGACTACTTAGATGTGAATGGTACTGATAGGGATGATTGAATACTTCAATTATTCGGCTTTGCAAATATTTTCCGAATACCTCGCCGCTATTCGACTATTTGCAAATATTCAATGCGCAATGTAAGTCTATGGGAAACCCAAATAACAACTATTCGGAACTATTCGGGCTTCCCATAGACTTACATTGATTCACCGAAAAGGACATAATTTCAAAGAAGAAAAATCAAAAAAACTCAACACAAAAAAGCCACCAGCCAACTCAGGTCAAAAATGGCAAATGCACTAGCAGGAATCAGTCGGCCCCCCATGATAAAAGGTATGGGTAACACAGGTGCAGAATACCGATGAGACAGCCACTCTCAACCTACCAAGCCATGGAGGGGGTGGCTGCTGGTATTAAACTTGCACACTAATAGGTTTTAACATAGGGCACCAGTCACACAGATATGTGTGACTTATATTGCACATCGAATAGTTGAATAGCGGCGAGGTATTCAGAAAATCTTTGCGAATCTGAATAATCGAAGTATTCGATCATCTCTAGTACTGATGTCCATAGCTAAGCGCCCAACCTGGCTATCTGCATCATTTCTCCAGATATAAAAGGCTTTGCAGCCATTATTCATGACAATGCTTTTCCATTCAATCCTAAAATCTTTGAGGAACAGAAACCCTAGGGATTAAACATTTATCAACTATCCTGAAGATAGCTGATAGTTGACTAGTTTGAGATGTCCCTGGCCGGTGGACAGGTTTCTCCCTATTTGTGTATATAATAGGGAAACCAGTCATTCCAAAGCCATGGGGGCATGGAATATATGACCAGAGACCTTTTCTTTTCCTTTAGTAGTTGATGTCTGTCAGTATTTTAATGCAGGACGTTAAGCTCCATTTTAGGTCATTCAAAGACTTGAAGATTATCCCCATCTAATAATGATTGTGATGTTTCTGTGAATATTCATTGGGATTAGATACATGAATATTTTTCACTGAAAGGACTATTTTCCCTGTTTCACCTTGTAAAATGCTTAGCAAATATAAAGTAGATATTGCACCAATACCCCTAACATACAAGAAACAATTTGAAGTGCACATAACTTTTCTTACCAAGGAGACTTATTTCTATATATTAACAGAGCTTTTTACTTATCACAGACATTTACATTTTTCTCTAGACTTCTCATTGTTTTTCTACTGAAACTTAACTACGAAGAATATGTTTATGTCTGGGCTTCACCATTGGGCAATGTCCATGTCAAATTTAAAAATGTATCTTTATTTAGCATTCATTTTCATCCTGAACATAATTTAATACTAAAATAAAAAATAAGGATAATCTTTACATCAATTGCAAGTTTTATCTTTCTCTCTCCGTATATTATTGTAAATACATATTCTCTTATTTTTGAATTTTTGGAATTGGAGTCACCAACACATATATTTGCCTTCTAGTTTTGACATAAGTTTTGTGTATCCGTGTAAATGGGTTACATAGAATGTATGCATTTAAATACGAGGGTTATAAATTGTACTCTAGTAATCACTCCCATAAGAACACATACATTTTTATACCTGAATTTTCCCAGGACTAGTAGACTTATATAATTCACTAAGTAAACAAAGATAAATCAAATCTCCTACTGTGTTTCCCTGTCAACCCATCAGCAGCAACAGGATTTTTATAACAGCATTTGTAGGAATTATATAGTTTTCCATAGACAGCAGTCCCTATTCTGCTGTCAGTTTAATAAAGCAACAGTGAGAATTTGATGTCTTTCTTTCTCAGGCTTAAAATAAGATTTTCCATCCAAACTCATATGTCAAAAGTGTATCATGGCCTGATGTGATCTCGGGGGGGGATCTGGGATCAGTAGGTCACAGTGTATTATTGATCGCAGAACCACTTTAGTGCCTACTCGTTGTTTACCCTGGAGTTGGAGCATATTTCATTCCATTGGGTGCTGAAGGGGTTTAGGTACATTTCTATCCTGCAGTGATCTAATAAGTAGTTGTATTCTCAGCTGCAGCCACTGACCTCTGATCTAAAAATCAACTCTTTACTTCTCCTTATGCAAGCTGTAGCTAATATCTATGCTGCCACTTTAATAGAGCCAGTCTCTGGAGAAGCTGAGGTGTCGCTTCTGTTGCAGCTGAGAAATTACTGCTGGAGAATCTGTGGAGTATTATTTGTTGTGTCTTTCCCCACCAGTTGCATACCTTCCTAATATTGTCTCATTGCAGTGGCAAGACTAGTGTCTCATTGACTTCACTAGTCAGAATAATTTCAGGGCCAGTGAGGGTACAAAACGGCACATGAGGGGGAAAGACCTACCAAGGTACATTAGTGAGTACAGGGATCAGCCTCAGGTGAGTGTTAGGAGGTCACCCTGCTCCCTTCTCCGTAGCAGCAGGCCCTTGCATTGTATTGCTTGCCTAGTGTTCCCTTTGTGTTGTGCCGCTTGTCGGGAATCCTCTCTACCTGGGGTTATACTTGCAGTCACATCGTTACATCATATAAGTGACAATTTGGAAATAGAAGTTTACAAGAAAATTGTTTTGTATGTAATTCTCATAAAACGTATATGTAGTAAGCCATGTTTCACAGTTTCACCTTATCTAAAGGTTAGAAAGGAAATTTAACTTTTTCACTTTTCCATGAGAGGAAGATTAAATAAAGACACCCATAGCGTCTATTCATCTTAGAAAATTTATGTAAGAGCCTTAACTAATGGTTCTTTTAAACTGCAGTCCAGTCTCACTACGACAAATATTTGCAGCAAGAGAGAAAGTGTCCATGGTATGATTGATTATCCACAGTCAAAGATGGTTGCAATGTTTTGCTTTCTGACTTAAGCTCAGGGAGTGGAAAAATGAAAGGGTTGTCTGTAATTTCATATCAAAATACAACAAAATGTGACAATTTCTTGGAAACGTACAAATTTGTAACAAAACCAGTGGAGATGAGAGAATCGATTCTATGCTAATTGAATTCGTGCTTAATATTTAGAAATGACTTAACTTGGTGAATATGAACACTTTGCAATTCGAATAAAATGGCTGTCACCACGTTACACGCTGCAGAAGATTGCGCCGGTCACATAACCTTGGGCGAAGTCGGACAAACTGCCCCATAATTTAGAAATACCAAAAACCATAATTATTTTCCGTAGTGCATTCGGAAAAGTATACAGTATATCAGACCTACATCATAGATGCACAACGTTCTATCAAAATTATTTAAAATATTGAATTTTAATTATAGAATAAGATAAAATATATAAAGGATAAGGAGATTGATATCCATTGAAAAGTACCCTGGCAAAGGGATAATAACATAGTTACATACCATATTTTTCGGACTATAAGACGCACCGGACCATAAGACACACAGTGGTTTTAGAGGAGGAAAATAGGAAAATAAAATTTTAAGCAAAATATGTGGTCATGACACACTGTTATGGGGCGAGGATCTGCTGCTGACACTGTTATGGCGGCAATGTCCCCAAATTTTCTACTAAGGTACCCCATCCTGATAATGATCCTCCTACCTTGTCTATGATCCCAATTCATGTATATATGTCCACCATCCTGATATGTGCCCCCATCCTACTATATACCCCCATCCTGGTATATTCCCACATCCTGATAAATACCCTCATCCTGCTATATACCCCCATCCTGGTATATGGAACGCATCCTGTGGCACACAAAAAAATAAACGTTTATACTCACCTTTCCTCGCTCCACGCAGCATCACTCATCTTCCTGTCTGTGCCAGCAGCAGCGCCGCTGGCCTGTGTGGAGCCATGCGCTTAACGATGAAATCATCGCTGTGCGCACCGCTCTCCACACACATCAGCAGGCCAGCAGACAGGAGGACACTGCGATGCAGCAGGGATTTGTGGCAGGTGAGTATACTTATTCCCCCCCGCTCTGATGATGATGCGTGGAGGGCAATAAATATAGCCACACATGATCACTCCAGGCTGTAGTTGCCAGGGATGATCATGTGGGCCAGCTGTTAGTTATGTGCACACCCCCACACCAATCATCCCGCCCACCTGACAGCGCCGGTTTCAGCGCTGAGAGATGATGGGCGGGAGGATGCAATGCATATGAAATGAGGCTAATGAGCAGGCCCATGTGGTCACGGTAGACGCTGCTATAGCCTGCTCATGCCACCGATGACCCACTCCACCGCAGCACCCTCATTCTCCATAGCATACATTCGGACTACAAGACTCACACCCCACTTTTCCCCAACATTTGAGGGGAAAAAAGTGCGTCTTATAGTCTGAAAAATATGGTGGGTTGAAAAAAGACCTAGGTCCATCTAGTTCAACCTTTCTCCACCAATTCTACATTTTGTCCCCAAGTCACTTATAACCAACAATGTTGTGTGCACTGAGGAAATCATCCAGCCCTTTTTTAAAAGCTGTTATAGTATCTGCCATAACAATAAAGAATAATTTACTGTGGATAGAGAAAAATGACCACAGAGTTGTCACAAATCATGCCACATAACATTGAATGAACAGCATGAAATTTATCCTGAGGAATCATACATAGAGGAATATACAAAAATTGTATTCATTTTTACTTCTTTTAAAATTTGTTACTCGCAAGTGTAGAAGAAGATTCTATATAACATTCACTACGCTGATGACTAAAAGATATCATACATCCCTAGACAAATCACGGCGAAACATGGGTTGGAATTTCCCTCCTCCCTAGCAAATAGGTCTGTTCAATACTTTTATATTTAGACTTTAGCACTGTCACTTTGATCGATGTTATTGCACCCTGCCTACTGACTCTCTCTTTCATATACAGTACTCTATCTCCTCTCAGGGAATATATCTTCTGGTCATCACCGTAGTGAATGGGATATAATGATATGCACATTTTACACTGCACTTTATTGTATTACATAGTTACATAGTTACTAAGGTTGAAAAAAGACCTAGGTCCATCTAGTTAAACTTTCCTCCACCAGTTCTACATTTGGTCACTAAGTCATTTATAACCAGCAATGTTATGTGTACTGAGGAAATCATCCAGCCCTTTTTTAAAAGCTGTTATAGTATCTGCCATTACTACCTCTTGTGGTAGGGCATTCCACAGTCTGACTGCTCTAACTGTAAAGAACCCTTTCCTCTTTAGCTGCCGGAATTGCTTTTCTTCCACTCGCAGTGAGTGTCCCCTGGTCCTTAGTACTGTCTTTGGAAGAAATAAGTCATGTGCCAGTCCTTTATATATTGACCACACATGTACAGTTAGGTCCAGAAATATTTGGACAGTGACACAATTTTCGCGAGTTGGGCTCTGCATGCCACCACATTGGATTTGAAATGAAACCTCTACAACAGAATTCAAGTGCAGATTGTAACGTTTAATTTGAAGGTTTGAACAAAAATATCTGATAGAAATTGTAGGAATTGTACACATTTCTTTACAAACACTCCACATTTTAGGAGGTCAAAAGTAATTGGACAAATAAACCAAACCCAAACAAAATATTTTTATTTTCAATATTTTGTTGCAAATCCTTTGGAGGCAATCACTGCCTTAAGTCTAGAACCCATGGACATCACCAAACGCTGGGTTTCCTCCTTCTTAATGCTTTGCCAGGCCTTTACAGCCGCAGCCTTCAGGTCTTGCTTGTTTGTGGGTCTTTCCGTCTTAAGTCTGGATTTGAGCAAGTGAAATGCATGCTCAATTGGGTTAAGATCTGGTGATTGACTTGGCCATTGCAGAATGTTCCACTTTTTTGCACTCATGAACTCCTGGGTAGCTTTGGCTGTATGCTTGGGGTCATTGTCCATCTGTACTATGAAGCGCCGTCCGATCAACTTTGCGGCATTTGGCAGAATCTGGGCTGAAAGTATATCCCGGTACACTTCAGAATTCATCCGGCTACTCTTGTCTGCTGTTATGTCATCAATAAACACAAGTGACCCAGTGCCATTGAAAGCCATGCATGCCCATGCCATCACGTTGCCTCCACCATGTTTTACAGAGGATGTGGTGTGCCTTGGATCATGTGCCATTCCCTTTCTTCTCCAAACTTTTTTCTTCCCATCATTCTGGTACAGGTTGATCTTTGTCTCATCTGTCCATAGAATACTTTTCCAGAACTGAGCTGGCTTCATGAGGTGTTTTTCAGCAAATTTAACTCTGGCCTGTCTATTTTTGGAATTGATGAATGGTTTGCATCTAGATGTGAACCCTTTTGTCAGGTTTCCGGGTTTTCCAGTTCTCTGTTGAAGAAGCTTGCCCTCGGTTAACATGGAGTTTACTGTTCTGTTGCCCTACTTCCTGTCCAGCTGCTTAAAAGGCCGCCTCTAAGCCTAGTCCAGTGCCTGAGTATACTGCTTGCTGTGTGCTCCTGCTTTGCTGTTTCTACTTCCTGATTGCCTTGGATTTTCCTGAAACTCTACCGACCGACTCTGGACCATACCCGGTTTTCTTCAAGCTGTGCCCGGACTCCGTCTGCCGTCTTTGATCAGCACTCTGCCCGGTTCGTAACCACTCTGGGCAATCATCCCGTACGGACACTCCTGGACTATACCACTTGCCCCTTGTGTACCGGCTGCTGCGCATTTAGGCCTTCCGGGGTTGATTGCCGGACAGTCCCTGTATAGGGGTTCGCTCTGGTGGTCTCCCTGGGGGAGTCCGGTGCGTGGCCCCGGGAATCCCCTTCGCTCCGTTTCGTGAAAGTGTTTTGTGTGTTGTTTTACTGTGTTTATTCCCGTTGTGTATCTACCGTGGTTACATATTATATAACATCTTGTACCAAGAACTCGTCTCTGTCATTGCCCTAACGCTATCGAAATCCTCAGAACATACAGTAGTATTACATTATACTCCGGCCTTAAGAGGATTTCGCTGGGGCAATGACTGAGACACGAGTAGATCAGCTCTTTTCCATGATCAACTCCTTGCAGCAGGAGATGGAGGCGGTGCAAACTAAACTCAGAGATGTGGAGGCACAGCTGGGCCATGATCACCAGGTACTGGGTCCGGCTATTCAGGATTTGCAAGTCAGAGTGGAGGCTCAGGAAGCCGTCCCCACTACGTCCGTATCAGCTGCCGGTATGCCTAGGTTACCCCCATTCCGTTTCAATGGTGATCGTAGTCAGTTCCGTGGATTTGTTAACCAATGTATACTGTTTTTTGATGGACATGCTGATTATTACCGTTCTGACCGGTCCAAAGTGTTATGTATAATCATGTTATTAACCTCACGAGCACTGGCTTGGGCTAATCCTATGATAGAGAATCGGGACATCCGTTTAAATCACCTGGATGACTTTCTGAACGCAATGGCGCAAATGTTTGATGATCCGAATCGCCGTGCTACCGCTGAATCGGCTCTCCTTTCCTTACGTCAGGGAAAGCGTTCTGTCGTTGAATACGCCACTGAGTTCCAGAGGTTAGTGGTAGACACCGACTGGGGAAACAATGCGTTATTGTCTGTCTTCAGAAAAGGTTTGTCCGGTACCATCAAGGACGAGTTAGCTCGTTCCGAATCTCCAGGGGATTTTGAACTGTTTCTCCAGCACTGTGTGCGTATTGATACCCGCTTGACGGAGCGTAGACAGGAAAAATGGGCAGCTGTAAACCGTGTAAACAACTTTGCGCTTCCTTCTAGAGAACCCGCTCTCAGGACACCACGGGAGGCCGAGGACGTTCCTATGCAAGTGGACTCTCTGCAAAAGCGAGAGACCAACGAACGTCGCGAACACCGGCTCCGTGAGCGTTTGTGTTTCTATTGCGGTCAATCGGATCATTTCTTGATCGACTGCCCGAAACGTCCGAATCGCCCAAATAAGGTATTGGCAGCCATGGCAGAGTGTGACAACACGGACGCAGAGTCCGATATCTCTGAGGCAAGTGGGCACTTGGATGCGGTATTTCCCTTGACTGTAATGTCAACCTCACCGAAGGACTCAGAAGGGAAATATACCCATTGCTCGCTCCCCATTCAGATCCGGTGGGAGGGGCATCTAATACCTACCTCTGCAATGATAGATTCTGGGGCAGGGGGAAATTTCATGGACTCCTCTTTTGCCAGGAAACACGGTATCCGGACTCAGCAAAGATCCTCACCGGTTACCATGGAGACGGTAGACGGATCTCCATTAAGCTCTGGACCAGTGGATCGGGAAACAGTACCGCTAGAATGCGTGATGAAGCCAGGTCAGCAGGAGACCCTTGTTTTCATGATAATTTCTTCTCCTCATTTTCCGATTATTTTAGGTATTCCGTGGCTACGGTCTACGAATCCAGTCATCGATTGGGAAACTAAGGAAATATCCTTCCCACCGCAGAGTGGTCCGACCATTAGTCCAACTGTTCCGGTTCCAGTAACACCGAATGCGGAGGGCACTGTACAGGTACCTGTTCTACCCCCGGTTTATGATGACTTTGCTGACATATGCGACAAAAGAAAAGCCGATCGGCTTCCCCCGCATAGACCGTATGATTGCCCCATAGACTTACTCCCAGGGGCGGAGATTCCGTTTGGCCATGTCTACCCGTTGGCGGCACCTGAGCTAGAAGCACTAAAAGAATACATTGATGAGAGCCTAGCCAAGGGATTTATTCGCCCGTCTACCTCACCAGCAGGGGCACCCATCTTTTTCGTGAAAAAGAAAGAGGGGACTCTGAGACCCTGTATTGACTACCGAGAACTGAATAAAATAACCATCCGGAACCGGTATCCGTTACCGTTGATTCCTGAGCTATTGGAGAGGGTCCAACAGGCAAAAATATTCACCAAATTGGATCTCCGTGGGGCATATAATCTACTTCGCATACGTCCCGGAGACGAGTGGAAGACCGCGTTCCGATGTCGGTATGGACATTTTGAGTACCTAGTGATGCCTTTTGGACTTTGTAACGCTCCCGCGGCTTTCCAACATCTAGTTAACGATATTTTTAGGGATATCATGGACCAATTCATGGTGATTTATCTGGACGATATCCTAATCTTTTCTGATTCCCTACAGGAACACCAGGAGCACGTCAAGACCGTACTTACCCGGCTGAGGGAAAATCACCTGTACATTAAACTGGAGAAATGCGAATTCCATTGCTCACAGATACAATTCTTAGGGTATGTCATCTCTCCTCAGGGACTGAACATGGAGTCTGGCAAGATACAAGCAATTCTGGACTGGCCGGAACCGGGTAACATCAAAGAGGTACAACGCTTTGTCGGTTTTGCCAACTTTTACCGACGTTTTATCCGTAATTTTTCAGAGATCGTTCGTCCCATCACTCTGTTAACCAAGAAAGGACAGAAGTTTGTGTGGTCCGCCCAGGCCCAGGAAGCCTTCCATCGTCTCAAGGTTTGTTTTACCTCAGCGCCTATATTGGTACATCCGAATCCCGCACTTCCCTTTATCGTGGAAGTCGACGCTTCCGACTACGCATTAGGGGCCATCCTTTCTCAAAGGACTGGGGACAAGAGTCTCTTACATCCGTGTGCTTTCTTTTCCCGCCGGTTGTCCCCTGCAGAAAGGAACTATGACATTGCGGACAAGGAATTGTTAGCGATTATTTCAGCTTTCAAGGAATGGAGACACCACTTACAGGGAGCCGCGCAGCAAGTGATAGTACTCACGGATCATCGTAATCTGGAATTTCTTAAGTCTGCCAGGTGCCTGTCTCCACGGCAAGCCCGTTGGAGCCTATTCCTTAACCAGTTCAATTTTGTCGTTACATACCGTCCAGGTTCACGTAATGGGAAAGCCGATGCCTTGTCCCGAATCCACGCCGTGGACTCCGTGCCTGGAACCCCGTCTCAGACCGTGTTATCGGATGCCAATTTCGTTGGAGTAATCCAGGACCAGGACTTGTGGAAGGACATCAAGCTGGCCTATGATGGTGACGTATTTCTTGCTGCCCCCCCGAATGATGTAACTCTTGTTCTTCGGAATGGTGTGTGGTTAAGAGAACGACGCATTTATGTCCCGGAGGCCGTAAGACTTCGGGTTCTCAAGTTTGTCCATGACTCCGTGTTGGCTGGTCATAGGGGGGTACAGAAGACGCAGGAATTTCTAAGCCGTTTTTTCTGGTGGCCTACCTGTTTAAAGGATGTGAAGGACTATGTCCACTCATGTGTGGTTTGTGCCCGGTGCAAGGTTCCTCGTGTGGCTCCTACGGGACTCCTCCAACCGTTACCCGTTCCATCTCGCCCTTGGGGGTCCATCTCAATGGATTTTATTGTGGAGTTGCCAGTCTCAGGTGGTCACAATACCGTTTTAGTGGTGGTGGATCGGTTGACTAAAGCTGCTCACTTTATTCCGTGTACCGGTCTTCCCTCAGCCGCAGAGACAGTGGATTTGGTTATCCAGAACGTATTCCGATTGCATGGGGTACCAGACGAGATCATATCTGACCGGGGCGTGCAGTTCACGTCTAGGTTCTGGAAGGGGTTTTGTACGGCACTCCAGATTGATGTCTGTTTGTCTTCTGCATACCATCCTCAGACAAATGGGCAAACCGAACGGACCAATCAAACCCTGGAACAATACCTTCGATGTTATGTCAGCCATCTGCAGGACGATTGGTTGAAGATGCTTCCGTTGGCGGAGTTCTCGTATAACAACACTCAGAGCAGCTCCACTAAGGTAACGCCCTTTTTTGCTAACTTGGGTTACCATCCGGCTATTTTGCCTAGGTCACCGGTTGCGGTTTCAGTGCCTGCCGTGGAGGACAGAGTGACAGAGCTACGACAAAATCTGGAGGTTCTAAAGGACACTGTGGCTGCGGCTCAGGAGCGTTACAAGAGGTCAGCGGACACTCACCGGAAACCGGCACCCATGTATAAGGTAGGGGACTCTGTATGGTTGTCCACCAAAAACCTGAGATTGGGTGTCCCTTCGCAGAAGCTGGGACAAAAATTCATCGGTCCGTTTAAAATCACCGGGATCGTGAGCCCTGTGGCCTGTCGGCTGCGGTTACCGCACCATCTGAAGGTACACCCGGTCTTTCATGTTTCTCTCCTCAAACCCGTCTCTCCTAATACGTTTCCTGGTCGTGTCGTGCCTCCTCCTCCGCCTGTGATGGTCGACGGCGAGGAGCAGTTCGTGGTTGAGGACATTATTGACTCCCGGCTCCATCGTCGTAGGCTTCAGTATCTGGTACGTTGGCAGGGGTACGCCCCCGAGGACGATTCCTGGGAACCAGTGGGTAACATTCGGGCACCCCGGAAGATCGCTCAGTTTCATCGACGGTACCCGGACAAGCCAGGCCCTGATCCGTCCTGAGGCCGTTTCTGGGGGGGGAGTAATGTCAGGTTTCCGGGTTTTCCAGTTCTCTGTTGAAGAAGCTTGCCCTCGGTTAACATGGAGTTTACTGTTCTGTTGCCCTACTTCCTGTCCAGCTGCTTAAAAGGCCGCCTCTAAGCCTAGTCCAGTGCCTGAGTATACTGCTTGCTGTGTGCTCCTGCTTTGCTGTTTCTACTTCCTGATTGCCTTGGATTTTCCTGAAACTCTACCGACCGACTCTGGACCATACCCGGTTTTCTTCAAGCTGTGCCCGGACTCCGTCTGCCGTCTTTGATCAGCACTCTGCCCGGTTCGTAACCACTCTGGACAATCATCCCGTACGGACACTCCTGGACTATACCACTTGCCCCTTGTGTACCGGCTGCTGCGCATTTAGGCCTTCCGGGGTTGATTGCCGGACAGTCCCTGTATAGGGGTTCGCTCTGGTGGTCTCCCTGGGGGAGTCCGGTGCGTGGCCCCGGGAATCCCCTTCGCTCCGTTTCGTGAAAGTGTTTTGTGTGTTGTTTTACTGTGTTTATTCCCGTTGTGTATCTACCGTGGTTACATATTATATAACATCTTGTACCAAGAACTCGTCTCTGTCATTGCCCTAACGCTATCGAAATCCTCAGAACATACAGTAGTATTACACCTTTGTATTTACTTTCATGGAGTCTTCTCTTTACTGTTGACTTAGAGACAGATACACCTACTTCACTGAGAGTGTTCTGGACTTCAGTTGATGTTGTGAACGGGTTCTTCTTCACCAAAGAACGTATGCAGCGATCATCCACCACTGTTGTCATCCGTGGACGCCCAGGCCTTTTTGAGTTCCCAAGCTCACCAGTCAATTCCTTTTTTCTCAGAATGTACCCGACTGTTGATTTTGCTACTCCAAGCATGTCTGCTATCTCTCTGATGGATGGTTTCTTTTTTTTCAGCTTCAGGATGTTCTGCTTCACCTCAATTGAGAGTTCCTTAGACCACATGTTGTCTGGTCACAGCAACAGCTTCCAAATGCAAAACCACACACCTGTAATCAACCCCAGACCTTTTAACTACTTCATTGATTACAGGTTAACGAGGGAGACGCCTTCAGAGTTAATTGCAGCCCTTAGAGTCTCTTGTCCAATTACTTTTGGTCCCTTGAAAAAGAGGAGGCTATGCATTACAGAGCTATGATTCCTAAACCCTTTCTCCGATTTGGATGTGAAAACTCTCATATTGCAGCTGGGAGTGTGCACTTTCAGCCCATATTATATATATAATTGTATTTCTGAACATGTTTTTGTAAACAGCTAAAATAACAAAACTTGTGTCACTGTCCAAATATTTCTGGACCTAACTGTATTTATACATATAAATGAGATCTCCTCTGAGACGTCTTTTTTTCTAAGCTAAACATATCTAACTTTTTCAACCTGTCATCATATGGGAGACCTTCCATTCCTTGTAGTAGTCTAGTTCCCCGCCTTTGAACTGACTCTAATTCTGAATGTCCTTTTTATGAGATACTCATTACTTGATGTTACCTGATACCTCGTGAACCAGTTTTTCAGGGGCAGTTTAATTTTCTTGAATGTACTTGAGCTTTACTTTGCCTGATTTATCTACTGTCAGCTCTACTATTTATGAGATGCCGTTATTATTATATATTATATATTCTGTATTACCGGTATATATTTTATTCTGACTTTTTTTCCTTAGCGTGCATACTTGATTTGCTTTTACACTTGTGAGTAACAATTTTAAAAAGAATTAACAATATACACAATTTTTGATTATTTTTCTATGTATATGCTCAGTCAAGCTAACTTTCATGCAGTTCATTCAATGTGATGTGACATGATCTATGACAGCTCTTTGGTAATTTTTATCTACCTACAATAAATTATTCTTTAAATCATTGTCATTATCCCTTTGCCAGGGTTTTTATCATTAGGTGTAACTCTCCTTATCCGTTATGTATTTTATCTTATTCTATAAGTATTATTTTATATTTTAAATAAGTTTGATTGAATGTTGTGTATCTCTGACGTAGGTCTGATAAGCTTCTTCATAATGCCTTATAACTATCATATCACATGGCATATCATAATCAGTAGGGACCATCATAGCCTGTATAAAATTAGAGGCATTGACTGCAGCAGCCATTATGGGGTGAATCTGATAGGGAGAAAAAGCCATACAAAATAAGTAGATAGGAAGAAATAGCAATAAAACACTGAATAAACATTACAGATAGTGTGTGACAGTGAAGAACAGTTACCACCTGTTTACCCATAGCCATATATGCTAAAATCCCTTTGAAATTACTAGGACTGTTTGTGTTAAAGAGGTGGTTCACCCCTTTTCATTATTAGCCACATGGATATAATGTTGATAAACAAGGATTCTCCCAAATACCTTGTGTTGCCAATAGTGCCTCTGAGTGGCGCTATTGCGGTGCACTCTTCCCCATCATGTGACCCCTGGGCTTCGTGACCTCTGATGTCCAGTGATGTCACATCCACTTCATGTTGATCCAACATCACCGCAACCGGCCCCAGTCTCTATGAGTCACTGGGCTGTGGGCAGCGTTTCACTGCTTGTCGCAGCCCAGCATTGGTCTTGCGTGCAGCACTCTACAGTGAAGGAGTAGGGAGCAGCAAGATGATGGACTGTGACGAACAGTGAAACACTACACACAGCCCATTCACTAAGAAAGACTGGGGCCCGCCTAGGTTGACGTGACATCACCAGATATCAGAGGTCACGTGAAGGGGGTGAGCAGACCACAATTGCACCACTTACAGGTACTATTGGCAACACAAGGTATTTGAGAGAAACCTTGATTCTCAACATAATATCGATGTGGCCAGTGATGAAACAGGGGAAACCTCCCCTTTAAGGACTTTGAAGAAGTTGGGACAGTCCAAAGAAACTTTAGATTGTGATAGTCTTTTGAGTCAATTAGGAAGAAAAAGCAATAAAACACTGAATAAACATTGCAGATAGTGTTTGACAGTGAAGAACAGTTCTGTTTCCCCATACCCATGTATGCTAAAGTCACTTTGACATTACTAAATTGTGTTTGTGTTAAGGACTGTGAAGGGGTTTGGACAGTCCTAAGAGAATTTAGAGGCAAATTGGAGTTCTTGTTCTTCGCCTCTATTTAATAGTACTAAGCAATCTGCTCAGACACCCAGATAGAATTAATTGACATGGATATGTGCTATGTGCATAATATTTATCTTTAGGTCTTATTCACACTATTAAAGTCTACATGTTCCTAATTTTATATTGTTTTTCCTTCATTGAATGCATTCTTCTCTAGACATAAGATCTCGTTATATGGCTTCATACAGAGGAACCATAAAGTGGTGATCTCCAGAGCCATTATTCCACCGTACCGGCTTCATGTACATATCTCTGTCAGGTGCATGACATCTTAATCTATTTTTTGTAAATTAAGTTTTCTTTTTGGCTCAGACACTGCCTCCGGCATTGAATCGTGTTAAGCTTTTCTTCGGCCTCAGAGGAATTAACCTATTCATCACTGAAAAACAAAGTCTGCTACTTTGATCTCTCCAAAAGTTAGACAGCCGCATTTCTACAAAATGACCTTTTCTTTTATTAACTCCTCACAAATTTTTGTTATAGTTTTATCAACTTAATGTCTTATGCATTCTCTTAGGATATCCTCCTTTTCCTAAAAAAAATTATTTCCCTGCTTTCTAAATTGTTATTTTTCAACTAAGCAGGGCTTCTATAAAATATACATTACTATGGAAATTTTAGGTAAATCATTTTTGGACCATTTCGGCTGAAAAATATAATTGCCCCCTTAATTTGTTTCTTCTTGCGTTGTACAAGTATCGATTTATAGAATATTGAAAAAAATGATGGTTGAGATCATGGCCTTCTTTTCCATTAATACCATATCAGATCATATTGCATATCCTATACTGACTGTATAGTCAATAGCCAGTGAGGGAATTGTGACAGATAATATATCCTGTCATCTGAAATGGCCTGTCAGTAAAGATACTTTGATCCTTTCCAGAGAATATCCTTCGGCAGAGAATCTGAGCAGGAGGTCTGGAAATCAAACACAAGCATAAAATAATCAAACGTGCAGACTGTGACCCCCTGTGGTATCAGTCCACACAGGGCCGCAGGTGCTTCTTGTATCATGGGGACTAATTTCTGGTGGCCTAATATGAAGTACACCTTTGCCATAGAAGAAAAAACTATCGGCCTCAACAAACACAAACTGACATTTTAACAGAAACCAAAGTCAGAAGCGAACTTAATATGTCTAACACAATTCTATATAAAACAATTGCCTGGAGGAGAATGACGCACGAATGATAAGATGCAAAGAGATAGATTATAGTTACAAGTTTTTGATGCTTTTGTGTAAAAATTGTATTTAATATACTATATACTGTATATATAAACTTTCTGCATTGCATGTATTTTTCATTAAACAGCATTTTAGTTTTTACGATAGTCCCTCATATGGTCCTTGCCATCTCTTCCTATTGCCACGTCGCCCTGAATCCTCAGGCATCTTCATGATAGGCCAAGAATTCCAGTGCACCTAGGCCTGAGATAACCCAGGCTTAGACATGGCCCCATCTGCCTGCCTAAAGTGCTCGTCATAAAGTTACGGTGAACGGTGTAACATCTGAGCATGGCGAGAGTATGAAGAGGCGCCAAGGACCAAACGGAGAAGAATGAACAGCGGAGATGGCCAGAGAGTTGACTATTATTTTTATTGTCACTCTTTAACCTTCAGATGACCTTTATTAGTTGGCTGCATTTATTTACGTGAATTAGACAAAATATACATTTTGCAAATTTTGAAAAATTCCAGAAGAATACAATATATATAGTTTTATATATTAATATATATATATATATATAATATATTATATATACAGAAGTATATATATATATATATATATATATATATATATGCCTACAAGTAGTATTAGACCCCCTGCAGATTTAGCAGGTTTACACATTCGGAATTAACTTGGCATTGTGACATTTAGACTGTAGATCAGCTTGGAAGTGTGAAATGCACTGCAGCAAAAAAGAATGTTATTTCTTTTTTATTTATTTTTTTTTAAATTGTGAAAAGTTTATTCAGAGGGTCATTTATTATTCAACCCCTCAAACCACCAGAATTCTGTTTGGTTCCCCTAAAGTATTAAGAAGTATTTCAGGCACAAAGAACAATGAGGTTCACATGTTTGGATTAATTATCTCTTTTTCCAGCCTTTTCTGACTAATTAAGACCCTCCCCAAACTTGTGAACAGCACTCATACTTGGTCAACATGGGAAAGACAAAGGAGCATTCCAAGGCCATCAGAGACAAGATCGTGGAGGGTCACAAGGCTGGCAAGGGGTACAAAACCCTTTCCAAGGAGTTGGGCCTACCTGTCTCCACTGTTGGGAGCATCATCCGGAAGTGGAATGCTTATGGAACTACTGTTAGCCTTCCACGGCCTGGACAGCCTTTGAAAGTTTCCACCCGTGCCGAGGCCAGGCTTGTCCGAAGAATCAAGGCTAACCCAAGGACAACAAGGAAGGAGCTCCGGGAAGATCTCATGGCAGTGGGGACATTGGTTTCAGTCAATACCATAAATAACGTACTCCACCGCAATGGTCTCCGTTCCAGAC
Organism: Anomaloglossus baeobatrachus; assembly: GCF_048569485.1. Taxonomy (NCBI): domain Eukaryota; kingdom Metazoa; phylum Chordata; class Amphibia; order Anura; family Aromobatidae; genus Anomaloglossus; species Anomaloglossus baeobatrachus. The sequence goes on along the minus strand of NC_134354.1, from coordinate 415,454,542 downwards.
GAGCCCGTAAGGTATCTTTACTTTCAAAGCGTCATGTCAAGGCTCGTCTACAGTTTGCTCATGATCACTTGGAGGACTCTGAGACAGACTGGTTCAAGGTTCTCTGGTCTGATGAGACCAAGATCGAGATCTTTGGTGCCAACCACACACGTGACGTTTGGAGACTGGATGGCACTGCATAGGACCCCAAGAATACCATCCCTACAGTCAAGCATGGTGGTTGCAGCATCATGCTGTGGGGCTGTTTCTCAGCCAAGGGGCAAGGCCATCTGGTCCGCATTCATGGGAAGATGGATAGCACGGCCTACCTGGAGATTTTGGCCAAGAACCTCCGCTCCTCCATCAAGGATCTTAAGATGGGTCGTCATTTCATCTTCCAACAAGACAACAACCCAAAGCACACAGCCAAGAAAACCAAGGCCTGGTTCAAGAGGAAAAAAATCAAGGTGTTGCAGTGGCCTAGTCAGTCTCCTGACCTTAACCCGATTGAAAACTTGTGGAAGGAGCTCAAGATTAAAGTCCACATGAGACACCCAAAGAACCTAGATAACTTGGAGAAGATCTGCATGGAGGAGTGGGCCAAGATAACTCCAGAGACCTGTGCCGGCCTGATCAGGTCTTATAAAAGACGATTATTAGCTGTAATTGCAAACAAGGGTTATTCCACAAAATATTAAACCTAGGGGTTGAATAATAATTGACCCACACTTTTATGTTGAAAATGTATTAAAATTTAACTGAGCAACATAACTTGTCGGTTTGTAAGATTTATGCATCTATTAATAAATCCTGCTCTTGTTTGAAGTTTGCAGGCTCTAACTTATTTGCATCTTATCAAACCTGCTAAATCTGCAGGGGGTTGAATACTACTTGTAGGCACTATATATATATATATATATATATATATATATATATATATATATATATGTATAGTTTTAAAAACACACATATGATGTATATTTTGTATCTTAATCCCTCATTTTTAAGATTTTGATTTGCTATCAGTGAAAGTCTAGTCTACAAGTCTATACATTGTACCAAACTAACAGAGATTTGTGCAGTTGCTGTTGAAGTATGTAACACGAGCAGAGCTCACACTGCATACTAAAGGCAAGTAATTTGATTCACCCTGCCCTGAGCTCAACTTGAAAATAACCTGAAATTTTGGATATGACATACTCTTCTCTCTTATTGCAAGACTTATGCTAGTAAAATTAAATATTATACTAAAAAGTGACTAAATATTTTTGCAAAACTGCTCAATTTGCATTCTATACAGAATACTTTAACTATAGGTTATATAATAAGAGATTTAATTTTGGAGAGGAAGCAATTGAATTGAGATAAGTTACAGTTGGGTTAAATTAAGAGCGTTAAGAGGGTTAATTACTCTACCTGACCAATTTTCGGATTTTTTTATGCTTATGTACTTAGAAAGCATGTATAACTTAGAAACCAGGACTAGGAATGAGCGGATCGGGAAAAATTCAAATTCACTGATTTGATCAGCTCTTACTAGGCAATTCAATTTGTGAAGTTATTTTCTGCAATGTTGCTTTTTTTGCTCTGGGGTCTTTCCAGGCCCCCATAAAATAGTAAACGTAATATGTAAAAAAATCAAAAAAATCACAGTGCTCAGCGGTTAGTGCTGCAGTCTTGCAGCGCTGAGGTCCTGGGTTCGAATCCCACCAAGGACAACATCTCCAAGGAGTTTGTATGTTCTCCCTGTTTTTGTGTGGGTTTCCTCTGGGTACTCCGGTTTCCTCCCACACTCCAAAGACATACAAATAGGGAATTTAGATTGTGAGCCCCAATGGGGACAGTGTTTCTGATGTATGTAAAACGCTGCGGAATATGTTAGCGCTATATAAAAATAAATAAATATTTATTTATATCTGCCTCACCACTCACTGCCTTTCCACTCCTCACGATGAGCAGTCCAACTCTTGCCTCATCTTCTGATCCCCGCTGCTTGGGCTTAAATGTAAAAAAATATAATATACTCATCTATCACCACTGTCTACAGTGTCCATTGCAGTTCTTCTCTGCTTCTCATTGATGTCATCCCTCTTCAGACTGACCAAGTCACAGTTCACTCCGCGGGACCCTGAAGTCTCTTTTAAAATAAAATCCTCAGAACGAGGCTCCATATGCTTTTATTGTAAAATTTAGTTCTCGTGCTCGCATACTGCATAGAATTGCGATAACATCAATGAGAAGTGGAGAAGAATGGGGCCATATCCAAGTGTCACGGTCATCTCCCTGTTTTTGGAGACTATGACAGCTGGTTGACTGGAACCCCTCATCTCTATATGGGATTCTGCATGTAAATGTTGTTTTGTTCCCTCTGGGCCTAAAGTAGTTAATGTCTGTTTTTCTGCCAGAAGCTCTCCTGCACTTAAGATCAGCTGCAGGTGCTCTACAGCCATGCCCCTTGTGTTTAAATAGCTAGGTTTCCCAGCAAGCCTTGCTGATTATACAAAGTCATGTGTATGCTGGCCCCCTTTGGTGAAGGAGCTGCTGAGGATTTGTGCTAAAGTTGGATCTTCTCGATTTTTGGTTGCATTCCTCTGTTTATCTTTCCTACCCTCTTGTATTAGAGCAGTGGTGGGCCTAGTGAGCTGTACTGCCCTACTACTTAGCCAGGACTGCAGTAGAGATTTTTTAGGGCTTCAGATATTCCTGCTCAGTGACAAGTGTAGAGTTAGTATAGGGTCTGGCTAAGAGTTAAGACAGGAGGTGTCCATCTATCCTCTCACTAGCACCAAGGCCCACTTTTATTACTGTGTTGTTTCCCCTTGTTTTTTGTGTAGTTGTTGGGTGGTTTTTGTTGTTCTACAGACATCGGTAGGTCTGAATGCACCCGCCATGCCTGTTGTGTAACACTCAAAGACAGCATTATTAGGTATATTATCATATACCCCCTCCCACGGTCTCTGTGTGTACCTCTTGTAACAGAAAGTGTCAGGGAAGGGGCATGTGTCCACTGATAAGTGATATCTAGAAGATACCATTGCATGTTTTCAAATTTGGGAGTGCTTCTTTAAAAAATCTGCAAATTGTTTGAAGAATAATTCCAAAACATTGGAAAGAGAAGAACTCCTGCTATGTTTGGTGCTTAGATTTATTGTGTTTTTTGTGTGTGCCAAAAGATATATGAAAGGAATTAAAGAGAAGGTACAACAACTACAATTATGAGCTAGCTCATAAAATCATATAGTGAGGACATCCACAATATCCCTGAAATTTTATTCTTTCTTTTTTGGGAATATTCAGATGTTTTGTTCTTTTTCTCTCCAAAACTCAAGAGACACTCTATTGTAGTGTGAAATGTTAAAATATCAAACCATTTTTGTTAAAGCGAATACCATGGAGCAAAGCAACACTTTGTAAAAGTGAAGGGTTAAGGCCAGTGACCGTCCACAAATTGACTGCAATACCAGTTTGTTTTACAATGCAGTGCAGTTTTTCATAGAGATGATTTTAATAGTGGATGGCATCTTGTAAACCTATTTGTAGGAGGGTGGGTTAAAGATGATCCGTGTGCTCACTCACATGTAAAGGACTTGTCCATTAAAGAAATTGCTTCATGCTTTATTGCATTAAACACATAGAAGACCAAATCAACCAGCAATGCTTTCTGCTAAGTAATTATTTGTTTCTCTTCATAGATGCTCCCTTGGGGCATAGTGAACGGGGTAATGCACTTCTCCATGGAGACAATATAAAATATATATTGTACGTATGTTGTATGCAAGTGCAGTAAGTGTGTGAAACATTCCTATAAAAGATTAAAGCTTGAAGAAAGGGTCAAATAGTTAAGAAAAAACACGTTTATTATGACATACTAGTTCAATAATGTTCATACAAAGATGTGAAGAAAGCTACTTTTCACCTTAGTGTCAAAATTACCAATTTCTGAATTTAAGAACTGCCTGCATCACTTTAAACTTTGGTAATACAGTGGACATAAGTACACATCATTATTTCTAGACAAAGAATGGTCTACTTTTAAAATCTTGTCTCTGGAACAAAAATCAAATCCTTTCATCAAGAAGCAATGCATAAGTGGGCTTATTTCCACTATTGTAGAATGACGGTCCATCATTAGAGGAGAGCAGACCTGTCGAAATTTGGTTCTGCTGGTTCAATCAGACTTTAGATAAAGTTCTGTTCGAGACCTGGACTTGACGTGAACCTAAATGAAAATCACTAATTGGGCAGTTCATGTCTCTGCTAGAGATGAGCGAACCGGTCGCGGTTCGGCTCGAGTTCGGTTCGCCGAACAGAGGTCCCGTTCGAGTTCGGTTGGTTGAACTGCATAGGAAACAATAGTTCCGAACTCGAACTGCATAGGAAACAATGGCAGACATTCACAAACACATAAAAACACCTAGAAAACACCCTCAAAGGTGTCGAAAAGGTGACAAACAACTCACAACACAACACAAACACATGGGAAAGTGACAAGAACAAATTCTCATGCGAAAACAAAAGAGCGTAACGAGGAAAAAGAGGACGAGACACAGATATAGGCATGGCACGCCCTTCTAAAATCATGTAAAACACCGCAAGGTGACTCCAAGCGGAGTCTCCCTTTTTTCCAAAAATTGTGCCCCACACACACCCACCCCTTCAGTGGCAGCGCTTGTGCCTTAGTTGTACACTTCACAGCTAGATTTGCATCAAGCACATTCAAAAATACGCCATTGTTAACTGTCCCCAGGATGACCCCGGGGTAGGTAGCAAAGTCTTTCCTGATCCCAGCTCTGTTCATCTTGGATCATTTTTAAAAACAATGTAAGCAAGGGTTACTCCAAGCGGAGTCTCCCTTTTTTTCAAAAATTGGGCCCCACACACACCCACCCCTTCAGTGGCAGCAGTTGTGCCCCAGTTGTACACTTCACAGCAAGATTTGCATCAAGCACATTCAAAAATACGCCATTGTTAACCGTCCCAAGGAGGACACCGGGGTAGGTAGCAAAGTCTTTGCTGAACCATGACTTGTTCATCTTGGCTCCTTTTAAAAAACACAGCAAGCAAGGGTTACTCCAATTGGAGTCTCCCTTTTTTTCCAAAAATTGTGCCCCACACACACCCACCCCTTCAGTGGCAGCAGTTGTGCCCCAGTTGTACACTTCACAGCTAGATTTGCATCAAGCACATTCAAAAATACGCCATTAATAACCGTCCCCAGGATGACACCGGGGTAGGTAGCAAAGTTTTTGCTGAACCATGACTTGTTCATCTTGGCTCCTTTTAAAAAACACAGCAAGCAAGGGTTACTCCAATTGGAGTCTCCCTTTTTTTCCAAAAATTGTGCCCCACACACACCCACCCATTCAGTGGCAGCACTTGTGCCCTAGTTGTACACTTCACAGCTAGATTTGCATCAAGCACATTCAAAAATACGCCATTGTTAACCATCCCCAGGATGACCCCGGGGTAGGTAGCAAAGTCTTTCCTGATCCCAGCTCTGTTCATCTTGGATCATTTTTAAAAACAATGTAAGCAAGGGTTACTCCAATTGGAGTCTCCCTTTTTTTCCAAAAATTGTGCCCCACACACACCCACCCATTCAGTGGCAGCACTTGTGCCCTAGTTGTACACTTCACAGCTAGATTTGCATCAAGCACATTCAAAAATACGCCATTCTTAACCATCCCCAGGATGACCCCGGGGTAGGTAGCCAAGTCTTTCCTGATCCCAGCGCTGTGCATCTTGGATCATTTTTAAAAACAATGTAAGCAAGGGTTACTCCAAGCGGAGTCTCCCTTTTTTCCAAAAATTGGGCCACACAGACACCCCATCAGTGGCAGCACTTGTGCCCTAGTTGCAAACAGGATGTTTTGATTTGCATCAAGCACATTCCAAATCCACAAGCATTTACTCTCCCCAGGATGACACAGGGGTAGTAAATTCCTTGTGGATCCAGGACTTGTTCATTTTGATGAACGTTAGTCTGTCCACATTGTCACTGGACAGACGCGTGCGCTTATCTGTCAGCACACACCCAGCAGCACTGAAGACACGTTCAGAGACAACGCTGGCAGCTGGACACGACAAAATCTCCAAGGCGTAAGTGGAGAGCTCTGGCCATTTTTCAAGATTTGAAGCCCAAAATGAGCAAGGCTCCATTTGCAAAGTCATGGCATCAATATTCATTTGGAGATACTCCTGTATCATCCGCTCCAGCCGTTGACTATGTGTCAGACTTGTTGTCTCTGATGGCCTTGCAAAGAAGGGTCTAAAAAAATTATGAAAAGATTCCATAAAATTGCCAGATAGGGTGCTACTGGTACGGGTAGACTGTTGAAGATGACGAGACCGTCCCATGTTTGTCAAGTTACAACTGGGAGATTCACTCCCTGCACCTGCACGGTTGTTTGGTGGAAAAGCCGAGCTAAGATCGAGTAACAGCTTCTGCTGATACTCCTGCATACGTGCGTCCCTTTCTATGGCTGGAATAATGTCACAAAATTTGGATTTGTACCGGGGATCTAATAGTGTGGCAAGCCAGTAGTCATCATCACTTCTAATTTTGACAATACGAGGGTCATGTTGGAGGTAGTGCAGCAAGAAAGCACTCATGTGTCTTGCGCAGCCATGCGGACCAAGTCCACGCTGTGTTTGTGGCATAGAGGTGCTAACCATTCTTTCTTCCTCTGACATCTCCCCCCAACCTCTTTCAACTGAAATTTGACCAAGGTCTCCCTCATCCGCTGAGTCTTCCATGTCCATGGACAGTTCGTCCTCCATTTCTTCATGTTCTCCTGCACCTTCCTCAACATTTCGCCTGCTACCATGCACCCTTGTTGATCCCTGTCCCCCATGGTCCCATGCCTGCCGCGTTGGTGATGATGAACGTCTGGACCTTGGTGATGTTGTTGTGTCTTGCGCATATGAATCCTCCTGTAGTTCCTCCCCTTCCTGTTGTCTCAACCCTTGACTCCGAATAGTGTTTAGCATGTGCTCCAGCATGTAAATGACTGGAATTGTCATGATGATAATGGCATTGTCAGCGCTAAACATATTCGTCGCCATGTCGAAACTGTGCAGAAGGGTGCATAGGTCCTTGATCTGAGACCACTCCATCAGGGTGATCTGCCCCAGCTCTGCATCTCGTTGGCCCAGGCTATACGTCATGACGTATTGCACCAGGGCTCGGCGGTGTTGCCACAGTCGCTGTAACATGTAAAGAGTCGAATTCCAGCGTGTCGCCACATCGCATTTCAGGCGATGAACCGGCAGGCCGAAAGACTTCTGGAGCGATGCAAGTTGCTCAGCTGCGGCAGTTGAACGGCGGAAGTGAGCAGACAGTTTTCGTGCCCTGGTCAGAAGGCCATCTAGGCCGGGATAGTGTGTTAAAAATTGCTGGACAACAAGGTTCAACACGTGAGCCATACAAGGCACGTGTGTCACCTTGCCCAGGCGAAGGGCCGCACCCAGGTTTGCAGCATTTTCGCACACAGCCTTACCAGGCTGCAGGTTGAGTGGAGACAACCATTTATTAAACTCGGACCGCATAGCTGACCACAACTCCTCAGCTGTGTGACTCCTATTCCCAAGACATGTCAAGCTAAAGACCGCCTGATGCCGTTGCGCTCTACTGCCAGCATAGTAATGAGGGGTGCGTGATTCCTTCTGCGCAGTGAGAATGCTGGTGGCCTGACCAGGCAGGCTTGGGGCGGAGGTGGAGGACACAGATGAGGTGGAGGATGCAGAAGCAGTGGCGGAACTTGGACAGACAGAGGATTGACACACAAGTCGTGGAGACGGCAAGACTTGTGCAGCAGACCCTTCACCATCTATCACCATAGTTACCCAGTGCCCAGTCAGCGACATGTAACATCCCTGTCCATGCTTACTGGTCCAAGTATCGGTGGTGAAATGCACCCGTTCACACACAGAGTTTCTCAAGGAAGCGGTGATGTTGTGTGCGACATGCTGGTGTAGCACGGGCACACCTTTCTTAGAGAAGTAGTGGCGACTGGGCATCTGGTACTGGGGCACAGCGACAGACATAAGGTCTCTAAAATCCTGTGTGTCCACCAGGCGGAAAGGCAGCATTTCGGTAGCCAAGAGCTTACAGAGGGATAAAGTCAACCTCTTAGCTTTGTCATGGGTCGCAGGAAATGGCCTTTTATTTGTCCACATCTGAGGGACAGAGATCTGGCTGCTGTGTGTAGACGGTGTTGAGTAGGGTTTCCCCGGAAAAATGCAGGTTTGTGAGGAAAGTGCAGGCGGAGACATGATGTTGCCTTCATCCAACGTTGGTGCTATCGATGTCTGAGAGAGCTGTACACACGCACTTGTTTCCCCTTCCAAACCAACTGACGACCTACCAAGCAAACTGCCTGTTGCGGTTACAGTGGTGGAAGTTAAGCGTGGAAAACCAGGTGTGACAGCTGTCCCCACAGTCCTAGAAGATGAAGAGCGCGCGGATGCCCTGGAAGGGGCAGGCCGTGGATGGTTCGCTCCGCTAGGCCGCATTGGAGCACGGTGAGCTTCCCACGGGGACATATGATATTTATTCATGTGACGATTCATGGAAGAAGTTGTCAAACTGCTGAGGTTTTGACCTCTACTAACAGAATCACGACAAATTTTACAGATCACATAATTTGGGCGATCTTTTTCTATGTCAAAAAAGGACCAGGCTAGGCAAGGCTTAGAGGGCATGCGACCTGCTGAGCCCCCCCGACTAGTGCTCAGAGGCAGAGTGGTGGCTGATGATGCAGTTGTAGACGTGCTACCAGTGCTCCGACTCTGTCCAGGAAGGCACAAGGTAACTTCGTCGTCGGTTGCATCCTCCTCCACCGCCTCTGTTGACCTCCTCGAGTGCCTGACTGTGGGTTGACAGTAGGTGGGATCTAGAACTTCATCATCAATTGTTGTGTTTGCACTCCCCTCACCCTCAGACCGAGCCTCTTCTTGCCCTGACCGAATATTTAAGTTGTCATCCCAATCTGGTATCTGCGTCTCATCGTTATCAGTAATTTCCTCATTGTCTATAACCACAGGTGTTACAGTTTGTGACAAAGGGTCAACATTATGCTCAGAAACTTGGTCCTCATGGCCTGAATCAGAGTCACAAAGGTTCTGGGCATCACTGGAGACCATTTCCTGGTCTGTACTCACTGTAGCTTGGGAGCAGACCTCTGATTTCCAGGCTATAGTGTGACTGAACAGCTCTGCAGACTCAGCCATCTCAGTTCCACCATACTGTGCAGGGCTGATGGAGACTTCAGAGCTGGGAGAAAGCAAGTTCGATTGGGATGACAACTCAGAGGACTGGTGTTTTTTGGATGCGGTAGTTGAGGTGGCTGAGAGGGCACTTGTTGGACCACTTGAGATCCATTCAAGCATTTTCCTTTTTTGGCCATCATCTACCTTTTTTCCTGTTGTTCGTGTCCGTAAAAAAGGGAGCACATCGGATTGTCCACGGTAAGTAGTAGACATCTTACTTTTGCTGGTAGATGGTCTATCTTCAGCAGATGTTAATGGAGCTTTGCCACCTTCCCCACGGACAAACCCTTTTTTTCCTTTTACAACATGCCTCTTCCCCTTTCCACCAGTATTTGTCATTTTGCCACTCATGTTGATTGCGACAAGATTGTGCACTTAAAATGTGGTAGTAAAAATTGAGAGGTGGTGTAGATTGCAGCGGTGGTCTAGCTTTATTAACAGGAGAATAATAAAAAATAACTATCCCTGACAATGCAACTACGGCCCTTAAACTGGCAGCATAAATTGCTAGTATAATGGCTTAGTAACAATGAGTTTGAATGTGCAGTGCAGGCAGACGTCCTGCAAATATCTTTGCACTAGTGGGACTATACAGAAGTACAATAGCCACGTTTAGGATGCCACTAAGTTCACTCAGTGTTTGCTAGTATAATGGCTTAGTAACAATGAGTTTGAGTGTGCAATGCAGGCAGACGTGCTGCAAATATCTTTGCACTAGTGGGACAATACAGAAGTCCAATAGCCACGTTTAGGATGCCACTATGTTCACTCAGTGTTTGCTAGTATAATGGCTTAGTAACAATGAGTTGGAGTGTGCAATGCAGGCAGACGTGCTGCAAATATCTTTGCACTAGTGGGACAATACAGAAGTCCAATAGCCACGTTTAGGATGCCACTAAGTTCACTCAGTGTTTGCTAGTATAATGGCTTAGTAACAATGAGTTTGAGTGTGCAATGCAGGCAGACGTGCTGCAAATATCTTTGCACTACTGGGACTATACAGAAGTCCAATAGCCACGTTTAGGATGCCACTAAGTTCACTCAGTGTTTGCTAGTATAATGGCTTAGTAGCAATGAGTTTGAGTGTGCAAAGGGCAGGAGGGTACAGTGGCAGGGTTGTGGGGCTCTGGGTAGAGGAATGGAAGCCTGCCTTTCTATCCCTCCTAATGGGGAAATGCAGCGAGGAAATCCCTGACCTTAGTTACACAGACACTGTCATCTTGTGTAGCTGTTAAACTCTGTTTTCACGGACCTGTCACCTATGGCTCTGACCCTGCCGGTATTAGCCCTTAAAAGGACCGATAGAAAGTGCTATCCCTATGCTGTACAGCGCTGTGTATAGAGCGTACACAGCAGTATCAGAGATAGGCGCTGTGCCAGCGGTGACTGACACCAAGGACGCAGAAGAGATAATGGCGTCCGGATGGGCAGATACTCGTTTCTATAATGCAGGGACATGTGACATGGACATCCTATCACACATACCATTGTTTCTCTGGCTAAAAGTCCACTTAGCTGTGTGTGTGTCTGGGATTGGCTGACATGCTGGCCCGTCCCACTACACGCGCGCGCTTAGGGAAGGAAGACAAGGAAAAAAAAAAAAATGGTGATCCATTATCCATACAGCAGTGATCTGAATGCGCTGTTCCCGCACACTATACACTGAAATTTCATAATAGTGTGAGTCACAGAGTGACTTACACTATTACAGCGGAAAGCCAGCTAGGAATTAGCTGGTCTTTTTGCTGCTAGAACCGTTCTCGAACGTATCTAAAACTATCGAGCTTTAGCAAAAAGCTCGAGTTCTAGTTCGATCTAGAACAGCCCCCAAAATCACTCGAGCCGCGAACTGGAGAACCTCGAACCGCGAACCGCGCTCAACTCTAGTCTCTGCCCACAAACAGCAAGCCATAAACAGAACACTTCCAGGTAAGGGAGGGCAGAATTTTTTTTTGGACACTACATCCGATAACCATGATTTTACCCCCAGTATGAGCCATTCAAACACTGGAAGTGGCTTATACTGGGCCAAGCACAAAGCGAAGCCTAGCACAGCGATGCTCACTTGAGTGGTCAGGATGCGTAAAGCACCCGAACTATAAATTAGGACACTGATTTTATCACAAAGACCGAACTTTACTGTTTAGGTTCTCTCATCTCTATCCATCATCACTGTGAGATAGGCACATGGCACATGAACACACAAAGATAAAAATATGTTGAATCAAGCTTATCATACATTAAGGATTTCATGTGGACATTTTCAAAATATCTTGTCATTCATAGTTTGTCTGCAAAGATTATCATCATGGACAACAATGCCATAAGTTAAAACATCATATCACCAACTGATTCCTACCTTGATTTGTAGCCCAGCCTGAGTTTACAGTGATGAGATATAGATCTGTATGTTGATCTGCATGATCATTTTGATAACTAATTCCCCTGAAAGTAACCTGTGTATGTCCAGTTTTAGCTAGATTATATTAAACAGGGGTTATCTTTACACTGTGTGCAGAATTATTAGGCAAAGAGTATTTTGATCACATGATACTTTTTATACATGTTGTCCTACTCCAAGTTGTATAGGCTTGAGAGCCAACTACCAATTAAGTAAATCAGGTGATGTGCATCTCTGTAATGAGTATGGATGTGGTGTAATGACATCAACACCCTATATAAAGTGTACTTAATTATTAGGCAACTTCCTTTCCTTTGGCAAATTGGATGGGTCAGAAGAGAGATTTGACGGGCTCTGAAAAGTCCAAAATTGTGAAATGCCTTGCAGAGGGATGCAGCAGTCTTGAAATTGCCAAACTTAAAAAGCGTGATCACCGAGCAATCAAGCGTTCCATGGCAAATAGCCAACAGGGTCGCAAGAAGCATGTTGGGCAAAAAAGGCACAAAATAATTGCCCATGATTAGAGGAAAATCAAGAGTGAAGCTGCCAAGATGCCATTTGCCACCAGTTTGGCCATATTTCAGAGCTGCAACGTTACTGGAGTATCAAAAAGCACAAAGTGCGCCATACTCAGGGACATGGCCAAGATAATGAAGGCTGAAAAACGGACACCTTTGAACAAGAAACATAAGATAAAACGTCAAGACTGGGACAACAAATATCTTAAGACTGATTTTTCAAAGGTTTTATGTACTGATGAAATAAGAGTGACTCTTGATGGGCAAGAAGGATGGGCCAGAGGCTGGATCAGTAAAGGGCATTGAGCTCCACTCCGACTCCTACACCAGCAAGGTAGAGGTGGGGTACTGGTATGGGCTGGTATCATCAAAGATGAACTTGTGGGACCTTTTCGGGTTGAGGATAGAATGAAGCTCAACTCCCAGACCTACTGCCAGTTTCTGGAAGACAACTTCTTCAAGCAGTGGTTCAGGAAGAACTCGGTATCGTTCAATAAAAAACATGATTTTCATGCAGGACAATGCTCCATCACATGCATCCAACTACTCCACAGTGTGGCTGGCCAATAAAGGTCTAAAAGATGAAAAAATAATGACATGGCCCCATTGTTCACCTGATCTGTTCCCCATAGAGAACCTATGGTTCCTCATAAAATGTGAGATCTACAGGGAGGGAAAACAGTACACCTCTCGGAACAGTGTGTGGGAGGCTGTGGTGGCTGCTGCACGCAATGTTGATCGCAAACAGATCAAGCAACTGACAGAATCTATGGATGGTAAGCTGTTGAGTTTCATCAAAAAGAAAGGTGGCTATATTGGATACTAATTTTTAGGGTTTTGTTTTTGCATGTCAGAAATGTTTATTTTAAATTTTGTGCAGTTATATTGGTTTACCTGGTTAAAATAAACAAGTGAGATGGGAATATATTTGTTTTTTATTAAGTTGCCTAATAAGTCTGCACAGTAATAGTTACCCGCACAAACAGATATCCTCCTAAAATAGCCAAATCTAATAAAAACCCCACTCCAACTTCCATAGTTACATAGTTACAGTACATAGTTATATTTAGGTTGAAAAAAGACCTAGGTCCATCTAGTTCAACCTTCCTCCACCAGTTCTACATTTTGTCCCTAAGTCACTTATAACCAAAAATATTATTAAGCTTTGATATTTATGAGTCTTTTGGGTTGATTGACAACATAGTTGTTGATCAATAATAAAAAAAATCCTCTAAAATACAACTTGCCTAATAATTCTGCACACAATGTATATTTGCAATAAAATACATGACGGCAGAAAGATTTCACCCCCAAACTATTAATATAGACATGTAGCTTTTTCAAAGACAAGTCCATTAGCACCTGTACATGGCCAGTTCTTTCCTCGGATAATGAGAAATCAGTGTTTAAATTGATATGTAAAGGAGGTTATAAATGTAAAGCCTTTGTCACTCCAGCTCTATTCCCTGCCTAGCGTCGCCTCTTCCTGCTCGTCTTACAGCTTCTTTGCCTGAAGTCACACAGCATAGAGGTCTGTCAGTCAAGTAGGAGGAGGTAGTGCTGGGTGGAGAATAGAGCTGGAGTGACTGAAGTTTCAGATCTACAATAGTCCTTCAGCCTCATATCAACTCAATCACTGATTTCTCAGTGACAGAGGAACGGACAGCCATATAGAAGTATGGCTGGACTTTTCTTTGAAAGAGCTACCTTTGCATAAAAATAGTTGGGCTTTTTTTTGGGGGGGGGGATGAAATCCTGCTGAAATATTCCCATTAAAAATGGGTCAAAAGTATATTTCAATCCAAATAGTGTGCCTAATGAACATAGTAGGCAGAGCAAAGTGTTAAGATCATATTTTATTATTACAGCTTTGGCCCTGAAATCTAATCATTAAGGAATAGGCCATGGATGTGCCAGCATCATGGTCATCATGGTCTGCTTACTCTTCACTGGAGACCACATATTACTCCACAGGAGTGATGGTTACACTTCTGGTCGTTGGGTATAGTGACCTTCTGAATTTAACAGTTTCCATGAGGCTGGGGTCCTTACTAATTTATCTACTATCATTGGTATCTTATAAGTGTTATCATCTGTATGGTTTAAAAATTCTCTTCCCATCAATATATTCTCCTCAAAGGATGCCCTACTGCTTTGTTTGACACTTAGATGGCAACAACAAGTCGAGATCTGTAAAGAGTTCAAAAGGTCCTCTGTTTTGGCACTGTAAAGACTTTAGCAAGTTTCAGCAAATAAATATTCAGATGTCGATCTTTTAGTGGCCCTAATTTTGCTAGAAAATACACTATTTAGTTTTTCAGACATTTCTTCTGGAATAATAAGGTAATTGGTAAATGTCAGTCAGGTTAGCGTTTGGACCTTGTTTACAAACTGTGGAAGCAAAATGTTCAAAACTAATGAGGGGTAAGAAATAGACGACTGCGAATGAAGAACTCCTGTGAGAAATTGCACTGCTACTAGATGGGAGGACAGTGATTGCCAAGATCATTCATGTTTCATTTGACATTGTTTCCAAAACATTAACTGTTTATCATGTCCGGTATGAATTATTAAGAAAAGAGAAATCGCCCTGCACAATTCTCTATGGAGAAGCAGCTGGAGTACCCAAAACCTTACATGAAATATGGACAAGGAATCTTCTGTCTTTACGTTGTCTGGTAATAAACTAACATATAACTCATTAAATGGCATAGTTAAGCTATGTATACATGTTGCATTTTTGCTGCATTTTTTTTGCATCTTTTTTTTTACAGTTCCAGCAAAAACTATGAGATTTCAGAAATCTCATGCACACACAAGCACCTGCGTTTTTTCCCTGACTACAATGGAAAACTGCTGTGTTTTTGTTGCAGTTTTGAAAGGCGCAGCATGTTAATTCTTTCAACGTTTTTTGCAGCATTTTTCACTATTGAATACAATGAGAGTAAAAAACACAGAGGAAAGGGGTCAGCTCACAAGTAGGAGAAGACGTCTGTTGCATCGAAAACTGGATGTAAGCATGAGCACAAGAGGAATAGGAATATCCAGCAATCGGTGTGTTACGGAGGGGCCGATTGGATGTAAAATAATATGAAGCCATTCGTCGCCCGAAGTCCGACGGGCAGATGACAAGGCTGCTATGGGACTGGAGGACGGGTACAGCAACTAAGGAAAACCCAAATATGAATGAAGGGGACGTTTAAGGGCACTCCCCAACATGTAGCGTGTACTTGTTAGCTTTACAGGTACATGGGTATCGGTCACGTGTGTAGGAACATGTCAGACTGTGAGGTAACCCAGTTAGCATCACTGGGCACCCGATGACTGGTACACACAAACAAGTCTGCCACTGACACTGCAGACTACCGGTCACGTGTGTAGGGGGCACGTCAGACCATGAGGACCCTGACCCTCAGCGTGCCAAGACACACGTGTACCGAGATACGAATACCTGGTACAGGCGCCTAGTCCTGAAACACATACACACTGGTAGGATAGGAGCTGACCCTAACCATGCCGCGTTACCAGAGAATTGTGGCATCCGACACTGATGCCCTAGCCCTGCCTACCGCTGTCCTATACTCACATACACCTGCCACTGACTCTACATGATAAGATGGCGCTGGAACCCATGCATACATGCAGCATAGTCTGTTCAGTGAGCTGCCAGCATAGACAATGATGCTCGCGCCCCGATGGGCATGGCTACAAGCCTTTTATAGTCTCCTCCCTGCCTCAGGCCACATGGCATGAGGTAATGGTGCCGATTGCGGCCATCCTGCGGCCACCGTGTCACCGCTGACATCATGCCGACCAATCAGTGGCCGCCGCGTCACCGCTGATGTCACGCGCATGCGCAATAGCGGTAATCCCGCATTTAGTGCCTGGAGAGGCTGCGGGAACAGGCGCATGCGTGGTAGCACTAAATGAGCACTTAGGCTTAGGATGGTACAAGACTCTAGCCACCTGATACCTGGACACCTCAAGCGACAGACAGGTGGCGCTGTGGAGTCGACCGATCTCAATGTGGGAGTCAATGACAGGACTGGACTGATTCGGGGCTCAGAAGGACCCTGAACCATAACACGCTGACTTCTTAAAACATCCTTTATTTTTCAAAAATTTCATAAAATAAACTTGTAACATCAAGACATAAAATCCAAAAAATAATCCATGGTAGATAGCCTATGAACAGCAAATGCATTATGGATGCTAGTTCTTATTCACTGTGAATTCGCTGATTGTTGGATATTCCTAAAAAAACACAGCTGCCTTTTTTTACTGCATTTTTTATCCTTTTGTGGTTTACATGTACGGTAGACAAATGACACACCAAAAAACACAGCTAAAAATGTAGCAAAACACAGGAAAAAAAGCAGTAACAACGCAGAAAAACTTGCTTTTTGGAAGCTGATTTTCTGCTGCCAAGAGAACAGAATTTGCTGAAGAAAAAAAAGCAGCAAAAAAGCAATGTGTGAACATAGCCTAATGGAGGCTATAAGGTAGGAGTACTCTATCTATCTGCCTCCTTCAGTTTATGATATCCTTCAGAGAGCATAGTTCAAAACGACATACAGTATATTGACCATATAATTTCACTAATATCAATTGATTGTTCTAATATGCAATAATGTGGTTTACTAAATTGATTTCTTAGTAGACATGATGGATTATGAGTGTCATCTGCTTTGATGTGAAGTCATTCAAGAAACATACAAGTTACAAGAGGAACCAAGATGTTTGTACAGTGTAGGAATAGGAGATCAGAGCGCACAATCAGTCCACATAGAAAAAGATCTAATCTAATTGTGGTGTACTACTTCACTGCTCAAGCACACTGAAAATGGGTGGGTAGGTCTTGGTCTGGGAATACATCCAAATCCAAAGTCCAAAGATGAATATGATATAGGGAACTGATGTACATGGACAGACAGTGTGACTGTGAACTGACTGATCTGAGCTATACTGCGGTAAAAGCACCTTAATAATATTATACATATACACAGTCTGAAACTGCATTGTGTAGCTGAGTAGGCTTCTGCTGACCACTCCATCTGATTACATCTAGCCAGATAGGGTGCTGTCACTTGACTGTTAATAAGGCTGTATTGACATTATTTTATTTACCTATTTATTTTACTTATATAGTGTCATTAAATCTACAGAGTTTTATAGACATCCTTACCACTGTCCCCACTGGGGCTCACAATCTAAATTTCCAATCAGTATGTCTTTGGAGTGTGAGAGGAAACCAAAGCACCTGGAGGAAACCGACACAAACACATGGAGAACATACAAACTCTTCGCAAATGTTGTCTTGGTGGAATTTGAACCTAAAGCCTGCTTTACACGGTACGATCTATAATGCAATTTCACGATCGATCGTACCCGCCCCTGTTGTTTGTGCGTCACGGGCAATTAGTTGCCTGTGGCGCACAAGGTCGTTAACCCCCATCACACGCACTTACCTGCTGTGCGACGTCACACAGCGGCCGGCCAATAGAAGCGGAGGGGCGGAGATGAGCGGGACGTAAACATCCCGCCCACCTCCTTCCTTCCGCATAGCCGGTGGGTGCTGCAGGACGGAGGTAAGCTGCTGTTCATCATTCCCGAGGTGTCACACAGAGCGGCGTGTGCTACCCCGGGACCGATGAGCAACCGGCGCCATTTTAATTAAACGAGATTATGAAACCGAGCGACGAGTACACGACTCACGATTTGTGAGCGATACTGCGTCGCTCGGAGGTGTCACACAGCCCGATGTCGCAAGCGATGCCGGATGTGCATCATAAAAACCGTGACCCCGACGATCTATCGCACGATAGATCATCTCGTGTAAAGCACCCTTAAGGCCCGACAAGCTGGTATAAAAGTGCAAAGTGCAAAAGTACCTAGACACCTATAGAGGTGTGATAATGTGTAAACTAAATCAATTAAAGGGAACTTGTCAGGTCTACTATGCACCCAGAACCACGAGCAGTTCTGGGTGTATATTGCTAATCACTGCCTAACTGTCCCTGTATATACTAGCATAGATAAAGAGATTTTTAGAAAAAGTATTTCTAAAGATTTTTTACCGTATGCTAATGAGCGAGAGAACTAGTCCCCTGGACGTTAGTTCCCCGGCCAATCGCCCCCATTAGCATGTTAGCACGCCCCTCTGGGCCTCTGTGGGCATGCTAACATGCTAATGAATACGCAGCGTCACAGGATGATCTCACTCACCTCTACCACACCATCACGTCAGACGGGGGATTTTGGCTCAGTGCGCATGACCCTGGAGTTTGGGTCATGCGCATTACTTCAGTTTGGAGCCAGGACGCATAGCCCAAGCTTCATAGTGCACATGACGGAAACTCCTCACTGAGCCGAAATCCCCAGTCGGGTGGTTATGGCAGCGGGAGGTGAGTGAGATCATCCTGTGATACTGCGTATATATTAGCATGTTAGCACGTTCACAGGGGCGTACTAACATGCTAATGGGGGCGACTGGCTTGAGAACTAACGCCCAGGGGGCTACTGCCCTCGCTCTTTAGCATACGGTATAAGATCTTGAGAAATACTTTTTTTAAAGATCTGTTTATGTATGCTAGTGTATACAGGTGTGATGCCCTGGGCAAGCCAGGGGTCACAGGTCACAACATCACATGCACCCCACATTCCCTGCAGGAACACCAAGCTAACCCAAAATCCTTGTTGCCTTCCTCCAGGGGCTGATGTCCACACCAGGGGGTGGGCCAGGCAGTTGGCTCCGCCCACCGAGGAGTTCACAGCCCTGGAGGCGGGAAGAATCAGGAGTTAAGCAAGGGAAGTGAAAGTAGAAGGAAGTGAAGTGGTAGAGGAGCTGGAGAGGAGGAGTAAAAAGTGACAGTAGTAAAGCCTGAAGTTGGTCCGGGTGTGTGCCCCGGACTGAGACAGCAAGGTCAGGAGACGGCGGTATAGTCTGCAGGGGGACTGTTTGGAGGTTGCTGGAAGGACTGCGGACGGGTGGTGACCCGGCGGTACTGGAGCAGTATACGAAGAACAGTCAGCACCAGGGCAGGGGCCTTTCGGATCCCGGCAAGGCTAGGAGTCGCCATAATTTGCTAAATCCGTCAGTGAAGGGGACCTCTGTCTCCTAACAACCAAGTCCCGATTGAAGGCAACAGCCCGACCGTGAAGGGGAGACACCGCCACCGCCAGGGCACCAGTTTCCCAGAGCCAGCGCCTGCGGGCAAAGTAGGGCTCCTTCGGCCCAGATCAAAGCCGAGGAGCGGGTAACCGGTGGGGACCCATTGCTACCAAAAGACTTTACATAGGTGCAGGGAAGAGACCATCACCGCTAACTGCAGGGAACCGCAGCACCGTAACCGTCCGAGTGACCCGTCCAACCAGCCATTTGTTTACCGAGAACTGTATCGTGTTTACTGGCACAACGCTGCCCCTGCGCCCCTGCACCTCTACAGGCCCCATACCCGCCTGTCCACCATACCAACCCCATCACTGGGCCCCGGGAGCACCAAGACCCCTACCCATGGAGGGGCAAATCAACAACTGGCTGCTCCGTACCATCACTCCCGGGTTCCCCAGAAAGAGCAGCAGTGGTGTCCACTTAATCACCACAACCGTGGGTGGCGTCACGGACAATAAACTATCCCAAAACCCAATCCCCTTTCACTCACGGGTGAGGAGCGCCGCTCGAGTCCCCGGGATCCGGCCCTTCGCTCGAGCCACCGAGCAGCAGCCGGCCACAACAGTCGCTTCAGCCGGATCCGAGCAGTGGGAGAGCGCGGCGTCCCCTCCTCCGCCCGCGACACAGGGACGGTAAGGGAGAAATTAGCAATATACACCCAGAACTGCTTGTGGTTCTGGGTGCATTTTGGACCTGACAGGTTCCCTTTAAACAGTGTAAGAGCAATAATATATTGAAACAAATAAATAAGTCATTTTACTCATGCAGCGACATTTGAAGGACACCCCTAATGAGTGTTTCGCCTTATGGCTTTCTCAGAAGGGGCTATGAAACTATACTGAGGTGTAAAGTTATATAACGGCAGCTGCCCAATGAGTGGGAAGGCAATTACCTAAGTAGCAGCTGGTAATGGCATTGGCGTTAAAGCCGACATCAGCCTGTGAGCCCACATCAAAGGGAGAGACACGACCAATGACGTACCTATATGTCATTGTTCGTGAATGAGTTAATACTTATTTTATGTATGTGGCCATCTAGTGGCTGGTGTTAAGTACTGCTTCTTAGCAAGGTATTGAAGGTTGCCTAGCGACAGGGGCAGTGAGATAGTAGACAGTTAAGAATAATAGGAGGAGTTAGATATAATATAGTCATGCAAAGGTAAAATAGACAGAGAGTTGAATTAGAGTTAAGTTGATAAAAGTTGTGTGCAATCCAGCTGAACACCGGAGGCCCAGAGATGGGGTGATTGTGGCATGGCTCAAAACCAGTACCAGAGACTCAAGCACAGCACAGGACAGCAGAGAACCCCTATCCGACCGTAGTAAGTACCAGACCTCAACCCGGGCAACTTGGGTCTTGTCTGTTTCCAGCGGTACTATACCTATAGCAGAAGACTGGCAGACTTGGGTGAACAGGTCAGCACAGAGACACCTAGTAGATGAGCTTTGTCTAACGGAGGTTGGAAACCGCTAGCAGGAACGGGACCCCAAGGTTTCAAGGCGACTATGGCCATGCAGGACTCCATAACTTTACTGAATGGAATTGTAGTGTCAGGTAGTGAGAGAGAAGACAGTAGAACCACAACTGTAGTACCAGGACCATGGAGCAGTCTGCAGTAAATGTGTGCTTTATAGTCAAATGTTCCGTACCTACCGTGTTAAAGTGTTGTGTCCACAGTAACTTGTGGAAGAAATACTATGCATAACTATTAGTAAAAGACTGTTGAAAGAGAACAATACATCTGTTTCCCTTAATCCCCGGCGCATGATTCTTGGTTCAAACGAGGACCTAAATAGAGATATGGCTTGACACACAAAGTCCAGACACCTCATCAGGAATCCCACCTATGACAATCCCTTTTCCTCTTACTCTATCTGTGGAGGGAACTGTGGAGTGGGCCAAGGATAGAGAGCAGCCAACCTGAAACAGAGGGAGCCTCTCTCCAGTGACTAAGTCAGGCCCGGCCTGCCCCCTCGGCCTCCTTTCTTCACACACATGCCACCCAGTTTCTTCTTTTCATGGTTCGCTCACAGGAGCAGATAACATAGTAGAGTGCTAGTCTAGAATTGCGATAAAATCATCGGACTGCACTCAAATGTCATCTGAGTGTAGTCTGATATATGCCGACACAAACAATTCATCTCCTCAGCTGTGCTCAAATTCTCACATGCAAGTGTGGCGCCCTGGACAAGCCAGGGGCCACAGATAACAACACACACACACCCCCACCCCCAGCAGTTCACAGCAGACATCCCCAAAGTGACCTGCTTTCTGACTCGGGCTCAGACTGACACACCAGGTGGGCGGAGTCAGGAGATGGAGACGCCCACCCAGGAGTTAGCTGGCCTGAGGCAGGAAACAAGCCCAGTCAAGTCCTAGGAGAGGAAGAGAGGAAGAGAGAAGAGGTCTGCAGAGAGGCAGACGCAGACTGGGGCCTAGGATTGGAGCCTAGGGCCCTCGTGCAGCAGAGAGTCAGGCAGACGGTAGTGGCCGTCTGCAGGGAGCCGGGAGACAGCTGGTGGAACCGTAGGTAGCCGGGGCTGGGCGGTGGCCCACCGGTACCGAACCGGGGAGCCAGCTGGAAGCCGGAGCGCAGGAGGAGCATGCACGTAGGTAGAAGAAAGGACTTACACCACCAAACTGGGTCAGGGGAGAAACAACAACCGCAGTCGTCTGTGGGCACCCGTCCATCCAGCCGAGTGTATTACCAAGGACTGTGTCGTGATTACTGGCTGAGTGAGTACCCCGTGCCGTGCGGCACAGCGCTGCCCCTGCGACCCTTCACCTCGCCAGGCCCTGCAAACCGCCTGCCATCATCCCCAGCTTCCCCATCACCGGGCCCCGGGACAACCAACCCCCTACCCACGGAGGGGAGGACTAACATCTAGCTGCTCCATACCATCACTCCCGGGATCCCCGTCCAGAGCAGCGGTGGTGTTCCAATCTCACCACAACCGTGGGTGGCGTCACGGACAATATCTCCCTTACCAAATCCCCTTTTACTGTGGAGCCTGGGATCACAGACCGGGTCACGCCACCGTGATACCCACAGAAGTGACTCCGTGGCCCGGATCTGAGTACCCCCTGGTCCCCGGGCGACACACAAGAACCAGATTACAGTAAATTGACACTTGGTTCAAACTCTGATCAGAGATTGAGCCAAATGTCGATAACATAATTGGGCCAATTCCCTCATGAGTGAGCCTTAACAGTGAGTATCACCCCTAAGCATCACCTTGGGACCATAGTAGCAGGTGTAGGCCATGTAGGCTGCTCACAGTAGCATGAGTACCAAGTAACCTATTGTTGTGTTGAAAAACAGACTTTGATGAAATGACTATACCATTGAATCCAAGATTGATCCTTTCTACACCACAAATTAAATCTTGACATCACAAACCAAGCTTTAAGGCACCTACTAGTATCTACACATTCTTTAGAAGGTGTTTGCACTACATTGGGCTACAAGCCAGGCCTCCAGCTACAAGTGTCCTATTGCTCTCAAAGGCTATTGTTGTGCCAAGCAAGATTGCAAAGGATGGGGGAATGGAGGTATATACTAAGATATAAGAGTCGTACTTTTGTATTGGATGGTGTCAAAGCCAGAGATTGATCTGGAGACCACATTGTGAATGCCATGAGGAGAGCTTTATGAGGGATTGCCACTGGTTTAATGGTCCTAGTACCTGGATTACAGCACATTCCAGGTACACTAACATGATTTGCATGCCCAAGTGGATTTAGCATGTTAGATTATTGCTCATTAGTGCAGCAAACTCTGCAGTGATCGAGTCACATCGACATGAAAATTTGACAAGTTATACAAGAAACAAAGAAAATGGTTGTAATGAAATGAAATGTCAGTGGTAAATTACTGGATTGAAATATTTATTCAGTATCTAAACTGTATAAGGGTATGTTTACAAAGACTGGCTAGAGAAACTAAACAACATCCAAAGGGTAAACCATTACTGAAGTTGCTCATTTAATAGCCTGTTTACACAGACAGACCACAGTAAATGATGTGTACTAAACAATCTTTAATAGATCGCTCATTAAACATAAGCTACCATATTTCTTGGCAGTGTGATTGCAGTTTACACAAAATGATACACCACAGAGAGTGATGATCTTTTGGCTGCTGAATTTTTTTTTTACCTTATGAATGAGCATTTTGTTTTTTCATAGAGCGATCTGCAGCCTGTTTACACTGCTAGAGGATATCTAAAGAATGCTCATTCACATTCAGTGCTGCTTTACTTGCAGAGATATGATTGAGTTATACTCTTACTTGCAAAATAATGCTGTCCCCTAGTATATAGGGTCCTCAATTTTTATCATTAGTGCTGTCCTTATTATATAGCATCCTGTATGTATAGCCCTTCCTTTAAGATTTAGCATACTCTCTTATTTTGTATAGAGCTGTTCCTTATTGCATAGCATCCACTCCCTTATTATCTAGTGTTTTGTCCTATTACTTGCTATTCCCTCTTGTTATATTCAGTGTATCCACCCATGTCCTGTCCATCGCCATTAGCTTGAGAACGGCGGCAGCTAGAGGCATAGAAGTGGTGTCTAGGTATAGTAAAGTAGCCATGCACTACGCAATGAAACCACCTATAGCACCACCTGGTGGAAAACAATGGAGTTAGCATTTTTATCTCGAAAATGGAACGAGATAGAGAAATAAAAAATTGTAGGAAATCATCAATTCAATATGGATCGACACCTTGCATACAGAAATGCTATGATATGAAACCCATGATCCCCCCAAAACTTTGAATGCTGGTTACGCATATGGCGCTCATTTAACTTTCATACTCAAAGTGGCCACCGTCAGGTGCAATGGACATCTGGACTCTGGACAGCATACTGTATCTTGCTGCACGTTGTGCAATATGGTAGGTAACACGTTTGCACAAGTATCTGTGATACGTCGTCGTAGGTCCTGCAATGTTGGTGGAGGGGTCTCATATACCTGCTGTGTGATGTGACCTCACAGAAAGAAGTCCAATGGGGTCAGGTCAGGTGAGCGTGGAGGCTACTCCACACAGCCACCATACCCAATGACTTGTAGGAAGGTCTCCATGAGGTATAGCTTCACGTCTGCAGCCTTTTGAGTTTTACATGTTATAATCATAGCATTTCTTTATGCAAGGTCTTGATTCATATTGAATTGATGATGCCCTACAGCTTTGTAATCCACTTTTTTCCCTATCTCGTTCCGTTTTCGAGATAAAAATGCTAACTCTGTTGTTTTCCACCAGGTGGCGCTATAGGTGGTTTCATTGCATAGCACATGGATACTTTACTATACCTAGACACCACTTCTATGCCTATAGCTGCCGCCGTTCACAAGTTAATGGCGGTGGACAGGATATGGGTGGACACACTGTATAGTGCCGTCCGATAGTATATAGCATCCTCTCTTGTTCTGTATGTTCTGTATAGTGCCTTCCCTTATTACATAGTCTCCTCTATTGTTAGGTATATTGTAGGTCTGTACATAAGGGAAAGAAGATAGTGCAGCCCTCTATCTGTTGTTTTCTATCTGCAGATATACACCTGTGTAATCATCACATAAGCTACCACATGACTTCCCAAAAAATCATGTAACATGTTACATGATACATCAGATTTTTTGGAATGTTCAGGATACATCAACCAAGATCGAAATGATAAACAAGTCATAGCACTAAAGAAGGGTATTTGAGGTCTCATAGTAATACATAACCTAATATTTATCTACTCTGAAGACAACTTATTTTTTTTTTCTTAATGCATGTATTTGGCGCTAACATTTCTTTTTGCAATTTGGTATAATAAAAATGTATTATTTTGCTTTTATAGGCTCTTTGCTTAGAGAAGCTAAAAAAAGACAGATAAATTAGCTAATACACTGCCATTGGACCTTCAGGATGAGCTCACTGACTGGTTCTAAGCTAACCTAGTCTACAGCTAAAAATTGTGCAACAAAAAGACTATAGATTGCAAACACTACAACATTTTTAATAAAAACCACTTGCAAAAATAATTTCTTAGCAAAACAGTGCATGCTATTAAGAAAAAAGTTGTCCACAGAGATGGACGATCCATTTAAATCATTCCCAAATATGAAGTACATTCACATCATATATCTGGTCCTCTTCTTTGATGCAAGCTCAGGAGCTGAGCTTGCATCATTTCCAGCTGTCACTGGCATGTTAGACTATGTTCACATCACCTTTGCCATATGTCAGTTGCTCCTGGGATTTTCCATGGATTCAATGGAAGCACAGGCAGAGCTACGGATATGTGGCAAAAACATGATGCGAACTGGTCTATATTCAACCAGCATCTGCCCATAACAGCAGAGGGTGGAGTCCAGCTCCTCCTACTCCTGCACTAATGCGCGCAAACAAGAGAGTGTCCATTGACTCCCACGCTGTAATTGCAGGGTCTGATGAATACCCATTATTTTTTTTTTTTTTTTTACAAACGATCGGATGATTAAATGTTCAAGTACCCAAAAAGGATTAAAAATTAGTGTAGATAAATGTTTTTTTAAAAAAATATAGAAAAAATCTAAACAATGTATAAATTTTAAAATCATTCTTCCTTTCCTTCATTAAAATGAAATTTATGTATATTTTTAAATAAAAATATGCGATATCTCCGCATCTGTAAATGAAAAAAATCAAGAAATGTCTTTTTTATTTTTTTTTTGGTCAGGACAACACCCCAAAAGAATTGCAGTTAGAAGTTATTAAAATGTTATATCTATTCCAAAATGTTAAAGAGGAATGTAGAGGAACAAAAAATGGTTACAAATAAAAAATATTACACATCTCACTACTCAACTGTCCTACAGTCCCTGCAGCTCGCCATCTGGTCCTTGGCAGCTCTACTTTTCCCCTTCTCCTACTGCACATATTCTCTTTGACCTTCTTCATTACTTGCCAGGTCTTCTCACTGGACAAGTTCTCGAAAGTCATTGTACGCCATGTAAAGATGTGTTTTTCTTTTTCACAACCCTCGTCTACTATTCTCTGGTGTTGGGCGAGACACCAGAGAATAGTAAGACACATTAAATTTGTAGACCGCACATTCTCTGAAAGTCGAATTTCACTGTAAAATCAATAACATTTACCAAATTCAAATATTGTTTTTTCACACCAAAACAATATTTTAAGTAAAACAAAAGAAATGTGTTAAACCCCCAAATTTTAGTTTTGACAATTCTCCTTCAGTATAAAAAAAATAAAAAACAAGATGTCTAGTTATTTATGAATATGGGGAAAAAAGATCTGTAAATCAAATAAAAGTTTGCAAAATTTTGCATTGTTTGTTTGTATTTGAGCATGTCTTTGGATCCATTATTTGAATCTATAAGTTCTAAAAACTATTTTCTAGCTAATATTATATAACATAAAAATAGATAGTGTAGATAACATCATTAAAACTCAAATCCTCTCAAATGATTCAGTGGCGCACAGTTTAGGATTAAACAAACACTATATGTAGCAATTCTCTATATAGAAGAATATCCAGGAACCACAATATGGAATATCTATAGTCTTTCTGTAGAAGTGTTCCAATGCAAATGAAGATGAATCTATTTAATAAAAATGTTCCACATATACAGTATTAGAGAACAAGGCTTATTAAAAACAGCTAATAAAATAAGCACAGCATGTTATGGGAGTGATATATTCTCCCTTCTTTACAAGGAAAAACATGCATTTTCTTTTCCAACAGTAGTAAAGACTGTTTACTGATTTTTTTTTTCCTTAAAGGGAACGTGTCACCAGGTTTCCTCAATATAAACTAAGGCCACCAGCTGTAGCGTCTATTTTACAGTAGGATACTAACCCGTCTATAAGCCACTAAGCCCCTCTGCATATAAAAAAAAAATCCTTTTATAATCCCCATAGACTGTGGAGTCTGGTCTTGCTCTGCGTCTCCTCTCCCCCCCACATAGCCTCCTTTCCTGCTTCACGTGGATAACGTTTCCGAAGTCAACCACACAGTGCCCCCAATATTGCTCCTGAGCAGGTGTAATTTGCTCTTCCCTGCTGTAATTAAGTACTGCAATGAGTGATCTCTGCTAAATACCACCACACAGCATGAACCTCAAATGATTGTGATGTCACATCAAATTTCAGAGCAAGGAACTGTGGAAAAAAATTGATGTGACATTGTAAGAGGGTAGTAAACAGAAGGCGCACTCAGTTAAATTCTTGACATGTCAAAAATTGGAAAAAGTACTGGGCTTAAAGTTTGTTTTTATTCATTAACTCAGTTAATGAATTAAAACAATACAAAATAATTAAATTAATTAAAACAATACATAAATACACATAATATAAAATACAGAAGCTGATTCAATTAATATAAAGTGGTGTCTATATTCATGGTCCCAAGGGATTATTATCTTAAGCATAAATACAAACTACTAGGTACAGTACAGACCAAATGTTTGGACACACCTTCTCATTCAAACAGTTTTCTTTATTTTCATGACTCTGAAAATTGTAGATTCACATTGAAGGCATGAACACTATGCATTAACACATGTGGAATGAAATACTTAACAAAAAATTGTGAAACAACTGAAAATATGTCTTACATTCTAGGTTTTTCAAAGTAGCCACCTTTTGCTTTGATTACTGTTTTGCACACTCTTGGCATTCTCTTGATGAGCTTCAAGAGGTAGTCACCGGAAATGGTTTTCACTTCACAGGTGTGCCCTGTCAGGTTTAATAAGTGGTATTTCTTGCCTTATAAATGGGGTTGGGACCATCAGTTGTGTTGTACAGAAGTCTGGTGGATACACAGCTGATAGTCCTACTGAATAGACTGTTAGAATTTGTATTATGGCAAGAAAAAAGCAGCTAAGTAAAGAAAAACGAGTGGCCATCATTACTTTAAGAAATGAAGGTCAGTCAGTCTGAAAAATTGGGAAAACTTTGAAAGTGTCCCCTAGTGCAGTGGCAAAAACCATCAAACGCTACAAAGAAACTGGCTCACATGAGGACCGCCCCAGGAAAGGAAGACCAAGAGTCACCTCTGCTGCGGAGGATAAGTTTATCCAAGTCACCAGCTTCAGAAATCGCAGGTTAACAGCAGCTCAGATTAGAAACCAGGTCAATGCCACACAGAGTTCTAGCAGCAGACACATCTCTAGAACAACTGTTAAGAGGAGACTTTGTGCAGTAGGCCTTCATGGTAAAATAGCTGCTAGGAAACCACTGCTAAGGACAAGCAACAAGCAGAAGAGACTTGTTTGGGCTAAAGAACACAAGGAATGGACATTAGACCAGTGGAAATCTGTGCTTTGGTCTAATGAGTCCAAATTTGACATCTTTTGATCCAACCGCCGTGTCTTTGTGCGACGCAGAAAAGGTGAACGGATAGACTCTATATGCCTGGTTCCAATCGTGAAGCATTGAGGAGGAGGTGTGATGATGTGGGGGTGCTTTGCTGGTGACACTGTTGGTGATTTATTCAAAATTGAAAGCATACTGAACCAGCATGGCTATCACAGCATCTTGCAGCGGCATGCTATTCCATCCGGTTTGCGTTTAGTTGGACCATCATTTATTTTTCAACAGGACAATGACCCCAAATACACCTCCAGGCTGTGTAAGGGCTATTTTACTAAAAAAGGAGAGTGATGGGGTGCTACGCCAGATGACCTGGCCTCCATAGTCACCAGACCTTAACCCAAACAAGATAGTTTGGGGTGAGCTGGATCGCAGAGTGAAGGCAAAAGGGCCAACAAGTGCTAAGCATCTCTGGGAACTCCTTCAAGACTGTTGGAAGACCATTTTTGGTGACTACCTCTTGAAGCTCATCAAGAGAATGCCAAGAGTGTGCAAAGCAGTAATCAAAGCAAAAGGTGGCTACTTTGAAGAACCTAGAATATAAGACATATTATCAGTTGTTTCACACTTTTGTGTTAAGTATTTCATTCCACATGTGTTAATTCATAGTTTTGATGCCTTCAATGTGAATCTACAATTTTCAGAGTCATGAAAATAAACAAAACTCTTTGAATGAGTAGGTGTGTCCAAACTTTTGGTCAGTACTGTGTATGGGATACAATTTCTCCCTTACAATGTTTAATGTGCAAGTCTTGGGAAAAAAATGGATTTTTTTTGTTTTTTTGCTGCAGAGATTTCTTGAGAAATGGTTGTAACCTTTCTGCAAACATTCCCCAGAAAACCTATGGAAAACAAAAATAGCTGTGCGCTCAATGCGTTTTTTTTCTCAAGAACAATCTTTCTGCAGAAGTTCTTGAGAAAAAGAATGTGCATGTCACTTCTTTTCTGCAGGTACCTTTGTTTTTTGCCATAGAAAATGGTAAAAAAAATGCAGGGACCAACCTGCGGAAAAATTGCATCAAAAACGCATCAAAAACGTGGTAAACGCATGCATTATTCGTGCTTTTCTTGAACGCAAGTGTGCTAATCTTTCAGACTCTCAAGAAATTTCTTGAGAGATTTCTTGAGAAAAATCCTTTTTCTAGTGCGCACAGGGCCTAAAGGGAGGACGGATCTTCAGGCACAGTTATCATGCAATTCAAAAGTGAAGGTAATTATTGGGATTTTATTGAACATCTTTCCAATACATGACATTACTTCTCTTCATACGATAACTCATCAACAACTCTATACAAAGCGTTTCTCCTCACAGATCAGTCCTCTTCAAAGTGTGTCTAGAACTGTGCAGTCTGTACTCGCCTCATACAATGGAGGTGTGGTAGGAAGAAAATAGTCCGTGCTGTCCCTCTACTCCTCTCTTCAGATAATACAGAATCTTGTCTATCCTGAGCCTCCTTATTTATATCGACCGTTTATCAAGAAAAACACTGATCTAACCCGCTAGTATGTTCTCTCACAGACATTTTTCACCTGCTTGTCATGGACACCACTCCCTTTTTTTCCCAGCATTCTCTGGAGCTCCACAACTACTTCCCGTCTTCTTTTCACATTATTAATCCCGCTAGTTGCTAGCTGAGTCTATATCACAGTACAGCTTCTATGGGTCACATCAAGTTCTATTATGACAAGGGATAATACATTAGATATGAAAAAAGGAAGGTAAATAAGATTAAGCCATAACTATTAATAGTAATGACTTACAACAAGGTTAAAAAACATACAAGTGAAATTAGGATCAGAATAAAGTTAGTGAAGCAAAATAAATTAATTCCATATATTGTGGAAGTATCGCAATTCAATATCTATAATAACACATGTCTAATGGAAAAATACCAAATAGCATGTAATACACCTATACATATCGAATATTATTTAGACATTAAATACAGTTATTGTCCAAGGCATAACTTAATAGAACATGCAGAACTTTGCACCGTTGGGATTTACGTTGTCAAGACTAGAGATGAGCAAACCATTCAAAGATCGGTTTGCCAATCTTTATCGAGTTTCCCGGTGTTCGTTGAGCAGTTTCGTGAACATACCAAGCTCATTGAATTCAATGGGAGGCAAAACGTATGTGTTGTAAAATGGCGTAGGGGACCTGTAAAAGAAAGAAAATATAAAAAAGGACATACTTACCGAGTGTCAGGCGCAGCTGTCACTGCTACCGCGGCTGTACTTCTGGGGCCGCTGATTATCCCTCATACATATTCACTGCTTTCCCCACCCACTGCATCTCTGAATGGCTGCAATCAGACCCCGCCCCCAGACAGCATCTACAGTGCTGACCAAAAGTATTGGCACCCCTGCAATTCTGTCAGATAATACTCAGTTTCTTCTTGAAAATGATTATTATTCTCTTCAATTATTTTGCTTGGAATGAAAAAACACAAAAGAGAATGAAACAAAAATCAAATCATTGATCATTTGACACAAAACTCAAAAAATGGGCCAGACTAAAGTATTGGCACCCTTAGCTTAATACTTGGTTGCACAACCTTTAGCCAAAATAACGGAGAACAACCACTTCCTGTAACCATCAATGAGTTTCTTACAATGCTCTCCTGGAATTTTAGACCATTCTTCTTTGGCAAACTGCTCCAGGTCCCTGAGATTTGAAGGGTGCCTTCTCCAAACTGCCATTTTGAGATCTCTCCACAGGTGTTCTAGGGGATTCAGGTCTGGACTCATTGCTGGCCACTTTAGTAGTCTCCAGTGCTTTCTCTGAAACCATTTTCGTGTGCTTTTTGAAGTGTGTTTTGGGTCATTGTCCTGCTGAAAGACCCATGACCTCTGAGGGAGACCCAACTTTCTCACACTGGGCCCTACATTATGCTGCAAAATTTGTTGGTATTCTTCAGACTTCATAATGCCATGCACACGGTCAAGCAGTCCAGTGCCAGAGGCAGCAAAGCAACCCCAAAACATCAGGGAACCTCCACCATGTTTGACTGTAGGGACCGTGTTCTTTTCTTTGAATGCCTCTTTTTTTTTCGACTGTAAACTCTATGCTGATGGCTTTTCCCAAAAAAGCTCTACTTTTGTCTCATCTGACCAGAGAACATTCTTCCAAAACGTTTTAGGCTTTCTCAGGTAAGTTTTGGCAAACTCCAGCCTGGCTTTTTTATGTCTCGGGGTAAGACGTGGGGTCTTACTGGGTAATCTACCATACAGTCCCTTTTCATTCAGACACCGAAGAATAGTACGGGTTGACACTGTTGTACCCTCGGACTGCAGGGCAGCTTGAACTTGTTTGGATGTTAGTCGAGGTTCTTTATCCACCATCCGCACAATCTTGCATTGAAATCTCTCATCAATTTTTCTTTTCCTTCCACATCTAGGGAGGTTAGCCACAGTGCCATGGGCGTTAAACGTCTTGATGACACTGCGCACTGTAGACACAGGAACTTTCCGGTCTTTGGAGATGGACTTGTAGCCTTGAGATTGCTCATGATGCTTCCTCACAATTTGGATTCTCAAGTCCTCAGACAGTTCTTTGGTCTTCTTTCTTTTCTCCATGAACAATGGTACACACAAGGACACAGGACAGAGGTTGAGTCAACTTTAATCCATGTCAACTGGCTGCAAGTGTGATTTAGTTATTGCCAACACCTGTTAGGTGGCACAGGTAAGTTACAGGTGCTGTTAATTACACAAATTAGAGAAGCATCACATGATTTTTCAAACAATGCCAATACTTTTGTCCACCCCCTTTTTTACGTTTGGTGTGATTTATATCCAATTTGGCCTTATGACAATTTTTTTTCATTGAAGACAAATTAAATGAAGATAATAATACCAAATAATTTGTGATTGCAATCATTTTCAAGAAGAAACTGAGTATTATCTGACAGAATTGAAGGGGTGACAATACTTTTGACCAGCACTGTATGATTGGTTGAAATCACAAACCCTGTCTGCACATCTATATCATTGTACAAAATAAATAAACAAATAAATACATAAAATTGGCATAGGGTCCAATCATCTATTGATACAAGCACAGATAAAGCCCATGCATGCTGCCACACCAGCAATGCGCTTATCTTGACTGAGTATCAGAATAGAAGGAAACACATGCTTCTTTTTTAAATATTATTTAAATAAATAATTTTAAAAAACTTAGTGCATTGATCTCATGCCAACATAAAGCCTGACAGCTCGGACTGGTATTCTCAAGCTGGGAAAGCCCATGCTATTTTTGGACCCCCAGTCTAAAAATAACAGCCTGCAATCACCCAGGATTGTTGCTTCCATTAGATGTGACAGTCCCATCACTTTATCAAGCACTTTCTGATTGCCCTGGTTGGTTAAAAAGAGGTTAATGACAGCTAAGCTGCCACTAAGCCATAGATTAGTAATTAATAATCTGTAAGTGAAAGTAAATAAACACAAACACCAAAAAAAATCCTTTATTTGAAATAAAATACAAAAAGCCCCACCTACTTTCACCAATTTACTAACCCCTAAAACACCCAGGTCTGACGTAATCCAAACAAGGTCACACAAGAATTCCAGCTCTGCTACATCTGAAGGCACAGCATGTGGCCATAGAACAATGACCACCCTCTGTGTGCATCAGACAGGGACTGAGCCTCAGCGATCAGCAGTGACATCACTCAGGTTAGTTGCGACCACAGCTGGAAGTTCCAACGGTACCATACAAGTGAAGTCGCTGAGTTCACAGACCTTCATCTCCCGGCAGAAAACTGCAGTTTTTTTGCCAAGAGATGCAGATATGGTGCTGAAATTTCTACATCATATTCCTGCACCCAATCTACACCTCCTTGCAAAAAAAATCATATCAATACTGCATCATAGCGCATGCAGTTTTGATGCAATTTTTGCCAGGAGGTGTAGATTGGGTGTAGGAATGTGGTGTAAAATTTTCAGCACCAAGTCTCCATCTCTTGGCAAAAAAAATGCACAAAAGTGATTTTCACCTCGATTTCGGTGATTTTCTGCTAGGAGGTGCAAATTTGGTGCTGAAATCTGGTGTAGTTATTTCAACACCAAATATGCACCTCCTGGAACAACACTGCACCGAATTAGCATCAAAACTGTTTTTATGCATATTTTGACAAAAGATGTACATTTGGTTCTGAAATTTTTACACCATATTCCTGCACCCAATCTACACCTCCTGGCAAAAAAAAAAAAAAAAAAAAATCACATCAATACTGCATCATAATGCATGTGGTTTTTATGCAATTTTTTGCCAGGAGGTGTAGATTGGGTGAAGAAATATGGTGTAAAATTTTCAACACCCAGTCTCCATCTCTTGACAAGAAAACACAGTTAATGCTAAGAGATGCAGGTCTGACAAGTCAGTGACCTCACCTGAGGTAATGTCACTGAGTTCATTGAGGTTCCCTGAGGTCAGGTTACCTGCAGTCACAGGTGAAGAACAGTGGGAACCTCCAGCTGTGACCGCAAATAATCTGAGTGACATCACCCACCGCTCATCACTGCAGCTCAGTTTCTGCCTGACGTCCACAGTGGGGGTCCCGTTCTATAGCCGCTCTCTGTCAGTTCATATGTAGCAGAGCCAGGATCATTGTGGGACCTCGTGTGAATTACATCAGACCTAGTTGATTTGGGGATTAATAAAGTGAAAGAGGGTGGGGTTTTTGTCTTTTATTTCAAATAGAGGATTTTTTGGTGTTTGTGTTTATTTTCACTTACAGATTAGAGATGGGGGGGTCTCATAGAGCCTCCCTATTACTAATTTAGGGTTTAGTGGCAGCTGTGAACTGTGATTAACCCCTTATATTACTACAATTGCCACCACACCACGGCAATCGAGAAAAGCCAGGTAAAGTGCCAGAACTGTCACATCTACTGGATGCAACAATCCTGGGCGGCTGCAGGCTGCTATTGTTAATCTGGGGGACCAATAAGCATGGGTCTCCCCAGTCTGAGAATACCAGCTCCAGCAGTCAGCTTTATCATTGCTGGGAATCAAAATTTATTTATTTAATTAAAAAAAAACCTGCATTTGGTTCCTCTTATTTTGATACACATTGAAGATAAGTGCATGGCTGGGGGCTGCAGCCTGTAGCCATGGGCTTTATTTGTGCTGATACCAGTAGATAGGGGACCCTACACCAATTTTATTTATTTTATATCATGATATAGACATGCAGACAGGGTCTGTTATTTCAACCAATCACAGATGCTGTCTGGAGGCAGGGTCAGACTGTAGCCAATAAGAGATGCTGGTGGGCAGGTAAAGCAGTGAATATGTATGACGGAGAATCAGCTGCCCTGGAAGTACAGCATCTGGAGCAGTTGTGGAGGCTTTGTAAGTTTGTTATGCTTCCTTTTTTACAGTGATTTCCCTGATTTGTGACAAAAGGAACATCACATCTACCCGCTCACATGTCAACACCTGTCCAATTTTGTCCATCGGATTGGTTAATAGACCATTAAATACTGTCTCCCCAGTCTCCAAAACATGTCTCCTGAGGAAGTACTGATGAAACATGCATTGGAGTGGGGAAGAGAGATCCATTTGCTGGTCTAAATAATTGTAAATATGATTGCCTCTTATCTTATTCTTAGCACTTTTAGCTAAGTACATTACATATTTCAAGTATAATATTCATAGGCAGCTATTTCTTTCCCAAAACTTGCACTTTAAACAGTGTAAGGGGAAAATTGTATCCCATATACCTAGTAGATTGTATTTATGTTTTAGATAATATTTCCTTGGGACTAAGGCGGGCTTTGCACACTACGACATCGAAGGTGCGATGTCGGTGGGGTCAAATTGAAAGTGACGCACATCCGGCATTGCATGCGACATCGTAGTGTGTAAAGCCTAGATGATACGATTAACAAGCACAAAATCGTCGTAATCATATCATCGGTGCAGGGTCGGCGTAATCCATAATTACGCTGACGCGACGGTACGATGTTGTTCCTCCCTCCTGCGGCAGTACACATCGCTGTGTGTGAAGTCGCAGTAGCGATGAACATCTCCTACCGGCGTCACCGCAGCTTCCGAAGGATATGCGGAAGGAAGGAGGTGGGCAGGATGTTTACATCCTGCTCATCTCCGCCCCTCCGCCGCTATTGGCCGCCTGCCGTGTGACGTCGCTATGACGCCGCATGACCCGCCCCCTTACGAAGGAGGCGTGTCGCCGGCCAGAGCGACGGTCGCAGGGCAGGTGAGTGCATGTGAAGCTGGCGTAGCGTTTATTTTCGCTACGCCAGCTATCACACGATATCATACCTGCGACGGGGGCGGGGACTATCGCGTGCGACATCGCAGCATCGGCTTGCGATGTCGCAACGTGCAAAGCCCGCCTTAGAATATAGATACCACTTTACGTTAATTGAACCAGCAAGTCTGTCCCCAACTTCACTGCAGCTTCTGTATTTTATATTTTGTGTTTTCATCTATTGTTTTAACCAAGTTAATGAATAAAAGCATATTTTAAGCCCAATACTTTTCTCCAATTTCTGATGTGTCGTGTAATATAACAGTTTATGGTCTTATTTTTTAATTTTCCTAGTGGGTATCCAGTTATACCTTACAGCAGGGTTCCCC
Source organism: Anomaloglossus baeobatrachus (assembly GCF_048569485.1). Taxonomy (NCBI): domain Eukaryota; kingdom Metazoa; phylum Chordata; class Amphibia; order Anura; family Aromobatidae; genus Anomaloglossus; species Anomaloglossus baeobatrachus. The sequence goes on along the minus strand of NC_134354.1, from coordinate 415,418,223 downwards.
AACTCCAGTCTTCGAGGGCTGCCAACAGTGCATGTTTTCAGAATTTCTTCAGCATTGCATGGGTGTTGGAATCATCAACTGTGCAGGCGATTAAATTATCACATGTGCAATACTAAGGAAATCCTGAAAACATGCACTGTTGGCGGCCCTTGAAGACTGGAATTCGGGACCCATGCCTTACAGTATCTGCAAGTGAACATCACAATCTACTGGTTGAGAAGGGCAAGCAGGAACTGAAGTGTGTGTTTCCTTGAGGGAAAAGTTTAGAAGAGATGACTGGTCAGGTGACTGTTGTGGCACGGTTGTTTAATATAAAAGTCTGGCATGGTCAAGGAGCGGACGATTTTATGCTAGAATTTTCAATAGGAAGGTAATGTGGTAGTAAAGTGGACTTACAGCCACCATTTGTACAGAAGAGTGGTTGGATCCTGGAGAGGGCCTTAGGTATATCAGTGCTGAGTAGATGCCTGTGACTTGCGCCAGTAAAAGACTATGACCTTGTCAGTGACAGCTCTGTGATCAGCTCCAGTAAAAGACTGTGACTTGTTCCAGACTAGGCCCGAGAGATGAACTGGCTGTAACAGAGGACTGATTCTGTGGACCGTTGTTTCCTGAGCAGGCATACTGTGTTGAATGGGGACTGCAGTCATGCTTCAGAATGTGAAGGTGGCCAGCCTGTAAAGTATACGCAGAGTTCACTCACCATGGACTTGCGGCCTAGCAGATAGAGTTTCCGACTCCCATTAGGTCATGTACACTGTTTAGTATTGTTTAGTTAAGCAGAAGACAGTGACGAGTAGGGTGAAACTAACATTTACCACTAGAGGGATTTAGATAAGTCAACACCGACTGTGACAATTAGTAGAAATAATAACATAAATATATTAATATATTAATCATTGATTTGTATAAAGTTAAGAAATTGTTTTTTGTTCAGTTATCTCTGTCTCCTGTCTCCTCATTATCTGCACCGTTGCACCTGCTTACATCACAAGACGTCAGAGGATTCTGAGCCAGAGATCATGTGAACCAGTAGAATATCTCAGGTTACAGAGGGACTTGAAAAAAGTAAGGTAGTGTAATACCTACTTTCATAAGCACCTGTGCGTGTTGATGTGGCATGCAAAGACCATTGGCAGGACTAGTTTATGAACAAAGGGTATCCTGAGCACATGCTCTAACACTGCGATCTGCTTTGTTGCTAACTTCTTACTACTGATCTGAGCCAGTAATAAAGAGTGCACTGTCATTGTGTACATTGCACAACAACAAAGTGTAGGGACAGAGCATGAACTAGCCCACCCCTGAAGCGAGTGTCACTGATGATGCTTTATTTCAGGTAGGGGGCAGAGGCTGAGGCACTGACCACAGCTGCTGCCTCTGATAACGCTTCATTTAAGTATGCTAGCATGCACTATGATTCTCAAACAAAGTGTCATCACACAGGAACTAGGGAAAAAATACAGTAACAGAGTAGTTAGAGAGGGATTGGGAATTTTTAACGAAGTCTAGAGGAGTCAGGGCTATGCCCACCCCTGCAGAAGTAGCCGCCACACCCAAGGTTATGTATAATGCTGTGTAATATATGTTCTTTAGTATTTTGGGTAAAAGCCATCAAGTGGTGGTATGTCTCCAGAACAGTAGCCCTGGCACCTGGTTAGGCAGGCAAACCGTTACGGAAGAGGATGAGAAGGTAGCATATAAAAAAAGGACAAGTTATAGTGGGGAGGGCAGGAGAGCCCCAGTAGTAGTGCCAGATAGAAGCCCACAATTGTTTATTCTGATCCTAAGGGTCTCCCCCATGATCACGGACACAGGGGATCCTGTAAGCAAAGAATTGGCTAACTGCATCCCCAGAAGCAGGGTATAGTCTAGTCGGTCAGGGGAAGGCGTCTGATTTCTCCTGGATTCAAAACTCGAAGATTCCCGCTACGAGACCGAAGGTCAGTTGCTTCCTCAGGAGTAAGGTACTTTTTGGTCCTGGCCTGAGCACGAACGGAGGAGTGCCGTCATGCGAGGACCTTCATATGCGCAAGCAGTCCCTGGGGGTGGGATGGAGTAGCCAAAAAAACTATATGATTCGGTCCATGCTAGAGTAACGTTAGACAGAAGGATGAGGGGCCTAGCGGTGTCTTATGGAACCCAGGTACTAGGAGAATGGTTGGCCGTTACATTAACTACTGAAGTGGAGTTTGGAGGGAACCCCATGGGACCACAAGCGGTGCCCGTGTAAAGGAGAAAGGAATAGTCAAGGTGAATGCTATTAATATTGGGAGGAGAAAGAGAAAAGTGATGAAAAGAGATGCTGTATCCATTGAGAAGAAATCAAGTAAAGTTATGTCGTTTAATGAGACAACTGTGTTGCGGCATTTCTTGTCTCAGAGTGACCTTGAAGTCCAGAGTGGATTGTGCAGAACCAATCCTTTAAGTGGAGCAGCAACGGGGAGGCATGGGGTTAACGATTGGCTGCACTGTGGCCTGTTGATGCCTGAACACACGGCTACCACTGCCTGCCCTGTGCCCGCTACACAAGCATTATTAGAAATTAGTTTAGATTATGGCATTAAATAGATGGGAATTTAGATTGAAATTTCTTTGGCCTTCAAGCCAAAACTTTACCAAAAAAAGAGAACATTTTAAAGGATAATTCCCAAAATAACAAGATATCCCCTATTTCAAAGGTATCACCTCTTAAGCCTGCTTTACACGGTACGATCGATTGTGCGATTTCACAATCGATCGTACCCGCCCCCGTCCTTTTTGCGTCACGGGCAAATCGCTGCCCGTGTCGCACAAAGTTACTAAACCCCGTCACACATACTTACCTCTCGTGCGACCTCGCTGTGGGCGGCGAACGTCCACTTCCTGGAGTGGGAGGGACGTTCGGCGTCACAGTGACGTCACACGGCCGCCGGCCAATCAGAGCGGAGGGGCGGAGATGAGCAGGATGTAAACATCCCGCCCACCTCCTTCCTTCCACATAGAGCCGGCGGCGGCCGCGGGAGGCAGGTGAGCTGCTCATCGTTCCCGTGGTGTCACACGGAGCGACGTGTGCTACCACGGAAACGATGGGCGACTAAAGTAACCGATATTATGGAACCTAACGAGCAGTACCCGACTCACGATTTGTGAGCGATACTGCGTCGCTAGGAGGTGTCACACAGGCCGGCATCGCCAGCGATGCCGGATGTGCGTCACAAAAACCGTGACCCCGACGATCTATCGCCCGATAGATTGCCTGGTGTAAAGCAGGCTTAAGACCCCCAGCAATCCTGAAAAAAGAGCTCTGGAACACGGAGAATGAAATTCTGGCCCGTATGGAATGGAGGTGCATATTCTTGTCCTCCCCACCAATCAATCTTTATGGGACTCCCAGATAAAGCCAAGTACAATGTTCGGCTAATTCCCGTACTCCCATAGTTAATGAATAGAGCGGAGGCGAGCATGTGCACTTTTGCTTTATTCAATATGGGGCTCTGTATTCTTTGAGTTCCAGAGACCCATTCTCAGTATCACTGGAAGAAATCAGCGGTCTGACCCCTATAATTTAGTAAGGTATTGCCTATCCTGTAATTAGGAGATAACTTGGTATTTTGAGAATAAACCTTTCATTTAAAGCACTGGATTTTCATATGCTTTTAATACAGTGCACTATATTACAAAACTATAACTATGTCTATTATAAAAATTTCATTCAAGGACAAGGCACAGTTATATTCCAGTTCAGCCAAAAAACATTCATTGTAGGTAAAAAAATGATTAATAAAACTCCATGTTCTGAAGAGTTTATAGTGAAATAGTTATGTCCACATTTATATTCCTGACCTGCTTGAGACATGTAAATGTGTTCATAAGTGGTTGTAAAAATTATCTCTGCGGTGAAAAGTCACCTCCTGAATGAATTTTGACCAGGACATTCATTTAGCTGTACTGTACTTGATCTGAAAAAAAAAATTAAAAACTCTTATGATTGTTCAATTGTAATTACTTCAAAATCTCAGGGGATGGAGTCATAAGACAAGGGACCTTAGAATTTCAAGGTGGAAAGAATAAAATAAGTTAACCAAATAGTAACAATGATGACACATGGCAGGATATTCGGTAGTCATATTCTAAACATCTAATCAAAAGCCTCCACTGTATATCAGTGGGATCCATTGAGCACCAGAACAATAATTACGGCAGAAAAAAGATGATATCCACATACATAATTGCCAGTTGTGTCTGTAACCCTATTCCGGCATGCATTGCGGCACTGTCAGTTGTGCAGGCGCAGATCCAACTGCATGAACTGCACGTGAGCAAGTTGCAGTGACGTTACTGTTCTTCCCACACATGCAATGCATGTATACACTGAACACAGACATACATACACATACTGTATGTCTTCACACACACACACACACTACTGGATACTCACCTGTCCCCAGCGCTGCTCCAGCTTCCAGCTCTTCAGTGCAGTGAATATTCAGTGAGTATATTAAGCGGCGGTCAGGAGCGGGAGGCAGCAGAGCCGAAGAAACAGCAGTGGATACAGGTAAATATAGAAAATCTTTTTATTGAAAAGACCTGTGTTTCCTCCATGTACACACACGCACACACAGCGTACAGCCATATACACAAACAACACATGCACACAGCGTACAGCCATATACACACACATGTAGACAAATGACACATACACACAACAATAACAATAGAAAGTGATCCACACTTTACCCCAAAAATATTTAATCTTAGTTCATACCAACAAACCAAAGATGAAGAATCTCTCCTGCAGAAGGGCCTTAAATTTGCTCCCTCTAGAGAAACTAATCAACTCCAACTTTTCATCAGTGTTAAAAAGTATATGCGCAATCTCGCTCTTAAGAAATATTTCCTAAAAAAACCACCCTCTGGCCCCCATGACGACTTCCTCCCACTCACACTATGTCCACACCTCATTCTGTAACAAGTCAGTAATTAATCCGGTAAATGATTACTCCAATGCCATGCAGGCCTTTGACAAATTAGTTACTAATGACATTAGGAAATTAAGACCTCGTAAAAGTAAATATATGCCTTGTAACCTTACAATTAGAGAATGGGAAAGTACAGTACAGACCAAAAGTTTGGATACACCTACCTCTTGAAGCTCATCAAGAGAATGCCAAGATTGTGCAAACCAATAATCAAAGCAGAAGGGGGCTACTTTGAAGAACCTAGAATATATACATACATACATACATACAATACATACATATTTTCAGTTGTTTCACACTTTTTTGTTAAGTATTTCATTCCACATGTGTTAATTCATAGTTTTGATGCCTTCAATGTGAATATTCAATTTTCAGAGTCATGAAAATAAAGAAAACTCTTTGAATCAGAAGGTGTGTCCAAACGTTTGGTCTGTACTGTATCTCTACCCTGCAAAATAATGCACAAATCATCATCCGCTCAGAAGATAAAGGAGGCGGCATCGTTATCATGGACTCCACCATGTATCACATGGAGGCTACTCGCCTGCTGAATGATACATTGACGTATAAAAAACTTAACTATGACCCCACAAAAACATTCACTAAAGAGTTACACAATTTGGTGAATAAGGGTCTGACAATGGGAATTTTAACCAAGGAATGTCTCTTTGTGTACAACAAAGCTCTCTTTATTGCTGCTTTTTACCATATCCCTAAGATACATAAGTATCCCTTCCTTCCCCCAGGCAGACCTATTGTTTCCGGCATAAATTACCTAACAGCTAATTTATCGCAATATGTGGATTTTCATCTACAGAAATGCATGGCACACATTCCAGCCTATCTGAAGGACGCAGCCCACATCATCAGGCTATTAGAACCCATAACATGGCATAGTAATTATCTATTAGGGACACTAGATATTAAAGCATTGTACACTGTCATTAATCACACCAAAGGCTGGAAAGCAGCCCTCTCTTCCTTACACAAACTTAGCAACTAGTGGAATGTATTATGTTCATTTTGAATCATAATTACTTTAATTACAATGGACAATGCTACTTACAAATATGGGGGACAGCAATGGGGACAAAGTTTGCCCCTAGCTATGCTAATATTTATGTTGCCAAGTGGGAGAAGTCTTTCATATTTTGCAACAATCGTCTACGTGACGGCCTAATTTTGTGGCGTCATTACATTGACGATGTTGTTTTCATCTGGGACCGCACCCAAGGCCAGGTCCAGGAGTTTATTGAAAGTATTGCCAATAATTTTGGTCTAGAGTTTACCTCTACCATTAGTGACTCACAGGTGAATTTTTTAGACCTTACTATTTTTGTGGATGGGGTAAAGCTGTCTACTAAAAGCTACAGAAAGCCAGTAGACGCCAATAGCTTTATTCCTATTTCCAGTTGTCACCTACCCTCCTGGATCCTAAATATTCCCAAAGGTCAGTTCCTCCAGTTGCGCCGTAATTGCATACATTCACGGGATTTCAAATTTGAAGCCACACACATGAAGAAAAAATTTTTGGAAAAGGGGTACCCTAGGGAAATTATTCAGGATGCCCTTAAGGTAGCAGGTGCAACCCAAAGAGCCTCTCTTACTTCCTCTAAACCTAAACTGTCATCACCACCTAACATTCCACAACAACTTTCACAATTACCCTTCATTATGCAGTATCATGATAACAACAAAGTCATCAAGAAAATTATACAAAAACACTGGCATATTCTAGGCCAAGATAAATGTATAGGGGGGTATCTGCCAACTAAACCCCATTTCGTTTTTCGCAGAACCCCCTCACCAGCCAATTTAGTAGCCCCAACAGTTAATGGTACTATCACCAATTTTAAACAACCAAACAACCAAACAACTTTACTTGGTTGGGTCACATCCCATCACCTAAAGGTTTCAGGACTTGCAGCAATTGCATTAGTTGCCGAAAAACAAGATCTCGCAGGTCCCTCGTAACACATTTTATCAATACTTCCAACAATAACTGCTTTTCTATACGCCCACATATTACATATTCATCAACAGGGGTTATCTATATCATCACATGCCCTTGTGGTAAACAATATGTCAGATGCACCAAAAGACCCTTATCCATCAGAATCAATGAACATTATAATAACATCAAAAAAGGTTTCTTGGGGCATCCCTTATCCCATCATTATTTTGAACTTCACAATAAATCCTGGACAGGATCTACCTTTCTGGGCATAGAATTGGTAGTCCCAAACTGACAGGGGGGTGACTTCATCAAGCAGATGTCACAGGCAGAATTCAAATGGATCTTCTCTTTAGACACATTGGCCCCTAGGGGCCTCAATGCAGAATTAGAATTGTATGCTTTTAACTAACTCTTTTTTCATATATATGTATATATTTTTACATTTACATATAGGCACGCATATTATATATATATATATATATATATATATATATATATATATATATATAAATCATTTTTTTAAAAAATATTTTTAAATAGTCTCCGTTTGTATATATATATATATATGTATATGTGCATTTTTTTGCTAAAAAGTTTCTATAAGAGGATTTTTTTTGTATAGAGGCTTTTTTATGTAAATATATATTTATACGGTTGAACCTATTTATTTCACTTCATTATATATTCCTTGTACTTTCACCTTCACTCTTGTTTTTAATATTAAAATAATAACTTCTGTCCTTGTTTGCATTCAAGGCACATTTTATTGGAATTTTATTAAAGAGTATCTTGTGACACATAAAACGTTTTTCTTCAATACAGATTAATAGAAATATTTAACATCCAAATTCCTCCATTTTCTATCCATTTCTAACCAATTGACAATTATGCACATTGTCGTGGAAACCCCTTTTCTGGGAGAGCTAATTTAGGGTGAGATGCAAAGTAATCTCCAGATCTGCCAATGTTGGTCAAATTAATAGCGATGCATCGGAGACAAACACAAGAACACACAGTCAATGTCTGTGTACCAGGCTTTGTCTGAATTTCAGATGCCCAGACATTAGTTTATTAAAACTACAAAAGATAAGGGGACGGCTTAGTACATGATCAAAAATGGAATGAAAGTTGGAAATAACAAAATCGTAAATTATGGATCCTGCTGAATTCCTTAAAACCAGATCGGTCCAGTTTTATGGACCTTCAGTAACAAAGAAACTTTAGACAAAGGCCTCTTTAAAGAGACTACACCCAGTGCTATTGCTTTTATGAATAACACTTATAAAGCTAATACAAAAATAAAAAAATATTAAACATATATAAATTGCTTAAATGATAATCAAAACTTAATATAAAATATTAACCATAATAATTCCTCCCTTTTTATTATTTACAGACAATTTATCCATCAGCTATATCCCCATGCTATGACATGTGGTAACTGACGGCCTGTGATACTTGATCTTACATGTCTCTTTTCATAGTGTTGTCATAACAAATATACCAATTCTAGCAGCTACATACACTAATAGTACCAACATTCCCATCTGTAGAATGCCCATCAGCCACCCAGTGATACCTGAGAACCAAATTGTCGGAGACATTTGTCTGCAGCTCGGTTATATAGGGAATGTTTGGGTAAAGCACTTATATCTAGAACACCATGAGAAAATATGAAGGTAGCTGTTACGGTTGCTGCGAGCACTGGAGACTATGTCCAGATTTCTTGCTACTGCACATGTGCGAGCGCTGGAGACTAAGTCCAGATTTCTTGCTACTGCACATGTGCGAGCGCCGGAGACTAAGTCCAATCTTGGAGCCATTGCACATGTGCGGGTGACATCATCGCTGACACGAGGTCACATGTCTCTGACACCTTCTATGCCGATTGGTCGCTGGTCATGTGCTTGTGACGTCTTGCTCGGTGATAGGCCAGCATGACGTCACTCCTGTCGTTCTGGCAGCGGATTGGTTCTGGTGTCCTCCATCTTGGATGAGGCACAGAGTCTATATAAGACCCTGACACACGCCGCATGGTGCTCACTCCTCTTGGTTCATGCATATGAGTAGACGCTCTGTGCGCGTTCCTCTAGGCATTCCTCTGTCTATGCTAGGTGAGCGCTACCAGCAGGGTAGCGTTCTTATACCTTACAGCTTCGGCTGCTGTCCGTATCCTTACCTCTTAGGGGAGCGGACATAGGCAGGTGCCTGAGGCACATGGTCTGGCTGGGCCTTGTGATTCTACTCGTAGGTGGACGTTGCCGCTAGGGTAACGTTCCTTATACTGCGTCTGGCAGTTGTTCGTATCCTCGCACACTAGGGGAGCGAACAGAGGTAGGAGCTTTGTGCGGCTTACGCTGCTGTTCGTCTCTTTTGCACCACTAGAAGAGCGGACCTAGGCAGGTGCCATATCTAGTGGTTCGTGTCCTCGCACACTAGTGGAGCGAACGCAGGTAGGAGCTTTGTGCGGCTTACGCTGCTGTTCGTCTCTTTTGCACCACTAGAAGAGCGGACCTAGGTAGGTGCCATTTCGCACACATTGCCTTTGTCTCTGTGATTATTAACAGAGATCATTCCACACACCCTCCAAGTAAGGGAGGAATTGCTTTACTTTCTTATTATATCCTTCTGTGAGTTAACAGAGGTATTGCACTCTGCCATAGTCTGCAGCAAAGTCTTTGCACGGTGGACCCTGACTGTCTGATACTCATTTCGGTTATTATCAGACAGCCCCCCGTAACATTAGGACTGAGCCAAGGGTCTGGCAGTTATGGCAGAATATCAGCAGTTACACCGTTACATACAAGTACTTGAGTCACGGCTCAAGAGTATAGAGGATAAACCTCAGACCATGGTGACATCTGCACATGATCCTCGACTTGCTCTACCAAACAGATATTCTGGCGATGCCAGATCATGTCGTGGTTTCATTAGTCAGTGTCAGATACACCTAGAGGTTAACTCTTCTCGCTTCTCTACGGAGAGGTCCAGAGTAGGCTTTATCATCTCCTTACTTCAGGACAAAGCCTTAGAATGGGCGACTCCCCTATGGGAGCGCTCTGATGTGGTTACTCTGAGACATCAAGACTTTCTTGATGCTCTTAAGGCGGTATTCATGGGTCCGCAGGTTACCCATGATGCGGCCCTGAGACTGTTAGATCTATCTTAGGGTTCGTTATCCACTAGTTCTTATGCCATTGCTTTTAGAACTCTGGTGGCAGAACTAGATTGGCCAGAGAAGGTGTTGATTCCTATCTTCTGGAGAGGGTTGGCAGGCTATGTCAAGGATGCCCTTGCTACTCGTGAGGTCCCTGCTTCTCTGGAGGACTTGATCACAGTAGCAACGAGGATCGATATACGCCATAAGGAACGTAGACTCGAGGTCTCTTCCTCACACCCTAAGCATCGGGCTATTCCAGTTGTTGAGGGTCCACTACCATCTTCCTCAGCATCTGAAACATCTCCCACTCCTATGGAGTTAGGTCATACGTTCTCCAGACTACGCAAGTCTGGTCCTCCTATATGTTACGTATGTCGTCAGGCTGGGCACTATGCCAACAAGTGTCCTAGTCGTCAGGGAAACTCCCTGGCTTAGTAACCATTAGAGGGGGGTTACTAGAGACGTCTTCTGCACCCTCTAAGTGTTGTATCCCAGGTCAGCTCTCGTTATCTGAGAATACATGGCCTATTATGGCTTTTGTGGATTCCGGAGCCGACGGGATTTTTGTGTCCTCAGGATTTGTAAAGGGACACAATATTCCCTCTATCATGTTAGAGGCGCCTATTCCTGTCCGTGTTGTTAATGGAACTATGTTGTCTGACTCCATTACATTGAGGACAGTTCCCTTGCGCCTTTCCCTGTCTCAGGGTCACATAGAGGAGATTTCTTTTCTTGTTTTACCTGAGGGTATAGACGACGTCCTTCTGGGTCTTCCATGGCTTCGGACTCATGCTCCTCACATTGACTGGGAGTCTGACAGCATTATTAGTTGGGGTTCGAAATATCAGTCCCGATGTCTTCCCTTACCACCTAAGGTCGTTGCGGTTGCATCAACTGATCTCTCTCCCATACCTACACCCTATTTGGATTTCGCTGACGTGTTCTCCAAACAGGGTGCTGAGGTTCTTCCACCCCATAGGCCGTATGACTGTGCCATAGACCTTATCCCAGGTTCGGTTCCACCTAAAGGCAGGGTTTACCCCCTGTCGATACCTGAGTCGGAGGCCATGTCGACCTATATAAGAGAGAGCTTAGAGAAGGGGTTCATTCGTAAGTCTGTCTCTCCCGCGGGAGCTGGGTTTTTCTTTGTTCGGAAGAAAGAGGGTGATTTGCGTCCCTGCATAGATTACAGGGGTCTCAACGCAATCACAATAAAGAACAAATACCCATTACCTTTAATTTCGGAGCTCTTTGACAGACTGAGAGGAGCTCAAGTTTTTACGAAGTTGGATCTGCGGGGTGCGTATAACTTGGTACGAATTCGAAAGGGTGACGAATGGAAGACCGCTTTTAACACCCGAGACGGTCACTATGAATACCTCGTCATGCCTTTTGGGTTATGTAATGCACCCGCAGTATTTCAGGACTTCGTAAATGATGTGTTCAGGGATTTACTGTTATCCTCAGTAGTGGTGTATCTGGACGACATCCTGATTTTTTCTCCTGATCTGGAGACTCATCGTCAGGATGTCGTTCGTGTCCTTTCCCGTTTAAGGGAGCACTCATTGTTTGCTAAACTCGAGAAATGTGTATTCGAGCAGTCCTCATTGCCTTTTTTGGGTTACATTATCTCACAAGAGGGTCTGGCTATGGATCCTGCGAAGCTCTCTGCTGTCCTGCAATGGTCCGAACCTCATTCCTTGAAGGCGGTGCAACGCTTCTTAGGATTCATAAATTATTACAGGCAGTTCATACCCCATTTTTCTACTTTGGTGACCCCTTTGGTGGCCTTGACTAAGAAAGGTGCTAATCCCAAAGCCTGGTCTACTGAGACATCTCAGGCTTTTGAGGCAGTAAAAAGACACTTTTCAACTGCTCCTGTTCTTCAAAGACCCGATGAGAGTAAGCCCTTCCTCTTAGAGGTTGATGCCTCTTCAGTGGGTGCTGGTGCGGTCTTGTATCAAAAGAACGGTGCAGGTAGAAAAAGGCCGTGTTTCTTCTTTGCGAAAACCTTTTCACCGGCAGAGAGAAACTATACCATTGGGGATAGGGAACTGCTCGCCTTGAGATTAGCCTTGGAGGAGTGGCGTCACTTGCTGGAAGGAGCGAAACATCCTTTCCAGGTCTATACAGACCATAAGAATCTGATGTACTTACAAACCGCTCAGCGTCTGAATCCTCGCCAAGCCCGCTGGTCCTTGTTTTTCTCCCGGTTTCACTTCTCCATCAACTATCTGTCTGGGAGTAAGAATAACAAGGCAGACGCCCTGTCTCGCTCTATGCTTTCTACCCAGGAAGAGATTGACGAACCTCGTCTTATCCTTCCCTCCAGGGTTTTTCATACGCTCTCCCCTGTGACGTTAGACCAAATCCCACCGGGCAAGACCTTTGTTCCGCCTGATCGACAGAATGATATACTGTCATGGGCCCACACCTCAAAGGTGGGTGGGCATTTTGGTATTAGGCGGACACGAGAGTTACTGGAGAGGTGGCATTGGTGGCCACACTTAGCCAGCCACGTCAAGAGATATGTCGGTTCCTGCTACTCGTGTGCTCGCAACCGTCCATCACGGCAGAGACCGGCTGGGCTCTTGCATCCTTTACCAGTGCCAGATAGACCATGGGAGGTGGTAGGCATGGACTTTGTGGGTGATCTTCCATGTTCACAGGGACATAGATTTGTGTGGGTCATTACAGACCATTTCTCCCGGATGGTTCATCTCGTACCGTTATCGAGAATCCCATCTTCCAGGGTACTAGCCAAACTATTCCTCAAGCATGTCTTTAGGCTTCACGGGATGCCAGATCGTATCATTTGTGATAGAGGCCCGCAATTTACTTCCCGTTTCTGGCGAGATCTTTGTAGCCTTCTGCAAATTGAGTTGAATCTCTCTTCGGCATACCATCCGGAGACCAATGGTTTGGTTGAGCGTACCAATCAATCTATGATTATATACCTTCGACACTTTGTTGCTGAGAACCATGATAACTGGTCCTCCCTCCTACCCTGGGCAGAATTTGCCCTTAACAATTCGCTGGCTGAGGCCACTGGGCAGACACCGTTTGTACTCAATAATGGGCAACACCCTAGGGTACCGGTACCGTTTCCCGCTGCTGCACCTCCTCCTCTTGTGGCCGACTGGGCAACTAATGCCAGAGAGGTTTGGGATCGGACTCAAGAGTCGATCCAAGCAGCTAAGGACCGTATGAAGACGGTGTCCGATCGATTTCGTCGCCCGGCTCCTGTCTTTTCTCCAGGGGACTTTGTGTGGCTCTCTGCAAAACACGTGAGACTTAGAGTGAGCTCTGTCAAATTTGCTCCTCGCTTCCTGGGTCCTTATGAGTTTCTTCGACAGGTAAATCTTGTAGTCTACCAATTGAAGTTACCCGTCCATCTTAGGATTCATGACAAATTCCATGTCTCACTGCTAAAGCCGGCTATTTTACCTCACGCTCGTGAAGTGCACTCTCCTGCCTCTGATTCCTCTCGCTCTAGCTATGAGGTACGAGCCATAGTTGGTTCTAAGATGGTTAGAGGGCGCAGGTTCTTCTTGATAGATTGGGAGGGTTACGGCCTGGAACATCGCTCTTGGGAGCCTGAGGAGGCTGTCCATGCTCCCGACTTAGTTGCCGATTACCTGCGTCGCCGGGAGGGGGGCCCTTGAGGGGGAGGTACTGTTACAGTTGCTGCGAGCACTGGAGACTAAGTCCAGATTTCTTGCTACTGCACATGTGCGAGCGCTGGAGACTAAGTCCAGATTTCTTCCTACTGCACATGTGCGAGCGCTGGAGACTAAGTCCAGATTTCTTGCTACTGCACATGTGCGAGCGCCGGAGACTAAGTCCTATCTTGGAGCCATTGCACATGTGCGGGTGACATCATCGCTGACACGAGGTCACATGTCTCTGACACCTTCTATGCCGATTGGTCGCTGGTCATGTGCTTGTGATGCCTTGCTCGGTGATAGGCCAGCATGATGTCACTCCTGTCGTTCTGGCAGCGGATTGGCTCTGGTGTCCTCCATCTTGGATGAGGCACAGAGTCTATATAAGACCCTGACACACGCCACATGGTGCTCACTCCTCTTGGTTCATGCATATGAGTAGACGCTCTGTGCGCGTTCCTCTAGGCATTCCTCTGTCTATGCTACGTGAGCGCTACCGGCAGGGTAGCGTTCTTATACCTTACAGCTTCGGCTGCTGTCCGTATCCTTACCTCTTAGGGGAGCGGACATAGGCAGGTGCCTGAGGCACATGGTCTGGCTGGGCCTTGTGGTTCGACTCGTAGGTGGACGTTGCCGCTAGGGTAACGTTCCTTATACTGCGACTAGCAGTTGTTCGTATCCTCGCACACTAGGGGAGCGAACAGAGGTAGGAGCTTTGTGCGGCTTACGCTGCTGTTCGTCTCTCTTGCACCACTAGAAGAGCGGACCTAGGTAGGTGCCATTTCGCACACATTGCCTTTGTCTCTGTGATTATTAACAGAGATCATTCCACACACCCTCCAAGTAAGGGAGGAATTGCTTTACTTTCTTATTATATCCTTCTGTGAGTTAACAGAGGTATTGCACTCTGCCATAGTCTGCAGCAGAGTCTTTGCACGGTGGACCCTGACTGTCTGATACTCCTTTAGGTTATCAGACAGCCCCCCGTAACAGGGAGTTTGTTCCCGTGCGTGTGCCGATACTTTGACTATGGCTGCCCTTTGGTGAATGGTGAGTGCTGTGAGTAGCTGCTCTACCGTCTGCGCATACTTTATGGGTTTGCCAACAGAGGTCAGGAAATTAAAGCTCCGCCAAATGACGCCAAAGTCATGTGCTACCCCAAAAGTGTATTGTGAGTCAGAAAATACATTACTCTTCTTACCTTTTCCCAGACTACCCATTACAGCGAATGCCTTCAGCTCAACCTCTTGCGCAGAGTAGCTCAAAGGGAATGGTTCTTATGTCGCGGGCGGGGAGGAGGGTGTCAGCACACCGCGCTCACCCCTTCTGCTCGGGTCCGGCAGTTGCTCCTGGTGGCTCGAGCCGTGGGCCGGATCCCGGGGTGTCTCGAGCGACACTCCTCGCCCGTGAGTGAAAGGGGAAATGTTTGTTGGGTGAAGGGATTATTATAGTTCGTGACGCCACCCACGGTTGTGGTGATTGCACCACCGCTGCTCAGTGTGGGGGTCCCGGGGATGGTGTTGCGGAGCAGCCAGGTGTTGTGTTGCCCCTCCGTGGGTAGGGGTTGGTGATCCCGGGGCCCGGTGATGAGATGTGAAGTGTAGGGCCTGGAGGGCGCAGGGACGCGGGGGCAGCGCTGTGCCTTGCGGCACTATGGTACTCACTCAGCCTGACACACGGACACAGTCTGTACGGTAAACCAACGGCTGGTAGGACGGTCCCACAGACGGCTGCACCTGCACTCCCGGTAGGTGACGGTGACGTTTCTCTTCCTTGCACCTATGTTGTCTGATGGTAGCGGTGGATTCCCTCCGGTTACCCGCTCCCCGACTGCAATCTGGGCCGGAGGAGCTCTACACTTTGCCCGCAGGCGCTGGCCCTGGGGAAACTTGTGCCCTGGCGGTGGCGGTGTCTCCCCGGTAATGGTCGGGCTGTTGCCGTCTATCGGGACTTGGTTGTTGGGGGATCTGCGTCCCCGTCACTGGCGGATTTGGCAAATCTGGCGACTCCTAGCCTTGCCGGGGTCCGAGAGGCCCCTGCCCTGGTGCTGACTGTCCTTCGGAACACTGCTCCAGACCACCGGGCACACAGCCAACGGGGTCCTTCCAGGAACTTCCAAACTGTCCCCCTCCAAACAGTCACCGTCGTCGCTGACCTTGCTGTTCTGGCCCTACACAAAGCTGGGCTCCCAGGCTTTCTTTCCTTCTGTTACTTTGCTTGCTTCTCTCCTTTACACTTCTCTACTTTCACCACTTTCACTTCTCTGTTTACTCTAGCCCTCAGCTAGACTTCACTCTTCCCCTGCCCGGGGCTATCTGCCGTTACTCCTTCCACTTCCTCCTCCCTGACAGAACTCCGTTGTTTACTCAAGCTCGTCCCTGAGCTATCTGCCTGGTTTCTTCCTGCCTCCAGTGTTGTGAGCTCCTTGGTGGGCGGAGCCAACCACCTGGCCCACCCCCTGGAGTGCATCACCAACCTCTGGAGGAAGGCAACAAGGATTTGTGGTTAGCTGTGATGTGCCTACCTGGAGTGTGGGGTGTGGTGGTGTTGTGACCTGTGTCCCCTGGCTTGCCCAGGGCGACACACTTACTGCATTATCATTGTGGACTACTGCATACCCGGTGATGAACAGTCCTTGATCATTGTCCAAAGCTTTGGAACCATCTATAAAATACTCAGCAGAGGGGTTAGTGAGTGGTACTTCAGTTGTATTTGTCAAGTCCTCTGTTTCTGCCTCCACCAATGCCTGACAGTCATGTGTCATATCAAACTGAACTTCTTTATCTGCTAGTTTGAAAAACAGGGGCAGGTCTTTGTTACATCTCGTGGCTCTCCTGGGGCAAGGACTGAGGCAGTCTCCCATTCCTTGCCTGCCACGAGCGCTCCTGCTCAGCAGCGCCAAAGGTCTGCCAGACTGCAGGATATACCTTCTCAGAGAGGCAGCAGAAGGGTGACACCTAGTGGTTCTCCTGTTACAAGGAGTGAAGCGGTCTCCCATTCATGGCCTGCCGCAGACTCTCCTGCTCAGCGGCCCCAAAGGTCTGCGAGACTGCGCAATGTGCAGAGGTTTACTGCTCAGGGAAGCAGTGAGATTCCCGTTATCTCTCCACATTGTGAGACCGAGGATACCGCCTCTATTTCCCAGAGGCAGGAGGGTGAGCATGTGCAATGCGTGGTGGGTCCTGATTCACTCACTGATGTCACACGGCTTGATGACAAGGCTGGTGACGTGGTGAATCCTGACTGGCCAGGCTGGGACGTCGTGGACCCTGATTGGGTCAAGTCCGTCATCTCCGCCTCGCGCCCCGCCCTCGGGTGGAGCTGCACCTCCTTAAAAGCTCCCCCTGCCATCATGGCGGCGCGCGACCGTCCTTCTATGTTTGGATGTCTGGCAGCGTGCTGCCACGCCACTGCTCAGGCATTACTGTCTCTTGTGGGCTTGGCCCTTGCTGCTCCGGCAGTACCTCGTTTGCAGGCCGTGTTCCTGCCTTGCTGCTCCGGCAGTACCCCCGTCAACAGGCCGTGTTCCTGTCCCAGGTGAGCTCCTCAAGTCTCCATTGGACTCACCTGGTTATTGAAAGCACACGTGCGTGGGCACCTCTGTGCTACCCTCGTGCCATATTCTCGTGACTTCCACTGGCACACGTGCATGGGCACCTCTGTGCTTCCCCGTGCAACAGGTACACCGAGCCGTGAGATCTGTGCCATACAACCCTCACGGGTTAGGGCAGATCGGTGTACATAGATCGTCTGTGACATTCCAGACGATCGCTAGCAGCAACCCGCTCACTCTTCACCCACCATAGCGGCGGTCCCTTACACCGCACAGTGGACCTTGACCGGCGGAAGCAGTCCATTTCCCATCTTGGCACGCTTCCCCGGGTCCCCCTCGTAACATTACGGTCGCGCAAAAGGTCTGGCTATGGCTGAAGAGCAGCAGCAGTTGCTGCGTTATGTGCAGCAGTTGGAGTCACGATTGGCAGCAGTGGAGCAGTCTTCCTCCGATAAGACTACTCTGACGACAGTCGCCACTCAGGCGGCTACCCAGGCTGTGCTATTGGGCGGAAGGTCTCCTCGCCTTGCGCTTCCAGAGCGCTTTAGCGGCAACAGCTCTGAGTGCCGTGGTTTTATAAACCAGGTTACCACCTACTTAGAGCTGTCCGCGACTCTTTACGCTACCGAGAAGGCGAAGGTAGCCTTCGTCCAGTCCCTGCTCACAGGGAGAGCGCTGAAGTGGTCCACGCCGTTGTGGGAGCGCGGAGATCGTGTGGTGAATAACTTAGCAGCTTATCTTGGGGCCATGAGAATGGTGTTCCTCGGGCCTCAAGTCACCCACGATTCCGCGCTGCGCCTCCTACGACTTCGGCAAGGGTCTGCTTCAGTCGGGGACTTTGCTGTACACTTTAGGACACTGGCCGCAGAGCTGGACTGGCCGGATAAGGTCCTTGTCCCTGTGTTTTGGGAGGGCCTGGCAGGGTTTGTCAAAGACGCACTGGCCACACGTGAGGTGCCTGCCACTTTAGAGTCCTTGATTCAGGTTGCCTCTCGCATAGACATCCGCCAGGCGGAGCGAAGGCTCGAGGTCTCTTCAGCACCCACGTCTTCTCGGCCTAAAAAGCGTCTGACTCCCGTCTTCCATCAGACAGGTCCCTCAGCCAGTCCTGTAGGCGACTCCGTGGAGTCAATGGAGGTGTCCAAGGTGGTCTCCTCTGCCCCAGGTTCTCGGTCTTGTGTCATCTGCTTTTCCTGTGGGCAGAGGGGACACATAGCTACCCTATGTCCCAAACCGTCGGGAGAAGACAGCGTCTAGTTTCTATCAGAGGAGGGACTCTAGACGCTACTTCTCCCTCTAGGTTGACTATCAGCGCCCAGTTGCAGTTTGGCACTACTCTCTTCTCTGCCCTGGCTTGCTTGGACTCAGGCGCTGAAGGCAATTTCATCTCGACCTCCCTGGCAACCCGATACTCAGTTCCCCTGGTTCTGTTGCCCAAGCCACTCAGGGTCCGGGTAGTCGACGGGTCCATACTACTCGATCCTATCACCCAGATCACCATCCTTCTCAGGATGGATGTACCACCGGGACACCATGAGCAGGTGTCCTTCCTGGTGCTTCCAGGGGGGACGGATGAGATCCTACTGGGCCTTCCCTGGTTGAGACAGCATGCTCCTATACTCAACTGGGCAACAGGGGAGATCTCATCCTGGGCAGGATCCTGTAGAGAGCACCTCGTGACTACCGAACCACCCGCAACCATTAGGTCGGTTGGGTCCTCAGGGAATACTGAGGGGCCGGGTTTACCGACACCTTATGAGGCCTACAGGGATGTCTTTTCCAAAAGGGCCGCAGATACTCTTCCTCCCCACCGGCCATATGATTGCCGAATAGACCTGAAGCCAGGCTCCGAGCCCCCTAGGGGCAGAGTGTATCCACTCTCTGCTCCAGAGACGGAGGCTATGTCCAAATATATTCAGGACAGCCTGGCGAAGGGGTTCATTCGCAAGTCTATTTCACCGGCTGGTGCAGGGTTCTTTTTTGTGCAGAAGAAGGAAGGGGATCTGCGCCCCTGTATCGATTAAAGGGGATTAAATGCAATCACAATCAAGAACAAATACCCTTTGCCCCTCATTACTGAGCTATTTGATCGATTCGGCGGGGCAAAGGTCTTCACAAAGCTGGATCTACGCGGGGCGTATAATCTAGTGCGAGTCCGAAAGGGCGATGAGTGGAAGACCGCCTTTAACACCAGGGACGGTCACTATGAGTATCTAGTAATGCCCTTCGGACTCTGCAATGCCCCCGCCGTATTTCAAGACTTTGTGAATGACATTTTCCGGGATTTGTATCTTTCCGTGGTTGCATACCTGGATGACATTCTTATCTTCTCCCCCGATCTTACCACCCATCGGAGGGATGTCATCCGAGTACTTAAGAGGCTCCGCACCCATTCGTTATATGCTAAGCTGGAAAAGTGCGTTTTTGAACAGGAATCCTTGCCGTTCCTGGGGTACATAGTGTCCAGTCAGGGGTTAGCAATGGATCCGGGGAAGTTGGAGACAGTGATGAACTGGCCTGAGCCCCGCTCGCTGAAGGCGATCCAGCGATTCTTGGGGTTTATCAATTATTATCGCCAGTTCATTCCCAACTTCTCGACGGTGGCAGCACCCATCATTGCCCTTACCCGCAAGGGCGCTAATCCCAAAGCATGGACACGGGAAACGGTAGAGGCATTTCACACTCTCAAAACTCACTTCTCCAGAGCTCCCATCCTTCATCGTCCAGACATCTCCAAACCCTTCCTACTGGAGGTAGACGCCTCTTCGGTCGGTGCAGGTGCAGTCCTGTACCAGAAAAACGAACGAGGAAGGAAACATCCGTGTTTCTTTTTCTCCAAGACCTTTTCTCCGGCCGAGAGGAACTACTCCATAGGGGATAGGGAGTTACTGGCGATGAAACTAGCATTCCAGGAATGGCGGCATCTCCTGGAGGGTGCGAAGCATCCATTTGAGGTTTTTTCTGACCACAAAAACCTCACATACATCCAGACAGCACAACGCCTGAACCCAAGGCAGGCCCGTTGGTCTTTATTCTTCTCCCGGTTCCGCTTTATTATTCGCCACCTGGCCGGTGACAAGAACGTACGGGCCGATGCCTTGTCACGTTGTATGGTTGTGTTGGAGGAGGACGAGGAGGAGCCTCGTCTTATACTACCCCCGGACAGCTTGAGGATGGTCACTCCCACTTCTTTGGACCAGGTGCCACCTGGCAAAACCCTCGTTCCCCCTGAACTACGGAACGAGGTGCTATCGTGGGCCCATGCCTCCAAGGTCGGGGGTCACTTCGGGGTCAAAAGGACCAGAGACCTGGTGACCAGGCATTATTGGTGGCCGAGACTACCCCAGGACATACAGGAATATGTGGGAGCCTGTATGTCGTGTGCTCGGAATAAGCCGTCCCGGCAGAGACCGGCAGGTCTTCTTCACCCACTGCCAGTGCCGGATCGTCCCTGGGAAGTGGTGGGGATGGACTTCCTGGGAGATCTGCCCAAGTCAGCAGGGCACAGGGTCGTATGGGTCATCACGGACCACTTCTCTAAAATGGTCCACTTGGTGCCTCTCCCACGACTCCCGACGTCACGTGCTCTCGCCACCTTGTTCATTCGGCATGTATTTAGGTTGCATGGCATGCCTGACAAGGTGGTGAGCGACCGGGGTCCCCAGTTCGCGTCTCGCTTCTGGAGAGAGCTCTGTAAGCTCCTGCAGATAGAGCTGAACATCTCCTCCGCATACCATCCCGAGACCAATGGACTAGTGGAGAGGACTAATCAGACCTTGGTAACTTACCTCCGCCATTTTATATCCGCGCACCACGACAACTGGGCTAACCTCCTTCCTTGGGCCGAATTTGCCATTAACAATTCGGTCCATGAATCCTCTGGCCAGACTCCGTTCCTACTCAATAACGGACAACATCCCAGAATCCCGGTTCCGATGCCCATTACGTCACCCGATACTAGAGTGGAGGATTGGGCGACCAAGGCCCGGGAGATCTGGGATGACACCCAAGAGGCTCTTAAAAGGGCTAAAGACCGGATGGTGACAACGGCTGATGTTCGCCGCCGCCCTGCACCATCCTTCGCCCCTGGTGACCTAGTATGGCTGTCCTCTAAGAATGTTAACCTACGGGTACAGGCAGCCAAATTCGCCCCTAGGTATCTGGGTCCGTTTAAAGTACTACAGCAGGTAAACCCAGTGGCATATCGACTCCAGCTCCCTCCACGCTGGGCTATAGCCAACACCTTTCACGTGTCCCTCCTGAAACCAGTACGACTTAATAAATTCTCGGGGTCCCTGCCGGCTCAAACCGACTCCCCGTCCGACGACCCTGAGGTGGCAAAACTTGTGGAGACAAAAGTCATACAGGGCAAGAGGTACTACCTCGTGGAGTGAGCCGGCCGTGGTCCGGAGCATAGATCCTGGGAGTTGGAGGATCATATCCACGCCCCGGGTTTGATAGCGGCCTTCGAGCACGGACAGGGGGGGGGGGGCTAGACGGGGGGGTAATGTTACATCTCGTGGCTCTCCTGGGGCAAGGACTGAGGCAGTCTCCCATTCCTTGCCTGCCACGAGCGCTCCTGCTCAGCAGCGCCGAAGGTCTGCCAGACTGCGCAGTGTGCAGGAGATACCTTCTCAGAGAGGCAGCAGAAGGGTGACACCTAGTGGTTCTCCTGTTACAACGAGTGAAGCGGTCTCCCATTCCTGGCCTGCCGCAGACTCTCCTGCTCAGCGGCCCCGAAGGTCTGCGAGACTGCGCAATGTGCAGAGGTTTACTGCTCAGGGAAGCAGTGAGATTCCCGTTATCTCTCCACATTGTGAGACCGAGGATCCCACCTCTATTTCCCAGAGGCAGGAGGGTGAGCATGTGCAATGCGTGGTGGGTCCTGATTCGCTCACTGATGTCACACGGCTTGATGACAAGGCTGGTGACGTGGTGAATCCTGACTGGCCAGGCTGGGACGTCGTGGACCCTGATTGGGTCAAGTCCGTCATCTCCGCCTCGCGCCCGCCCTCGGGTGGAGCTGCACCTCCTTAAAAGCTCCCCCTGCCATCATGGCGGTGCGCGACCGTCCTTCTATGTTTGGATGTCTGGCAGCGTGCTGCCACGCCACTGCTCAGGCATTACTGTCTCTTGTGGGCTTGGCCCTTGCTGCTCCGGCAGTACCTCGTTTGCAGGCCGTGTTCCTGCCTTGCTGCTCCGGCAGTACCCCCGTCAACAGGCCGTGTTCCTGTCCCAGGTGAGCTCCTCAAGTCTCCATTGGACTCACCTGGTTATTGAAAGCACACGTGCGTGGGCACCTCTGTGCTACCCTCGTGCCATATTCTCGTGACTTCCACTGGCACACGTGCGTGGGCACCTCTGTGCTTCCCCGTGCAACAGGTACACCGAGCCGTGAGATCTGTGCCATACAACCCTCACGGGTTAGGGCAGATCGGTGTACATAGATCGTCTGTGACATTCCAGACGATCGCTAGCAGCAACCCGCTCACTCTTCACCCACCATAGCGGCGGTCCCTTACACCGCACAGTGGACCTTGACCGGCGGAAGCAGTCCATTTCCCATCTTGGCACGCTTCCCCGGGTCCCCCTCGTAACAGGTCTTGGCTTACGGTCCCTCCCACTTCCCCTTCCAAATATTTTCCTCCTTTTTCTACAATCCACTGTTAATCATGCAGCTGGATTTAGACCATTACAGTTTGAGAGCATTATGGGGGAATGTAAAGAGGGAAAAACTTAATATTTGTTTGGCCTTTATACTGAAAGATGGTGGGTCTGAGCCTGTTGGACTCTTTCAGATACAGCATGAGGCGCTTGGAGTGAGGGGGCAGCTTAACACTATGTCCTCTGTCTTTCTAATAGAGTCCTGAAACAGCTGCCCAGCTCTTACACAAGCAATACTGTAATAACTGAATGTAGTATCCCAGAGTAATACTCTGGAGGGTGCTGTCTGCCACCGTGTTCTTGGGTGAGGACGCTGGCTATATATCCAACCTGCTTGTGGCGGTAAAGGGTTAAAGGTTTTTCCCACGCCTATTTTGCTTATGTGACCACAACTGTCTGGGTTTATTCTGGAGTCAAACAACTAGCTTTGGGAATTGTCAGTCAGGATTCGGAGACTACACAGGGTGCCTTCTTTTAAGGGGGGTGGTCACCTTGGGCCCAATTAGGGTAAATTCTATGCAGGTCCCAATTTTATGCAACACGTCTGTCCTTAAATTAATAAGTGAATATGAGAAAACTAAAACCTGGGTCACAAAATAGGAACAGTGAATGTAGTCCCCGGGGGATGACAATGGAGTTGTGGGAGACATCTGAATTGTCAGTTTCCTATGGTGGTGGGGGTCACGATAGTAGTTGTTGCCTTTTTGGGACATTTGTCCCCTCAAAAAAAAACAAAAAAAAAAAACAAAAAAAAACCAACCCCTTTTTGCCCACAAGCCCAACCTTTTACATTGCTGTAGTCTAAGCCTTTAAAGCCTCTAGGGCTGCGACAACCCCACACCCTGATAAAGGTGACACTAATCACAAAACCACACATTGGTTCTGGACATCACACACCAACAAGATGTCCGTAGCGAGGTACCATCCTCTCACACATTGTGTTATCTTCCTATGCAGCATGGCTGACATACCTTCAGTCTTTTTAGCTGACACATTTACCATTGCTACTGCTTGCACATTTTCTCATTTTTTTTTTTAGCACCTTACATTTACACCATTTACTTTTGTATGGTTCTTCATACATTGCTGCTGTAATATACTTCACCATCATTCCATTCTGTTCTATAAACTCATTGCCTTACATACACACGCAGCATGTTACTTTTTATAACTCATGCTGCTTTTTGTATCATTATAGGTCAATACTGGTCTATTCACATTGCTGCTTGTGGTCATCATTATAAACATTCCTTTATAATCCAACATTATAAATATTCCTTTTACATATTTTGATTGTTGTGATGCTGCCCTTTCTCGGTTGTACCCACTGCACCATTTTACTTGTTATCAATAAACATTATTGTGTTATTTCTCCTCTATAATGGTTACATATAGGCTATTTTTTTTTCTCCTCACTCTTTTGTGTATTCCTGTAGTTTAGTCTCTTATCTCCTTCTTGTGGTGGATTCCCCCTCTACCCCTCCCTTTTCTTCTACTTGGCTGCAGGGGGGCCAAATTAACGCTTTCCTTTCTAGTTCAGCTCCCCAGGGGATATTTCCCTCAAATACATCCATTTCATATTGCTCCACTTTGGGAGACTGGTACAGCGCCCTGGACTGTAGGTCTATGGGCATTTATAACACACCGCAGCAATAGTCCATGAATCTTATCATTATGTTCATACCCAAATCTGAGTATGGTCCTATGCTACAATCTGCAACAGATCTTGTCGCTTATTCTGCCTAAAACCAGTGTCTAATCCTCTGTTAAACTCCATTCTCTGGAAAGTTACCAAGATTAGGTTTTCCTATGTGGCCAGATATACCTCCTGAATACCCTGGAGATATGTTCTAAATGTAAGGGTAATTTTTACAGGAGATTCAGGATCTAGGTAGCAAGGACAATATACCTGGGCATGGGGAAACACAGGACACGCAATATTAGCTCCAGAGGGACTGTGTTGGCCACAGTGTCTGCAGGTCTATCCCAATGATCCTGCATATGGCAGGGGTGCTGAAGGGGGGAGGGGGTGCAGGTTTTACATCAGTTATACAGACTGCAGCGTTCCCTGGGCCTTTATACTATCACAGATTACATATACACCACCATGAATAGTTTAATCTGATTTATGGTCACTCAGTGAGAGACGCTTGGATACTTTACCACATTCTAACCTGTTTGTTTTATCTTTCAAACAGTCTTCACATTTGCAGAAAAACGTCTCCCAAAACAAAAAAAATTCCAATAACATTTTGCATCAATCCATTGCTTCATTCCCTTTTCGTCTTTCTTCTATATCCTTTGTAGGGACATGGGTGGTACCTCTGAGGCTCATTACATCCTATAGCTGCCAGTCCTCTGACTGCAACTTCAATGCCCGCAGTTAACCGTAGAACTGAAATGGGCCATAGAGTCTTAACCGCAGAAGACTCTACTCTTCTCCCAGCACCAATTTGCTCGCAAGAGAAGGATTTCTACTCCCAGAACCACTGTTCTCGCAAGAGAAGAATTTCTAGGAAGAATGAGGTTACCAGCCCTTTGTACCCGTACAATTCTGAGACAGAACCAAACAAATAACAATTCATAAACTCTACTACCAACAGTTATTGGGATTACTTCTAGTTCTCAATATAATATATCATGGGAGACTAAGCTAATTTCCTACAAAATCTCCATCTACCTCTGACTCAAACAGATTACATCAAACACAAAAGAGACAGTGTATCCAGACCAGAGCATATCAGATTTCAACTACTCAAACAAATTCCCTTTCTTGTCCTGTAGAGGGCGCAGCTCCAAAAATAAAATATACAATAAGTTTTCCCTCTCTGGCTATATGTTTCTTTGTCTGGATAAACTGGATGATTACAAACCACAACTCCTATTAAGCCAATTCCTATCTTAAATGCAAATGCAAGAGAACATAAACACCAGCACAATGGTTTATCAGATTTTTACAATACATCCGTCACTCAAACATCAATCAGTCCCACATTAAAGGATCCTCATAACTTAAAATATAATTCCAGACATAACGGTCATATAGAAAACACAGGACAACATATAATCTTTCAACTGCTGAGATGATATACTCTTCATTCAATTTCCTTCAACAATCATTCGCACATTTATAAACACATTGATACATATAACAGATCACAGATGGCATATCTCTATTATTTCAATCATACACACAAAATCCAAACACTGGCAGAGGTTTGATAAGAATGGTCTTGTTGGACCACTACATACCCGTCTCGGACCTCCAGAAAGCACTGAAACATTTGTAACACAATGGGTTACTCACCGCGGATTTTGTTCAGTGGTTCCAGGGAAGGTCTTTGTAGTCGGGTCTGTTACGGGGGGACCGGCAGATTAGGACCAGGGGTTATATATCCTAATCGCCAGTCGGGGCCCACCGTGCTCCAGATGACAAAGGAGCTGCTGGCACCTGAGGGTTAGGTGGAGACTATAGAGCTGGATGGCTCTGAGATAACCCAGGAACTCTGGGAACCGGTCACGTGTGTTGGGACACATCAGACCGGACGACAACCCGATTAGCGTTTTGGTGCACCTAGCGCTACACCAACCACGTGTGCAGGAAACACGTCAGGCCGGGTGGTAACCAGGTAGCGTTGACCGGAAGACCGCCACGAAAGCGCCCTGTCAGCCACGTGTGTAGGACACGTCAGGCCGAGCGGTCCTCCGATTAGCGTTTCTGGCCACCTCTCGACTGGCCACGTGTGTGTAGGACACGTCAGGCCAGATGGGTACACCAGTAGCGTTGACCGGGAAGCCGAGGAGGATAAGGAACACCCTGTTAACGCCAGAGGAGTCCTGGGGTACGCTGTCCGTGCGCGTAGGGGGCACAACCGGACAGGTGGCGCAGCAGGTGCGTTGTCCGTGTGCGTAGGGGGCACAATCGGACAGGTGGCGCAGCAGGTGCGTTGTCCGTGTGCGTAGGAGGCACAATCGGACAGGTGGCACAGCAGGTGCGTTGTCCGTGTGCGTAGGGGGCACAATCGGACAGGAAGCACAGCAGCCGCAACCCAGTTAACGCCACTGGGCTGCTATAGCAAGACTGGAACGGCAGGAGGGAAGCACGGCGCCTGACCCTGATGTGCCGAGCCACGAATCTTGGCGTGACAGGCACCGTTCGCCTAACACTACCTACCGCTTCCCAACATAGGCTTATGCCACAATGAGGCTCTAACATGGAGGTGTGCTCTGACTGAGCAAATGTGAAGACTGCGCACCTCCATGTTGTCTCCAGCCCCTTTTATAACCTGGGTCCGCCCCAAACCCAGGGTGGAACCACCAAGGTCCAATAGCAGAGTGCCATGTCATCAGTGACGTCACATGCGACCTATCCGGAACCGCCACGTCATTGATGACCTCATGGCAGCCACGCCCCAAACATTTCACCAGTCATCGTCTGACGACCAATACTGAGGTGCTAGATCATAGGGGCGGGCCTCTGCGAGCCAGTCCGGAGTTGCCACGTCATCAGGACACCTGACACCCTCTGCCCTATCAGGGCCTGCCACCTCACGGACATGCTCAGTGAGGTCCTTATCGGACCTAGCCTCTGGTGCACTAAGTGCCTGAGCATGCCCAGTAGCCTGAGCAACAGGCTCAGAAAGCAGACTATCAGCTTGAGCATGCTCAGTAGGCACATCCTAGAACTTAGACACAGCACGAAGTCCAAGTACCTGTGCAAAGAGGCTGTTAGGGTTAATTGTGGGAGCATGCTCAGTAGCCTGAACTGAGAACTTAGTCTCAGACATAACACAATCAGGCTGAGCATGCTCACTAGGCAAAACACCGGGCTTAAACTCTGGCTGGGGTAAATCGGCGCACGCATGCGCACTAGCCGCTTCTCCACACTTAGACGTGGTGGAAGGAACAGCCAACTGGATGACACGAGGCACGGCCAAGAACGGCAGCCGGCGCTTGGGCGCAACAGGAACCGCAGCAGGCTGCTTGCGGCTATGGCGGCGCCGGTTCGTAACAGTACCCCCCCTCTAGCGGCCCTCCCACTCGAATGGTCTATAGTCGCCACAGATACCACTGAGCGACGGGCGGAAGATGGAGACATGCAGTGGGAGCTACAAGACTCGCTCCACCGCGTAATCACCCCAGACGACCAGTCGATATGTGGGGAATGTTGCTTCAACCAAGGAATACCCAGCAGAATATCATCTGCACCTTTAGGGAGAACCAGAAATGAAATGGTCTCCCTATGCCCAGATGACATGGCAAGGGTAATGGGCACTGTCCGCTGGTGAATTACCTTGGGCAACAAGGACCCATCTAATACACGGACTCTCACTGGCCTTGGCATTTGCACCAGTGGGATGGCATGCCGCCGGGCAAAAGAGGAGGAGATGAAACTATCCCCAGTACCTGTGTCCACACTTGCCCTTGTGGACCATGTTGACCCCTTAAAGGAAATGGACGCGGGAAACGTCACCCTAATGGATGACGCAGAGTCCAGTCTACCTTCAGCTATGGTCACCAATCGCGGTCGCTTACCCTGATGCTTTGGGCAACGGTTGGCATAATGACCATACTGCCCACAAGCGAAACAGGAAATGCCCTTGCGACTCGAAGACCTAGCAACACCAATCTAAGGGAGGTGCAGTAGGAGAGACCACTACAGTGGCTGAACGACCCTCTGACCTGCGCTCCAGCTGACGTTCGGAGGTCCGCAGGTCAATGCGGGTAGCCAGAGTCATGAGGCCCTCAAGGGTAGTTGGTACCTCACGCGACGCTAATAAGTCCTTCACGTGCGAGGCTAATCCCCTCCAGAACAGTGGAATGAGAGTCCTCTCTGACCACCCCAGCTCTGCAGCAAGTGTCCTGAAACTCACAGCATATTGACTTGAGGAGGTACGCCCCTGCTCCAAAGTCAGTAGCTGTAGGGCCGAGTCGTGAGTGACCTGAGGCCCCAGGAACACTTGTCGCAAGGACTCCAAAAACTCCTTAGAGTCCTGTACTACGGGGTCATTCCTCTCCCACAATGGTGTAGCCCACTCCAGTGCTCTATCAGAGAGCAAGGAGATGATAAACCCCACCTTCGACCTCTCTGTAGGAAACCGTGCAGCCAACAGCTCTAGATGGACTGAGCACTGGTTCACGAATCCCCTACATGCCTTGCTGTTCCCCGTAAACTTGTTGGGCAGCGAGAGGTGAGGGAGGGTTGGAGTAGGCTTGGTGACTGACACCATTGCATCCGCTTGAGCCACCACATCATCCATATCAGCAGCAAGAGCAGACTTCTCCAGAGACCTCACTCTGGCATCAAGCTGCAGCATGAACTGACATAGCTGCTCCATCTCCGCCATGCCAGCCAGACCCTGGCACAGTCTTACTGTTACGGGGGGACCGGGAGATTAGAACCAGGGGGTATATATCCTAATCGCCAGTCGGGGCCCACCGTGCTCCAGATGACAAAGCCATATGCCATATACACAGGGGTGTAACTACCGCTGTCGCAGAGGTCGCGACTGTGACTGGGCCTGGCAGCTTAGTGGCCCGCTCTGCACATCAGCTTTCTGTGAGAGAGGAGCTGCACTGTTCTGGCGCAGACCACGTGGCCGCTGTATGACCCGGGCCCCCTCCCCCATCATTGCGCACAGCAACAATGAAGCGTGGAGCTGCCTGTGCTGCTCCATGCTTCATCATCCTCCCCCTGTGCCTGTGTGATGATGTCACTCCTGTGTGACTGCTGTGCTGAGAGCACAGAGCGCAGGACTGAAGGACGTCGACCGGAGCAGCAGGGGAATAGAGGAGAGGTGAGGACGGAGCAGCAGAGGAACAAGGAGAGAGGTAAGAACTTGTTTGTTTTTTTGTTTTTTTTAAATCAGTGCATACATGGTGGCCGGTGGCCAGAGGCTAGGGGGGCTGCATTATACATGGAGCATGGGGGGCTGCATTATACATGGAGCATGGGGGGCTGCCTGGATTATACATGGAGCATGGGGGGCTTCCTGCATTATACATGGAGCATGGGGGGCTTGAGCATGGGAGGCTGCATTATACATGGAGCATGGGGGGGCTGCATTATACATGGAGCATGGGGGGCTGCATTATACATGGAGCATGGAGGGCTTGAGCATGGGAGACTGCATTATACATGGAGCATAGGGGGGCTGCCTGCATTATACATGGAGCATGGGGGGCTGCATTATACATGAAGCATGGGGGGTTGCATTATACATGGAGCATGGGTGGGTCGCCTTATACATGGAGCATGGGGGGCTGCATTATACAGGGAGCATGGGGGGCTGCATTATACATGGAGCATGGGTTGCTGCATTATACATGGAGCATGGGGGGCTGCTTGCATTATATGTTATGATCCGGAACCATGGAAGATCACAATGTATCATTGGCAAAAAGGTGACAAGCGCATTGGCAACTAATCTGGCTGTGATCTCCTTACTAACCACCAATACTAGAAGTAGCTGAGGAGTGAACTAACATCCTATGCACCGCGAACCCAGCCAAAGAAACTAGCTATCCTAAAGGAAGGAAGGATGAATAACTTTCTGCTTCAGAGTAGACCCCCAAAGGTATAGCAAGCCCCCCACATTCAAAGACTACGGTGATATAGGAAAATACAATACACATATGGAGGATAGGATTAGCAAAGGTGAGGCCCCACTAACTAAATAGGAAGGGATAGGAAAGGGGCTGATGGTGGCCAGAGAAAAACTCTACAAAAACCCAAATACCTGATAGTACAAAAAGGTCCTCAGATTGCATGATCTGTACTCCGTCTTATATCAGGCGCTCTTGTCAAACCAATGAACAGAAAAACAGGAACAATTACAAATTCAAGAAGAAACAAACACATGGACTTATAGGAGCAAAACCCCAAACATAGCTGCAGGGAGCTTCCCATCTAAGCAACAAAAAGGGAAGATTCCTGCATGCAAATAAACTGGAAATAACCACAGTAAATGACAAATCCAGATAAGAACAAAAATAACAAAACAACTAAGAAAGAACCAAGCACTTATCTGGGGTAGATGTGGTCAGAAGAAAGATGAAAAGGCAGGTGAGCTAGAGGACAATGATAACCGGCTCAGACTGCCAAGAGACCAAGGCTTAAATAAGCAGAGTTAGCAATGGAAACGCCCATTGCTCAAGAACACCTGGTCTCTGTCAAAACCATTCCTGACAACAAGAGGGAGCCTCACAGCAGCAACAGCATAACTGACATTCACACCAATTATATATGGAGCATGGGCGGCTGGAGCATGGGGGGCTGCATTATACATGGAGCATGGGGGGGCTGCCTGCATTATACATGGAGCATTGGGGGCTGGAGCATGGGAGGCTGCATTATACATGGAGAATGGGTGGGCTGCATTATTCACGGAGCATGTGGGGCTGCATTAAACATGGAGCATGGGGGGGCTGCCTGCATTATACATAGAGCATGGAGGGGTTGCATTATTTATGGAGCATGAGGGGCTGCCTGTATTATACATGGAGCATGAAATGCTGCCTGCATTATACATGGAGCATGGGGAGCTGGCTGCATCATACATGGAGCATGGGGGGCTGGCTGCATTTTACATGGAGGTCTATAGGGATGCATTATACAACATGACGGACACCTTATACATGGACTGTATGGGTGCATTATACATGGAGGAGTATGGGGCTGCATAATGCAATATGAAGGTTTTATGGAGCTGCATTATAATACATATAGGACTATGGGGGCTACATTATAATATATAGAGGACTATGGAGGCTACCTTATACATGAACTATGAGGGTGCATTATAAAACATGGAGGACTATTGGGTGCATTATAATTTATGGAGAACCATGGGGTGAATTATAATATATGGAGACCTATGGGAAATTCATTATAATTGGAGAGCTATGAGGATTACTTTATACATGGTGGACTACAGTTCCTGACAGTAGTTCTGTTGCTTATCCATGTTATGTAAATAAAAGCTTATAACCTGACTTTAAATTCAACCATTGATTTTATAAATTACTCTTTTGAAAGGTGAAACCCTCCCAAATTTGGTTTAGGTTATGAAAATAAAGTTGCTGCAAAGCTGAAATATTGATAATTTAATGAACACGGAAAGGGCAGATTTTGGCAAGACAAACATTTTGGCGCCCACAGAAAGTAATATGAAAGTCAAACAAATAATTAACTTCTATGTTGCATAACATTGGTGAATGAAGTTGTGGTGCTATTAGAGCCATATTTAATATTTTGTGTGACTTCCATGAGCTTGAAGTACTGCATCCATGTGGTTCAACAGTGATTCATACAATTTATTGATGAAGTCATGAGGAATAGCAAAGAATGCAGTCTTACATGCCTCCCAGAGTTCATCTAGAGTCTTTGGTTTTGTCTTCCAAACTTCCTCTTTCATCCTACCCCAAACATGCTCAATGATGTTCATGTCTGGTGACTGGGCTGGCCAGTCCTTGAGCACCTTGATCTTCTTTGCCAGGAGGAACTTTGTTGTAGAGATGGATGTATGAGATGGATCACCATCCTGCTGCAGAATTTGACCCCTTTTATGATTGGGAATGTAAGATGTAGCTAATACGTCTTGATATTTTAGGCTATTGATATTGCCTTCCACCTTGCAAATGTTTTGCACACCCCCATACTGAATGTAACCCCAGACCATGATCTTTCCACCACCAAACTTAACTGTTTTCTGGATCCATACGGGCTCCAGTAGGTCTCCTGCAGTATTTGCGGTGGCTGTGGTGTAATTCAACTGAAAATTCATCAGAGAAATATTCCTTCTGCCACTTTTCCAGCATCCATCTGTTTAGCAGGCTGTGGGACTTGTGAAATGCTACACGTTTTTTAATTGCCTTTTGTTTAGTGCTGGCTTCTGGGCACTGATTCGACCATGGAGGCAGTTTTGAGACAGAATCCTACAGACTGTTCTAACACAGGGACTTGAGGTGACCAGGCCTTTTGGAGCTCTGCTTCAATGGAATAGGGGCTGGCTTTGGATTTTCTAACCAACAAATGTTCCTCCTGAGCAGTTTTCTTGCGGGGTCTGCCAGACCTGGGCTTGTCAAAAACATCTCCAGTCTCTTCAAATCTTTTTTTAATTCTTTGTACTTGAAGCTGAGACACATTACAGGTGCCAGCCACCTCTGCAGTGGATCTGTTCTTCAGCCTCTTGATAATCAAGGCTTTGGTCGCAGAGTGGATTTTTGGCATGTTTTCAGAGGTCAAGTTGCAGTTCAGGAGAACGTCTGTGGTGCTGGGTTTCTTTTTATACACACCCTCTAATTAACCGATCTTTTAGTGAGCACAGGTGAGGATGTAAACTAGGATTAGGTGGATTATATGACAAGGCAACAAAACTTTTGTCTTGCCAAAATCTACCCTTTCTGTGTTCATTAAATGATTAATATTTCAGCTTTGCAGCAACTTTATTTTCATAACCTAAAACAAATTTGGGAGGGTTTCAGCTTTCAAAAGAGTAATTTATGAAACCAATGGATGAATTTCAAGTCAGGTTGTAAGCTTTTATTTACATAACATGGATAAGCGACAGAACTTCTGTCAGGGACTGTATGGGGTTAATTATAATATATGGAGAACTATGGGGTGCATTATAATATATGGAGTACTATGGGGTGAATTATAATACATGAAGAACTATGGGAAATGCATTATAATTCATGGAGGACTATGGAGCTGCATTTTAATATATGAAGGGTTATGTGGAATCCTTTATACAATATGGAAGGCTATGTGGGGGCCCTTATAGTATTTGGAGAACTACGGTATATACAAGAGGGGGACAAAGATAAAAGAATGGGATGGGAATGTTTTGTGCTGAGGGAAAAGCGCTCTTTCCCTCAGCATCCAGCTCTCCCATGCGCTGCTATACATCTCTCAGCACCCAGCTTTCCCATGCTCTGATATGGGAAAGCTGGGTGCTGAGGTCAAGATGGATATCAGAACATAGGAAAGCTGGGTGCTGATAGAGGGATTTCATATCATGGGAAATCTGGGTGCTGAGGGTCATTATCCTGTACCCCGAGTGTCAGTATCATTGTCCCATACCTCAAGTGTTGGTGTACGTGGGGGGGTCAGGTCCAAAATTTGTGTAGCGCCCCTGAAGCCATCAGGGAGCTACAAGGTACTGCATCATTACCAGGATGCAGGGCCTACCCCCTAGGGACCCAGAAGACCAGTGTCGGTAACACACAAACAATCCAGATAATCCTTTTTTTTCCCCAATTCCACCATGGAATAGTACAAGGCTAGAGTCGGACCAAGAGTTGGCAGTCTAGAGGTGGAGCCAATCCAGTCCACTAGACACCAAAGGGGGAGGGGCAGACAGTGGACAGTCAGACAGTGGAGAGTGAGGAGTCGAGAAGTGATAGTGAAAGTGAGCAGTTGGACTGACAAGAGTGAACAGTGACCTGAGGGCCCAGGCCGTTAGTTGCTGGTGGAGTACTCTCGGAACTACGCACCAACGAGGTCAGGCAGACCTAATAAAATCTACACAGTGAGCGGACCATCAAGGACCTCACTGACCTTGAAGTTCGCGACTCAGTAGCAAAGGGAGAACTGGGGACAGGATCAGAGACTCCAACCCAACAGGGTTCACGCTACCGTCATATGGACTGCTGAAGAAGACCACCAGGATGGGACCCCCAGCTGCTCTATGCCACAGGGATCCACCAACCAAAGACAGATGCAGGGGAAAGAAGCCACCAGGTCACTAAACCAGCACTGGGACTAAGGGGACCTGCGGTTAAGACCAGCCAGCCTCGGGTGACCAGTTACCAGCTTGCAGTGAGTAAAAAAAAACAGCTACACTGAAACTCCCATTGTGACCTACCTTCTTTCAACACCTGTTACATCACCTATCCTCTGGGGCCTGGCCATGCTTGCGGAGGGTCTAACATCCAGGCTGCCACGAACATCAGCCCCACTAGTGAAAACTGTGCCGTGGCGGCTCCATCCTCATAGCTGGAAAAGCGCAAGTGGCGTCACGTATAAACTTTATTCAAATCCCCTGTAAATATTCCCCCTTTAAAAAGCACCCAGGGCACGGGATCGGGTAATGGCCACCAAAGTGTCATTCCCCAGTTATACACCGCCCAGGACCGAGTACCCCATAACCCTGGGTGACATATTTGCACCGGGGCCCATCAATCTCTATATACACACACATGTACACAGACGACACATACACACATCGTATAGCCATATACACACACATGTACACAGACAACTTGTACACAGCGTACAGCCATATACACACACATGTACACAGATGACACGTACACACAGCAGAGCTCAAGAAACAGAACACCAGATATCAATATACAGCACACAACAAGGAAGAGACAGTGCACAGAGGTGAAAGACGTTAAATAGCGCAACACATACAATACACAAATGACATACAACAGAAAAGTTGGAAAGCGCAAACAGTATGACACATGTCCACTGCTCCTGTTAGCCCCACTAAGCATAGACAGATGTTCACTTCACTGCACTCCTGATGCGATAGCATCGGGCCTATTTCTAGTTACAGTATTAAAAATAAAAGTTACAAATGAAGTGTCAACCTAACCTACTATACACTAATATGCAGTGGGAAAAATAAGTATTTAATACATTTTGCAAGTTTTCCACATACAAAGAATGGAGAGGTCTGTCATTTTTATCATAGGTACACTTCAACTGTGACAGACAGAATAAAAAAAAATCCAGTAAATCACATTGTATGATGACTATGGATACTCCCTAGTTGCCCCAGCTGTGTGTTTTGAATCATTGTCATGCTGGAAGACTTAGCCACAACCCATCTTAAATGCTCTTACTGAGAGAAGCAGCTGTTGGCCAAAAATATCTTGTGACACATGACCCCATCCATCCTTCCTTCAATGCGATGCAGTCGTCATGCCCATTTGCAGTTTTGCAGTACAGCACCCCCAAGTGTAATATTTCCACCCCCATGTTTCACAGTTGGGATGGTGTTCTTGGGTTGTACTCATCCTTCTTCCTTAAAACAAGGCGAGTGGAGTTGATACCTAAAAGTTCCATTTTGGTCTCATCTGGCCACATGACCTTCTCCCACACATCCTCTGGATCATCTAGAAGGTCATTGGTGAATGTTATACAGGCTTGGGCATGTGATAGTATGAGTAAGGGGACCTTGAGTGCCTTGCAGGATTTTAATGCATGATGGTGCAGTGTGTTACGAACAGTAATCTTTGAGACTGTGGTCCCAGGTCTCTTCAGGTTATTGATCAGGTCCTCCCATGTAGTTCTGGGCTTATTGCTGATCTTTCTCAGCACCATCCTTACCAAAACAGGCAAAATCTTGCATGAAGCCCCAGACTGAGTAAGATTAACAGTCATTTTGTGTTTCTTCCATTTTCTAGTAATTGCACCAACAGTTATTGCTTTCTCACCAAGCTGCTTGCCTATGGTCCTGTAGCTAATCCCAGCTTAGGCAGGTTTATAATTCTGTCCCTAGGTCCTTAGACAGCTCTTTCGCCTCGGCCATAGTTTAGATGTTGGAGTGTGAGTGACTGAGAGTGTGGACAGGTGTATTCTATACAGGTAACAAGTCAAATGTGACAGCGCAATTTAAATGGCCGCAGCAGGGAACGCACCGGTCCCAGCTGCCATCGGAGATCCCTTGAAGCAATCGTGGGGAGCCGATGGTTGCCATGATAGCGACGAGTAATGTGATGACTCCTGTCACTAACATGACGAATGTCCTGTCAGAGCTGACAAATCATTTCTGCTGATCAGAGATGGGCAGCTCTGATCAACAGAAATCCATAAGCGGTCAGCCTGGGCAGTGAAAAAGTCCCCTAGGGGGACTACTAAATTAAAAAAAAAAGTTTTTAAAAATATGAAAAAATAAAAAACCCCTAAAAGTTCAAATCACCCCCCATTCGCTTCATTGACAATAAAACAGTTAAAAACATTAAAAATATACACATATTTGATATTGCTGCTTTCAGAAATGCGCAATCTATCAAAATATAGAATCAATTAATCTGATTGGTACACAGTGTGGCAAGAAAAAATACCAAATGCCAAAATTATGTTTTTTGGTCGCCACAAATGTTTTTCAAACTGCAATAACAGGCAATCAAAACATAACAAATGGACAAAAATCATTAAAACCATGAGCTGAAGACACAAAAAAAATACGCCATCATTGCACCCCAGATCCTGAAAAATGAGAACGCTGTGGGTTTCAGAAAATGGCACAAAAAGTGCAATTCTTTTTTTGGACAAACTTCAGAATTTTTTTTAACCCCTTAGATAAAAGTAAGAGTATACAAATTTGGTATCTACAAACTTGTACTGATGTGAGGCATCATATGGACACATCAGTTTTACCATGGTGAATAAAATATCCCTAAGGCCTGCGACACACATCCGTGCCGCCGGCACATGTTTGTCATTTTTTACACGTACCGGTGGCACGGAGACACGTTAAGCAATGCTACCCTATTGTAGCAGGCACACACACGTAAAACCACACGGAACGTGTGTCCGTGTGCGTTTGTACGTGTGTGCGTTTTTCAAAGCGCTGACATGTCAGTGTTTTCTCCCGCAGCACGGGTGTCACACGGCCCGCACCCGTACCACACGGGTGTAGTGTGGATGCGGTCCCGTGTGACACGCGCCAGAGAAAACACACATGTCAGTGAAAAAAAACCAAAACATTAACTCACCTTCTCCAGCCCTCCTATCTCTGCCGCTGCTGCCACTTGCTGCCGACCGCCGCTCATTATTCTCATTTAATATTCACTTCACTGCCTGGCAGCAGCAGCGGCAGGGAGACGGGAGGGCTGGAGACCGAGGATCAGCACCACGGACAGCAGGAAAGACCAGGTGAGTATGCAAATTACCGGTTCTACGTGTGCTGTCGCGGATAGCACACGTAGAACACACGTGGCCCACAGGGGAAATACGTGTCTCTCGGCACGTGCGTGAATTTCACGTGAGTGTGGCAGAGGCCTAAAACAGTCGTGTAATTGGACTTTTTTTTCAATTTCCCTGCTCTTGGAATTTTTTTCCTGTTTTTCAGTACACGGTATATGGTAAAACTAATGATTTCTTTCAAAATTACAATTCATTTTGCACATAAAAAGCCCTAATATGACAAAATTCACGGAAAAATAAAAAGTTAAGGCTCACGGAAGAAGGGGAGCAAAAAACATAAATGAAAAATGGAAAATTGACCGTGGGTTAAGGGGTTAAAACAAATAATAAATTTTGGGACATGTCATCAAAATATGTTTGCATGTAACATGTCTGGAATTAGAATATAGCTAAGTTTCTAGCAGCATAACATAATATAAACGTCAGCACAACAACGAGGAAGAACAGCCTTCTTTGATACAAAAAGAAAATTAGGCAGTGTATTGTAACATACATTGATGTGAATACCATATGGCAGCAGGTTATCTTGGTGGTTAAGGCGCCTTTCACACATCAGTTTTTTGCTATCAGGCACAATTCGTTTTCTCGACGGATTTGTCGCAGATTGTGGCTAAACTGATGCGACTGATCCGTTTTTACGACGGATCCGACTAGCTGGGGGCTAAATAATAAATTGGAGCATGTTCAGTTAAAAAAAAATGGAATCCATCATTTCTCGGATTACGAAGGATCCTGCGCCCATAGGCTTCCATTCTACCAAACGTCGGATCCGTTGCTGTCTGTTTTTTCGTCGTACACAAAAAAATGTTACTTAGGCCTTCGTCTCCGTCTGACGGACAAACTTTTTTCGATGGATCCAACGTTAGGCCATCCGTCGCAATCCGTCGCTAATACAAGTTGATGAGAAAAAAACGAATCCAGAGGCATCAGTCGCCGGATCCGTTTTTTTCAAAATTTTACGGATTGTGACTGACGGCAAAAAAATGATGTGTGAAAGGGGCCTAAGACTGATGCTTTAGAGCACTGAAGTCTTTGTCTCAAAATCCTCCTAGAACAAGATCTGCAAGTAGTTTGTGTGTTCTCCCTGTGTTTATGTGAGTTTCATCCTAACACACTCCAAAGACATACTGAAAGGAAATTTAGATTGTGAGCCCCAATGGGGACAGTCATAGGAATATTGGTAACTACTAGCGGAATATGATATATAAGTAAAATAAATAACTGCAGCTATAAACTACATGTGATACCGTTCTACATTTCCTTTCTGGCACTGACTAATAAAGGGAAATATGCATTGTATGACATATCTGATATAATGAAAAATTAATTAAAAATGATATATAGATATTTGTTTGGTCAGAAGGCCTCCTCTTGGTATCACTTGAGTCCTGGAAATGAAAATAATATTTTTCTATGTTGTATTAGCTATGGCAAGAAAAATAAAATGCATTCTACTTTTGCGATACATTTGCAAATCCCTTTTGAATTCTGTGGTAGAATATAGTACTGTGTTAATGAGATGTTTGCGCTTCCGTGTTACTGTTTATAAAATGCCTACATCTATCATCCACTTATGATGCTGTATTCAATTTGCACAAGAGTCAGCCGAACTGGAAGTGACTATTGTATTTTTTAGGCGTTAAAATCTCAAATCTTACCCTGCTATATATCGTAGAAGGAATTCTGATGTATTTCTGGGCTTCCTATTCTTATTTACAAAGCCTATTCCTATACAGTGTTGGTCTGTTGCTTCAGCTAGAATTTGCCTGGATGCGAAAGTATAAACAGATCATCTCCTTATACATCTCCTCTCTTAGGACCCATTAATGTAACACTGAATATCCTTCATTATATATGTTATAAATTACATTAAATGACAAATTACACACTCTTAATGTACAGCACTGAGGGCTATTCTTGTTAGAACAATGAAAGGATTTCAAGGCCCAAGAGATGAATATTTATGAACTGGGTATTTTTATTTCTTTATTATTTTAACAGACAATTAGCCCTGGTGCTACCTGAGATGGAATTGTATAAATGGAAAGATGTTCCTCTTATACTGCACTCTCCTCGTTGTTGTCACGAGTCTCTGTGCAGAGCATCTCACAGACCTGGAGAAACCCTGCGGTACTTACCGATCTGGCAGCTTGGTCACTATAGTGGAGTCTAGGTTGGTTCTGTTAGGTGCTGACTGCTCAGCTGTTCCATCTTCTGAGTAATTGCTCAGGCTTCTTTACTGAGCATGCTTCTCAAGAATTCTGCCAGTTGTATTATTTTCTGGCTCTTTGCTGCAAGCATCTGTCTCCTGGTATAGTGACTGCTCTTGGTACTCGACCCTGGACTGACCTCCTGACTTGCCCCTGTCTACTTCCCTCTGACTTCTACATTCCCGTCTGGCTCCTGACCCCAGCTTTCTCTTCTGACTACTCTCTTGTCTGCCCCTTGTGTTCATAGTTTCTCTCCTGGTTATCCGACCTTCGGCTTGTCTTACAACCTCAGTGCTGTCTGCTCCCTGTGTCTCTCTATGTCCTCTCGTTTCTGACTTCCCTCAGCCTCTAGGTATCCCCAGTGCCACTTAGTGTACAGCCTTATTACCGCATCTCTCACTCCTCTGCGAAAGGCCCATTATACTGTAGTTGTAAGATTTAGGCCTTGTGCGCACGCTGCGGTTTTTGCTGCGGATTTGCCGTGGTTTTGCTGCATGAATTAGTGCAGCAAATGTTGAGAACTTTTCTGCAGTCATTCCCCAGCAAAACCTATGGTAAAAAAAATGGTGTGTGCACACTGCGTTTTTTTACCCTACAGGTTTTGCAGCACAATTTCTGCAGCAAAAAGAATGAAAGAATGTGCATGTCACTTCTTTTGTGCAGGTACCTGCATTTTTTGCCATAGATAATGGTAAAAAACCGCATGGACCAACCCGCGTAAAAACCGCTGCAAAACCGCGGCAAACCACGGTGAAAACCGCTGCAAAAACGCAGCAAATCGCGGCAAAAACGCAAGTGCGGTTTTACTGCGGTTTTTGCCGCGAGTGCAGTATTTTGCCAGAGGGTGCGGATTTTTCTTAACAAAAATGTCCATTTTCTAGTGCGCACATAGCCTAAAAGTAATGTCTCTGGTGCAAAGAGATTAGATTTACCAAATGAACACATGTATAGGGCTCACCAGAAAGAATTCCATCTTCAGACAATATACCCTTTCAACATAATATGTATGTCCAGTCAGTAACCACAACATTTTAGGAACTTTTTGGAACTATCTGAAGAATCAAACCAGATTATATTCTAGTGTACCATAGTATAAAAAAACCATTAATTCCTTCCCCCCATTCTTGCTTGCCTACTGTCAGTCAAATTCTATATGTACTTGTTCGCAGTTGATTCCTGACATATATGCATTTCTGCTGTCAATCAAATTATATTCGTACATGTTCTTATTTGATGTTTGACATAATGGATATTCAAGAATATTGCTGACAACATTTGAATTGTTAATAGTTAGGGATGATTGAATAACTCAGATATTCGGACTCGCAAATTTTCAACGAATAACTCGCCGCTATGCAAATATTCGATGCGCAATGTAAGTTTTTGTGAAGCCCGGATAGTTCCGAATAGTTGTTATTCGGGTTTCCCATAGACTTACATTGTGCATCGAATATTCGCGAATAATCGAATAGCGGTGACCTATTTGGCAAATATTCGCAAAGCCGAATATTTGAGGTATTCGATCATCCCTATGGACTGCAACATATATCTATCATTAAATCAGATATGTTGACTAGGGATGAGCAGACCAGTGGAAGTTCGGGTTAGCCGGATTATTACCAGTTCGGTTCAGGACACAAACTTTACCCTGGACCCCGAACCCCATATACGGCAATAGGAACCCTTAATTTGGTGTTGTAAAATGGTCGTTGTATGGGTTACGGGGTTGCAACATTAAGAAAAATGGGGGTAAGAGCGAGACAATTGCCCTGAAAAAAAATGTGCATATACAATGAAAAGAAAAAAAAATTATGTGGGGAGGTTCCCCTATTTTTGATAAGCAGCACAGTTAAAGTACACAACTACAGGCTGCTATTCTCAATTATAAAACACAGAACAGTATACCTGGATTTCAATGGTAGTAAAAGGCAACAACTTCAAGGGACATATAAATATACAA
This sequence comes from Anomaloglossus baeobatrachus, assembly GCF_048569485.1. NCBI lineage: Eukaryota > Metazoa > Chordata > Amphibia > Anura > Aromobatidae > Anomaloglossus > Anomaloglossus baeobatrachus. The sequence continues at coordinate 415,376,143 of NC_134354.1, read as the reverse complement.
AAGGAATGGAAGTCTTTAATTTTGCCAAAATAGCCGCAAGCCCCATAGTCGGATTCAATAGACGCTCATAAGCACTGAAGTGCAGGTAAAAAGTACATTTTTAATTGATCAGACAAAAATAATACAGGGCATGCATAGTACAAAAAGAGTACAAAAAGGTTTCCAAAACAGCAAGGGTGAATGGTTCCCCATATGCGGCTGCATGCAAAAAGATGTTAAGAGTAACTATAATTAGCTCTCTGGTGTGGTAAGTGCTGGAGACTAGAGTAAGTGGATACCCCCTGGTAAAAAACCCGGAGGGGGGTATACCGCTGAATAGGTCGGCGTACCAACTGCAGGTAATTAACAAGTGAGCACAGCACAAAAACCAACATCCAGCAAAGAGCTTACCGGTTTAACGTGGAGGAGCATGCAGGCACACATGGGGATAGTCCCAACACGTGTTTCGTGTAGTGACTTCTTCAGGGGACTGTGGACAACAGGGGAAGGGGTGAGCTTAATATACCTGCCGTGACAACGTGGAATCAGCAACACATGTTGCAGTTCCATGGGGCAGGGAAGCGCAGCAGCGGTGTGGACGGCTACTCCAGCATCGCTAGAGTGAGGTCGCATGCGCGATCCCGCAACCAGGAAGTGCGATCGCAAAAACCATATTGAGTCCTGGCAGAGGTAAGGGCAGATAGCGCTAGTGGATATCCACAAGGGGAGTATAAATATAGATGGTCAATCATTATATAGCGATAGCACTAACCATATCAACAGTACATATGATATTGGTCTAAGAAGATATCATAGCCTTGTAATATAAATAACAAGTCAACAATAGAAGTACAAAATTGGGAAACCACAACAATAGCTAGGATATATGTTAGATGGAAAACATCAAATCATAGTACAAGTTAATGTTAACAGAAGCTGGACAATAGATTCGCTATAATGATGATCCAACAAGGAATGTTATTTCTATTATCCTTTCTCTTATTCATGTTCATAGTAAGAATAGAACTCCAAATATGGTGTAGAAAAATCCGGCAGGGATATTAAAGCATTAAAAAGCTATTCTCAGCTGTCAGCTTTACCTTGGCTAGTTATCAAAAATAGAGGGGATCCCATGCCATTTTTAAAAAAATTATATATTTTAACATTTTAAAAAACTACAATATTATAAGTGTGGGAAGGCCCATGGTGATTTGACCCTTCGTAGGCTAAAAATTGCAAAAACATTCTGACTCCTACCTTGGTAAAGCTTATGCATTGAGTGCAAGACTCCAAACCATAATTTTGTAGATAAACAGATTGGAGGCAACAGTTGCCATCCAACCGACCCCCTGCTTGCAGTGTTCTGGCTTCAACAGTGGGGTCCTGCATCCCCCTGCAAGGTGAGACAGGAAGCTAGTTCTGGATGATGACTGTGTTTGGTATACCCGCAACAGGTTCAATTTGCCCTGTCTCATGGCCAAAGCCTCTGCGTGCACCCCCATTTGCTGAACGTACACTTTTCCACCTCCCACGGCACGCGCTGCGCATTTTAAATTAGGTATGAAGCTAAGAGTGGTATTAATAGTGAAAATAATGTTTAAATTGGCCCTGAAAGGACTCTTTGTATATACTATAAAACACAGGTAGCTGCACTCTAAAATGCAATGAATAAGGAAACTCTAGTATTGCATTACTGCTATAGGGATATTTGAAAAAAAGAAAAAAAAAGAGATACTTAGCTTATGTATTGGCCAATACATGTGAGCCTAGTAACCAGCAACAAGGTTTATCTCAATACATAAGCTAAATATCTCTTTTTTTTTTTTTTTTTAAATATTCCTATAGCAGTAATGCAATACCAGAGTTCTCTTATTCATTATTAGCATTTTAGAGTGCAGCTGTATGTGTTTTGTAGTTATATTGTATTTCCTGCTAGCACCTGTTCACACCTGTTGGGTGTGAGGGTCAGTCTTTTTGATATACTTGTAGTGCATTTCTTTCTGATTGAGCACTCTGTCCTGTAACCAGCCTGTGTTCATTCCCCTTTATAGCTGGATCCTAGCTGCCCAGACATGTAGGTTTTTAACCAAGATAGAGGAATTTGAGTTAGGTTCCCGGTATATTGAGATATATCTTCTCGCTGCTTACTGGGATCACATGCATTGGCCAATACATAAGCTAAATATCTCTTTTTTTCAAATATTCCCATAGCAGTAATGCATCACCAAGTTCCCTTATTCATTGTTAACATTTTAGAGTGCAGTTGTATGTGTTTTGTAGTTATATTGTATTTTCAGCAAGCACCTGTTCATGCCTGTTGGATGTGTGGGTCAGTCTATTTAATATATCTTTGTTGTATGTGGCACCACCAAAGACTAAAAATCAATTATTTTTGATCAGATTCCTATAATACGCTGTCTCTTTTCCGACAGCTGTCCCTACATTACTTGTAGTAAGAGCGATATTATTAGACAATAGGGTCTATTTAAATTGGCTCTGAAAGGACTTTTTGATGTATGTGGCAGCAACAAGATAAGGAAAGGCAATATTCCCTGACTAGATGATTCTAATACACTATGCATTCTCCAGAAGCTAACCCTACCCTAATTGTTGACTAAGATTGGTATTTTTAGGCAATAGAATCTATTTGAACAAGCCCTGAAAGCACTTTTATTTGTATGTGGCAGCACTGAGAACTAGAAGGCAATAATATCTGACTAGATGCCTCTATTACTCTGTCGCTTCTCCAGCAACTCTGCTGACACTATCTCCAGCTAAGATCTATATTATTACAGAATATAATGTATTTTAATTATTCCTGAAAAGGACTGTTGGGTTAACATAGCGCGAGCAACGACTGTAAGGCTATAAAACACTGTCCCTTCTCCGACAGAAGCTCTCCTTACATTATTTTGGGGTATAGTGTGAGGAGCATGGTGTCATCGGATTTTATACACACCTGATGACACTTTGCAAGCAGCCAATCACAATAATGGCAGTAGCCAACATGGCTACAGCATTGTCTTGATTGGCAGGCAATCCCTGTATATTTAGCGGCTGAATAACAGCCGCAGCAAAAAATACGAAGTGGGGAATCGAGCATAGTGTTTGAGCACTCTCGATACTCTGCCAAGTATCAAGTGTGCCAATCACCCCTATGCTTGATCGAGTAATAAGTAGTGCAAGCATGCTCACTCATCATTATTCTTTAACTATTGTTGTAGAATGACTTGTAAGCTTTCAGTTGTTTTCTTGCTGCATGAACCACGTTCTCAGGATCAGAAGTCCTATAATTTTTTTTCTTTAGATTTTACTGGTATAATTCAAAATCCATTTCTCCACTAATGATGCAAGACTTCCTGGTCCACATCTAGCAAAGCAGGTTCAAACCATGATACTACCACTATCGTGTTTCACAGATGGTATGAGGTTCTAATGCTGTAATGCTGTGTTTTTCTATCTAAAGACATAACGCTTCTCATTTTAACCTTAAAAGCTTTATGTTTTAATTTTATTTTCATCTCTCTATAAACATTGTTCCAACTTGTGGGTTGTCCAGATGATTTGTTGTGAATTGCAGATTGGCAGCAACATTCTCTTTGTAGACCAGTGGCTTTCTCCTCGCATTTTACCATGCACACAATTGTTGTTCAGTGTACTCCTGATGGTAGACACTCATGAACATTAACATTAGTAAATGTGTGGGAGGCCTTTAGATGCTTAGAGGTTACTTTGGGTTCCTTTGTGACCTCTTGTACTAGTATACTCTTTGAAAAACCGTAATTGGCTGATTACTCCTGGGGAGTGTAATCATGACTTTGAACTTTCTTCTTTCTTATACAATATGTCTGACTATGAGTTGGTGGAGCCCAAAATTTTAGAGATGGTTTTGTAACCTTTTCCAGAACTCTTTTTCTGAGTTCATCAGAAATGTCCATTGTTTATGACATGAAGCACTTTCACAAACAAATCTTGTGAAGATCAGACTTTAATAAATCCCTCTTCTTTAAGTAAAATAGATCACCTACTCATGCCAGATTGTCATCTCGTTGATAGGAAACACCAGAGACATGTTATTACTATTATTATTATTATCTGCTAATTAAAAAGGATCAAATACTTTTTAATTCACAGACTTGTGATATTGGATCATTTTCCATATGACAATTCTAATATTTATGATTCATTTGTTTGCATTAGTTCTCTTTATCTACGATCTGAAAATCTGATGTAGTTTTAGGTTAAAGTTATGTACAAATGTGGAAATTATTAAGGGTTCACAAACATCCAAGCACCATTGTATGCCAATCACTGAGCCCAGTGGCTTGGGTCCTCTACATTGCCTGTCAGGGACCAGTGACAGGCTTCAGCATTGTTTACATAATGTCATCACTGCAACCTGTTAAATTTCTCTATAGCAGTGGCCGGGATGTAGTGGACTTTTATTATTTTTAACACAGGAATGACTAGTGGATACAGTTGAAAGGTGAAAATCCCATAAGATGTGTCACTTTGTTTCCCATGTCTAGCCCCAGCGGAGGAGGAAGTTCAAGTTGAACGGTGCCAGCGACGGAGCCCTGGTACCCTGGCTAGGTGGCAGATGGTGGTCTCCATCAGTAAGAGACGGTAAGACGGCTCGGGAGATCCGAGGAGGACCGGAGATGGATTGGAGCCCGCCGGTACCGACATCGGAGACCCAACCGGAAACCGTGCACAGAGGGGGTACTCGGACCCTGAAGCCAGGACCGAAACCAGCGGCCTAGCTAATTAACCGATTGAGGGCATGATTACAGGTCCTGTCTTAACCAAAGTCCCAAAGGCAGACAACCACCCACAGAGAGGGATAGGGCAACCATCAGGGCCCATAGATCCCACGGGTCAGTGTCAGCGGGCACGGCTCCTTAGACACACAGACAGCCGGGAGCGGACTCCCATGTTCCATACAGGGAAGTCCAAAACACAACCACAATTAGTGCAGAGGAGAAGACTGCGACCATCAGCTTGGGTGGGGGACCAGAGTACAACCGGCCGCGGCGGCCGGCCACCAGCACCTTGGTTTACCAAAAGACTTGTGTAATTCATTCAATTGTGAGTAACAAAACATCCCCTGGTCCATCCGGACGTGCAAGCCCCTGCCAACGCCATACCCTGCACAGAGACACTGGGCCGCGGGGCAACCATTCCTACCCACGGAGGGGTTAACATCCGGTTGCCACTACATCTCCCCCGGATGTCCCACAACAGCAGTGGTGGTGTCTCACTTCACCACACACCGTGGATGGCATCACAGGCATTTTACAATCAACCCCGTATAAATACGTTCCCCTTTCATTCGGAGTGTCCGCGCGACCCTCGGGTCCGGAGAACCCCTCAAGCCATACCATAGGCCCAGATCCGAGCAGCGCCAGCTGCTTGCACGGGGGTGGCACACCCGTAGCCTCCAGGGGAGTGCTAAGTTACTATGTGGGCCGACCAGCCTAGGGAAGTAACGCCCTTGTAACTAGTCCATGACCTCATTAGCATACGATATAAGATCTTTAGAAATACTTTTTCTAAAGATCCCTTCATCTATGCTAGTGTATGAAGGGATGGTTAGGCAGGTATTAGCAATATGCACCCAGAACTGATCGTGGTTCTGGGTGCATATTACACCTGACAGGTTCCCTTTAATGAAACTCAAGAGCGAAAACTTTGTACATCCATTTAAGTAAAAATGGATTGTCATTGCAGGTGTTCATAGACTTTAAGCGTGTTTGTTACTAAAGATTGTGTAAGAAAGCATATTCTCTACCTTATTATTTTTCATTCTTTTAGGAGATACTGTTAGCAACTATAGACTCTTGAGGATGGGCTGGCAGGCATACAAATTGGTGTGTTTTTAATATTACAGATTTTCCACCAACCCTTCTGCAATTAGCATCTGTACATTTCTAAGAGCCTTCCAAGCCATCAGTATGATTTCTTATTCTGGGCTGACTCTTCGATTCTTTGAAATATGCTTTCCTCTTAAATATGTTAAAGTTCTACTCATACTCCATTTCCTTCGGGCAGAACATTCAACCTTTTCTCAGTGATGATGATATAGGTTACTCGCATTTAACATAGCGTTTTATAAGGATGGAAAGAAGAACATTTATGGCATTAGAAAATGCAGATCAGCCATAAAGAAGGGCTTACGCATAGTGAAAGTTTATTAGATACAATACATACTGCAAGTTTCCCTGGTAACAATGTTATCACATTATTTTATCAGTATCACGCAGACAATGTATTAGAAACTGTGTATTGTCTATATACATGTTAGTCCTTAAAATGACCCCAACAGAACAATATCTTAATTATTCTTAATGTATAATAGCTGAACGATCGTCTTCTTGTCCTGTCACACATACACCTTTCTCCGGTGCTTCACTGTCTCAGACAGAGGTGACAAAAAGCCAAGATGACAGTTTCCCTGGCAACTCATAAGTGCGGGTGGCATCCGTCATCATGTGCATCACTAGGAGACACACTTGTGACCTTCTTGTATGATGTCTAAGATCATACAACCAGTACAAGAATAAAGTCTTATTGATTATTGTCAATACTTGATGATGTCAAGGATGCTATTGATTAAGGAATTCACATGTCTTTCTAGGGGCAAATGTTTCCTTGGAATTTGTCTCATATTGTCTGCACATGTTCACTCTGATTTGTACAGCGCTGCGAAATATTTTGGCGCTATATAAATAAAAATTACTATTATTATTTATTATAAAGTGGCTCTACCCAAATTTTAGATTTGTAGTGCTGTATAAACTCTTAATTTCTATATAATTTACACCAAAATGTATGTTTGCTTAGGCTAGGTTCACATTTTCGTTGTTTTGCATCAGTCACATGCGTTGCTTAACGCATGTGCTTGATGCGTTGTACAACGGATGACAAAGAACAGAATTCATTGTCATACTCCATTGTGTGTGGGGGGTGGAGCGCAAGGGGGGCGGAGTTCGGGGTGGGTGGAGCCGAGCAGGGCCGTGGTGCTGAGGACGTCAGTGCCGTGGGGACTGCAGGGCTGGGGACAGGTGAGTGTCTGCGTGTGTGAGAGTGTGTGTGTGTACATGCCAAGTGCGGTAGGGGGCGGAGCCGAGCGGGGAAGTGTCGGCCTCCCTGCACACGTAACCAGTGTAAATATCGGGGAACTAATCAAAGTGCATTGCTTAGTAACGCGATGTGTATTCTGGTTACGGGTACAGGGAGTCAGAGAGAGCATGCGCAGCGAAATCCTACGGATTGCGCTGCTCAAAAAACATTACAGGCTGCGTTCCTTCTGCCCCGCGGTCAGTCGTTCCACGACTGATCAGTCGGGCGGAGGGTGCAACGCAGCATCATCAGTCACAATCCGCCACTCATACAAGTCTATGGGAACAACGGAATCCGCTAAACGGATTCCGTTGTTTACCAGAGCAGCGGATTGTGACTGATACAATTTAACGGAAGTGTGAACCTAGCCTTACTTGTATAGAAAAAGTTCCAATTTCAGTTTTGCTCCCTTCAAAGGTGCGTCCGACGAAAAAAGTACAAAGGGCCTTTGAGTGATAAAAAGATATGTGTATTGGTTGTGTCTGAAAGTGAAAAACGTAGTCTGAAAATACCACATCTCCTGGGAGTAAGTAAAAGAGAGTATACGAACAGGACAGGATCGCAGCTGATTTTTCCTGTGAGGTAAAACATTTCTGGCAGTTCGGTGCCCTTGGTTTTCCCCTTCCTTCCCCTCTTTTTTCAGGGTTACAATGATGGCATATGGGGTCAAATTGACTTAAGCATGGGCACTGTTATATATGGAAAATCTTAAAATAATATTGTGCCATATTTTTATGTTCATTTATCTGAGGTTGCTGTGATGCTCTTGTATATGATTATTTAAGTACTTGAGGAGCTAATATGTAGCCCCCTATGGAATACATGCACTTTTAAGGCACTGTCACTTTAAATTTGAAACTCCAATGTCAGTGAATGAGATCTCCTTTAAGACTGTCAGGTTGCCGATCAATTTGGAATAACATGTATGGTATATCTAATTGATTGTATAACTCTTTTTCTGACCATCCTTATGTAATAGCTTATTAACCACACTGCTCCAGGATTTTTTCTGTGTTTTTAAGGGGTTAATTTTTAACTGTGTGTTTTTTGATACCCATCTCAAATCATGTGGTAAATGTAATGGTGTTTTTGTATCATGTTAATAAAGATGTAATTTTTTGAATCTTTTTTGTCTTCTTGACACACTTGTATTAAGATGCAGGTCTAATATAGGTTAAAAAAAAAAAAAAAAAAAAAAGAGGTAAAACATTTCTCTGTCTGTATTATATTGTGAGTGTATCTGCCTCATGATTGATTGCTCTCTGTGAGAGAGACAAAATTATAATTTTGTAGTTGTGATACCTTTTAATGGCTAATGAAAATAAAATAAAAAGATGTATGTGTGTATCTGTCTCATCTAATGCCTTCTGAACTCATCTTAAATCGACCCAGGAACATATGAGTACATTGACATCCTGTACTCCTACGTCGCTGACTTGCTAGGGTGGCACGGTGGTTCAGTGTTTAGCATTGCAATCTTGTGGTGGCTCAGTGGTTAGCACTGCAGTTTTGCAGCACTAGAGTCCTGACTCTGAGTTCAAATCCCACCAATGACAACATCTGCAAGGAGTTTGTATATTCTCCTTGTGTTTGCGTGGGTTTCCTCCCACACTGCAAAAACATACTGATAGTGTATTTAGTTTGTGAGCCCCAATGGGGACAGTGTTGCCAAAATATGTAATACACTGTGGAATTAATAGTGCTATATAAATGAAAAAATATTGATTTATGATAAGCTCATGGGCCTGGAGACGAGGCACTATCAGCTATTCACATGATAAAACGGAAATAAATGTTTTACCTCACAGAAAGCAGAAAAATGCAAACCACTATAATCTCTTATCCATAATCACATATTCTTTCTCCCCTGGCCTGCAATTGTTGCAAGTGCCAACACTGTGTCTGAATGGTCAGACTCACCCATTACATAGTGCATAGCAGGGGCACATTTATAACATTATCTCAACACAATGATTTTTTTAATATCCAATTGTGGAACTTATTATTATTACAAGATCTACTGATTAAAATGTTCTTAGTTTGCAGGCCCTTTAATGCCCAATAAAAAAAATATAAAAGTAAACCAAACGGGCCATTTTCAGAGAGTTCATATAAATCTTATATGTAATTGAGCCTCCAACTTCACCTAACAGGAGATGCAAGGGGAGGATCAGTCTTTGTTCTATAGAGAATCAAACGAGAGAAAAGAGCATTTGTGATAAAAGCACAGGTAAAAAAACACACTACACAAATTGGTAAAAAAATAAATAAAATGTATTCAAAACATCAAACGTAAAACCAACCATGTAGAGTGCTTAAGTTCCAATAATACCCATAGGGCTGCATCCTGATAAGTGCCATACCACAGTACCAAACTTCACCCACATGAAATAAGAAGTCTGGGAAGCTCCATAAGGATCTATGCCCAATAATTTGGCAAGAAAAAGCATACAAGTATACAGAAGGCAAGTAATTAGGGATAAGCAGACCTGTGGAAGTTCTGGTTCACTGGGTTTGGCCGAAAAGTTTGGTTCGGGACCTAGACTTGACCCGAACTTGGCGCCTGACCTCAAACCCCATCTGAGTCAATGGGAGCCCAAACTTTGGAGCTGTTAAATGGTTGTAAAATGGTTGTAGTAATGGCTAGGGGGCTCCAAAAGGAAGAAAAAAAGAAGAAAACAAGTGGATTCGAAATAAATAAAAAAGTGTGAAATCCAGCCTTTATTGATAAGCAGCGCAGGTAGAGCAGACAGCTGTGGGCTGCAACCCTCAGCTGTCTGCTTTACCATGGCTGGTTATCAATAATATAGAGGGGATCCCACACCATTTTTTTTTAATTATTCACTTAAATAGTTTTACAAAAAGGGAGAGGGGTCTATCCTATTTTTGATAACTAGCCAATGTAAAGCAGACACCTAAGGGCTGGTATTATCAGGCTGGGAAGGCCCATGGTTATTGGGCCCTCCCCAGCCTAAAAATTGCAGCCGGTACGTGCCCCAGAAGTGTTGCATTGATTAGATGGGCCAATTATGGCCCTTGACGCTGCTCTTCTTGATTGCTCTGGTTCATTGGCAATCAAGGTAATACTAGTGGGGTTGATGTCATCTCTGAATTGACAGTTTGACATCAAGCCCAAGAGTTAGTAATGGATTGGTGTCTATCAGACACTTCCATTACTAACCCAGCAAGTATAGAGTTAAAAACCACCCAGACACTGGAAAAAAAAAGTTAATTTGAATAAATACTCCTACACACTCCTTGTTCATCAATTTATTAATTTAACATAAATCATAGAAGTTCCACTGTAATCCAAAGTATAATGTCCCATGACGTCAATCGATTCTTATCGAGCTTTGTTCTGAGAACGTTCTCAGAAAGAGGCCCCATAAGTAACTACCAGTCACCGGCAGACCCAGAATTTGTCACGCTCGAGAGAAATTCCATATATGCCTCTGATCAGCTGTGACTTCTGGAGCCTCATTCTGAGAAAGTTCTGGGGCTTCTGCATGCAGCAATTTTTAGGCTGAAAGGGGCAAAATAACAATGTGTCTTCCCTGCCTGATAATATCAGCCCCCAACTGTCTGCTTTACCTTAGATTGTTATAAAAAATAGAGGGGACCCCCATGCCTTTTTTTTAAAAAAAAAAAAAAAAATAAATATTATTAAATACATAACCTGCGATGGTTATAAAAAAAAAAGCGGGAACCCACAGATTTTTTTTCTTAAAACTTTATTAGCATATGAATAGTACCTGAACTCCAAACTCAGTCACAGACATTTTTTAAAAGTCGACCTTCGAGTTCGAGTCCCGGACATCAGGTGTCCGATACAAACCTTGCATTTTACCGTTCAGGTTCACTCATCCATAAAAATAATGACAATTAATGAATGAAAAAATGTATCCAACGTAATACAACCAAAAGAAGAGATCTTCACGCATGGAAGATGGGAGAAGGGGCACACATGGATGTGTGATCTTTCTAAAAGTCCTAGTACAGTGCTGGCCAAAAGTATTGGCACCCCTGCAATTCTGTCAGATAATACTCAGTTTCTTCTTGAAAATGATTGCAATCACAAATTCTTTAGTATTATTATCTTCATTTAATTTGTCTTCAATGAAAAAAAAAAAATGTCATAAAGCCAAATTGGATATAATTCCACACCAAACATAAAAAAGGAGGTGGACAAAAGTATTGGTACTGTTTGAAAAATCATGTGATGCTTCTCTAATTTGTATATTTAACAGCACCTGTAACTTACCTGTGGCACCTAACAGGTGTTGGCAATAACTAAATCACACTTGCAGCCAGTTGACATGGATTAAAGTTGACTCAACCTCTGTCCTGTGTCCTTGTGTGTACCACATTCAGCATGGAGAAAAGAAAGAAGACCAAAGAACTGTCTGAGGACTTGAGAATCCAAATTGTGAGAAAGCATGAGCAATCTCAAGGCTACAAGTCCATCTCCAAAGACCTGAAAGTTCCTGTGTCTACGGTGCACAGTGTCATCAAGAAGTTTAAAGCCCATGACACTGTAGCTAACCTTCCTAGATGTGGAAGGAAAAGAAAAATTGATGAGCGATTTCAATGCAAGATTGTGCAGATGGTGGATAAAGGACCCCGACTAACATCCAAACAAGTTCAAGCTGCCCTGCAGTCCAAGGGTACAACAGTGTCAACCCGTACTATCTGTCCGCGTCTGAATGAAAAGGGACTGTATGGTAGGATACCCAGGAGGAACCCACTTCTTACCCCGAGACATAAAAAAGCCAGGCTGGAGTTTGCCAAAACTTACCTGAGAAAGCCTAAAACTTTTTGGAAGAATGTTCCCTGGTCAGATGAGACAAAAGTAGAGCTTTTTGGGAAAAGCCATCAACATAGAGTTTACAGGGGGAAAAAAGAGGCATTCAAAGAAAAGAACACAGTCCCTACAGTCAAACATGGTGGAGGTTCCCTGATGTTTTGGGGTTGCTTTGCTGCCTCTGGCACTGGACTGCTTGACCGTGTGCATGGCATTATGAAGTCTGAAGACTACCAACAAATTTTGCAGCATAATGTAGGTCCCAGTGTGAGAAAGCTTGGTCTTCCTCAGAGGTCATGGGTCTTCCAGCAGGACAATGACCCAAAACACACTTCAAAAAGCACTAGAAAATGGTTTGAGAGAAAGCACTGGAGACTACTAAAGTGGCCAGCAATGAGTCCAGACCTGAATCCCATAGAACACCTGTGGAGAGATCTCAAAATGGCAGTTTGGAGAAGGCACCCTTCAAATATCAGGGACCTGGAGCAGTTTGCCTAAGAAGAATGGTCTAAAATTCCAGCAGAGCATTGTAAGAAACTCATTGATGGTTACCGGAAGCGGTTGTTCGCAGTTATTTTGGCTAAAGGTTGTGCAACCAAGTATTAGGCTAAGGGGTACTTTGCACACTGCGACATCGCAGGTGCGATGTCGGTGGGGTCATTTCGAAAGTGAAGCACTTCCTGCGTCGCTCTCGACATCGTAGTGTGTAAATCCTAGATGATACGATTAACGAGCGCAAAAGCGTTGTAATCGTATCGTCGGTGTAGCGTCGCCGAATTCCATAATTACGCGGACGCGATGGTCCGATGTTGTTCCTCGTTCCTGCAGCAGCACACATCGCTGTGTGTGAAGTCGCAGGAGTGAGGAACATCTCCTACCTGCGTCACCGCGGCTCCCGTTGGCTATGCGGAAGGAAGGAGGTGGGCGGGATGTTTACATCCCGCTCATCTCTGCCCCTCCGCTCCTATTGGCTGCCTGCCGTGTGACATCGCAGTGACGCCGCATGACCCGCCCCCTTAATAAGTTGGCGGATCACCGGCCACGGCGACATTGCACGGCAGGTGAGTGCATGTGAAGCTGGCGTAGCGATAATGTTCGCTACAGCAGCTATCACAATGATATTGCAGCTGCGATGGGGGCGGGGACTATCGCGCTCGGCATCGCAGCATCGGCTTGCGATGTCGCAGTGTGCAAAGTACCCCTAAGGGTGTCAATACTTTTGTCTGGCCCATTTTTGGAGATTTGTGTGAAATGATTAATGATTTGATTTTTGTTTCATTCTCTTTTGTGTTTTTTCATTGCAAGCAAAATAAATGAAGATAATAATACCAAAGAATTTGTGATTGCAATCATTTTCAGGAAGAAACTGAGTATTCTCTGACAGAATTGTAGGGGTGCCAATACTTTTGGCCAGCACTGTAGATATACATTTTTAGGAGGCTTTTAATTTCATGTGGATGTGGATATAACATAGACATAAAAGTGGTATATCCAAAAATTAATTAAACTTAACTGCAATAAACAATTACAAACAATAAACACAGACAAACCAATATAAACAATTTGATACATAAATGGTGCATATTTTTTTCATTTTTCATGTATACCATTTTCATTTGTCTATTATGTTCGTTTTACCTGTACCCTTATCCCGCACCTTCTTTTCTCTTTTTTGCCTCTGTATTCATTCCATGTGTGTTCCATATGTGTGGCATTTTGCCTAATATTGGAGCTATTCCTATACATCTTGCTCTCCATAGAAAACACATTGAGTGCTTAGCTGAATATTTTAGAGTATGGAGGAGTCAAGAGATGTAGCTATTCCTCTGACAGTTCTTTATGATATATGACCACTAAAGCGGACAATAACCTTACACTGCCCTACGTTATGGTGAAATTCTTTGTACTGGGAGAAGTCCAAACTTCGTTTTGCTCCCTTAATCATAGCACACCAGGAAAGCCAACAATAAGCCTATCACTCCCATAGACTACCAGTAATGCTGCAAATCCTCCACTACGCCAGTTCACAGTAAAATCGTCATTAACCACATCTTCCAACAATTAAATCCTAAATCATAGGACAATTTAAATTCTACTAACACAATGCTCCCAAAACAGTTAAAATATTATTATTATTGCAAATTTAATTAATAATATAAGCTTATGCCTCTTTTCTCTTTTGATGTCTAGTCAACAGGATTGCTCCAACGAAAATAAAGAAGACTGTAGGCACTTATAATTAATCCCTTCATGACATGTATGGTGCTGCAGGAAGTTGGTTCCCGCAAACCACCGCAAACGAGATCATCAGTGGGTATCAGCTACTGTATATATCATAGATGACACCCTGCTGTAATGCCCATGATTGATGCACCAACCACACATGTTTAACTCCTCTGATTCTGCTGTCAATAGTGTGCGAACTGTCGAGTTCTCTGCGCAGGTGCGAGATTTCACCTAGCGATGTGGATGACATCACCCGCTTCATCCACATCGCTTGACAAAATCTTGCACCTGCGCAGAGAACTCGACAGTTCGCACAGGCACAACTATGTTTTCGACTCTGCCCACAGCAGGTAAGAGCAGAGTGCACGAGCCAGGAATGTGGAGATTTTGCTCGCCTTCGTGGATGGTGTCCGAGGCATCAGCTACATCAATCAGCACAGGAAGAGGGCAAAAGGAGGGACAGGAGGCGCAGATAAGGATGCGCATAGGACCGGACCAAACAATTTACATACAGGATGGGAGATTTTATAAAGGAATAATTGTAGTCTACAGGGGGGTTAGGGGGTAATGTGCACCTTTATGGAATGCAGCACAGGGACTGCTTAAGGTGTAGTTTTAGTTTCGAAGGACAAAATCCAGTGATAGCTTCCCTTTCATATATCCAAAATAAAGATATATGATTTTATGAGGTAGTGCCGATTTTTCTCACTTTTCTTCAAGGTTGCTTTTACCTTAGGTTTGGGATTGAGAAGACATTTTTTGGGGCTAATTTTAAGCCTTGGCATTCAAAAGCACACAGGCCCACGCCCATGCCCCATTCCTTAGATGGGGGTGTCTATTACTAATATTACCCTGCATAGAGTAAATCAAGATTTATTACAAGACCTAAATTTACAATAATACCTCTTTATACAAATTAATAATAAATAATAATAATAATAATAATAAGCAAACCGGACAAATACCACAAAAAATATTACCAGGATATACCGTAGTGATAATACCATCATACTGATCATTAATAGGCTGTGAAGTTCGGAATTAGGAATTTTTTTTAAAAAAAACCTCAGTTACCAATTTCAGTGTTTGGGTGCTTTATATATGCTAACCACTCGACTGAACATCGGGATGCTTGGGTATGCTTGGTGCTCGGCCCAGAGCGATCCGCTTGCAGTCTATGACTGGCTCTCACTGTGAGTAAAAACAACATTTCGGTTGTAGTGTGTCCAAAAAAACATACAAAAAATCACGTTCTCCCCCAGAAATGCTCTGTTTGTGGCTGGCTAAATGTGGGCAGAGAACTGAACTGTCCAATCATTGACTTCCAATGGGATCCGGTTGGGCTCTGGGATCAAGGTCAGGTCAAGTTTGGGTCCCGAACTGAACTTTATCTAAAGACTGGCTGAACCCGGCAAACCTGAACTTCCACAGGTCAGCTCCTCTCTAATCAGTAATCAAAACTACTGTGCTATGACTGTGATAATACCCCCATACAATGACCATATAATGATATCAGTTCTACACTAGTGTTCTGCAAAATATATTTGTTTATGCTGTACAGTTCTCACCAGTTACATTCTAGCTGTTTGTAGTTAATTTTCTCTCTTCCTTTGCATTTGGTCCAGATCACTACTACTATTTTTTCTATCTATGACGTTTCTCTGGTAAATGTAACCCACAGACATCTTTGGCTTACTGCTAATCCAGCCCCCTCCTCAATTTCCCCACCTTTACAAAAACCATATAGTGCTTTAATAACCAGTGTCCTAGACAATAATAATAATAATAATAATGCCCCTTTTCCCTCTGTGCCTCCTTAAGGTTATACAGCAACATACATATAATTGTAATATCCCCATGTGCCTCCTTATAATAATTACCATGTGCCTCCTTTAAATAAATTACCCAAAATGCCCCCACATATTATGATGGCCCCACAAACCCCACAGAAAGATGTTTCGCAGCACCCCACATAGTAAGAAGGTCACCACAGCCCCCAATAGTTCTATGGCCTCATAACCTCCACATACAGTATTATGTTCCTCACAGCCACCCATACAATATGATGTTCATCACAGTTGCAACACAGAATGATGTCCTGCACAGCTTGCCATATAGTATTATTGGTTCTCCACAGCCCACCACACAGCATAATATCATCCACAGCCACTTACAATATGATAGGTCCTCCAAGTGATGCAAACAGTATGATGGTTTCTACCAGCTTCACATAGTGTGATTGGTCCCCTCCACAGCCCTCCACACAGCATAATGTCCACCACAGCCAGACACAATATGATTGGTGCCCCACAGACCACCACAGAGTATGATGGTTCCCCACAGCCCTTCATATAGTATGATTGGTTTCTCACAGTACGATGTACCCCAAAGCTCATCATGCTGCATGATTGGTCATCCAACAGACTCTTATATTGTATTATCATCCCCCAACAGACCACCATATAGTATTATGGTCCCCATCATCAATATGAAAGTTACCACAGCTAATCAGGTTTCTAGTCCCTGAAGCCTCCATCTTTTCTATCTTTCAGTGGACATGGGCAGCACGAAGCAGTGACTTCATCCTGACTATTGTCCTCTATATGGCGCTGGCCCACAGCAGGCCTGAAACCATAGGCAGCTTGCATCCTGCTGGAGTAAGCTATGGCCTCCATCACATATGTTAACAGTACTGTTAACAATATTGCAATCAATGCGGCCTATGCCTGAACCAGCCTATCTGACCAGTGACAGATTTGCCCGATGACCAGTCTAATCCTGATGTCCATCTTGTGAGCTGAATTCGATATAATAAAACCAACAAAAATTCTAAACATATCATATGATCTGAAAAAGCACAATTCTGCCAATATTATATTATAACTAGATAATTCTATTTCATTTTATCATTACTAAGATAACATAGTATGCGAAGTGCTGTATGGAAAAGTAATAATGATACACTAATCCTTTCAGTACTAACCTCAGGATATTCTTGAGCAGATTTCGTTCTGTCACATATAAATAATTTCAGATCTTTATGGCTGGTGTACGTGTGTGTTTTATTTCTCTTGTACGCATTCTTATCACAGCGCGCCTGTGAGATGCATGGTGGCATGTAATTAATTAACAGAAGGAGGGATAAGGAGAAAAATTTCACAAGATATTAGGAATACAGTCATTTAACATCCCCCAGGCTACCGCACTACGAAGTCCCTAAAATTTTTCAACTGGATTATATTTCTGCAGCGGGAGGTTAAAGGGAGAAAAAAATGAAGGAAAAATGAAAACATAAAATGGAAAGCTCAAAGTAGAAAAATGCAGAGGACCAGAGGAGAAAAATAAAGAAACACCTAGAGAATAAGGTGATGGAAAAATACAGCAAGAGGAGAAGTTAAGATAAGAAGCTAGCAGAAGGAAGATGAGGATAAGATATTTAAGAGATTTCTTTGAAAAACTGCATTTGTTTCTGTCTGGCTGGGAAATAGCCAGAATCTATTCCAGTTTGTATATAGCTTAGTAGTATAAAATGGAAAGAAATGTGATAATGACCCGGTTTTCAATTATTGTATGTAGCATAAATGTGGCTACGGCATTCATAGGATGCTGTCACGGCCAGGTGGACGGGCAGACCCAGGAGGTGGATCCACTGGGCCGAACTCCTAGATGGTAGTAAAGAGTCCGGTAGCTGGAACACTATAAACAGCAGAACAGTCCGTGCACACGAGTATAGCGGAGAAGTCCCTGGGACCACGGAGTCACGGGTGGTAGTCCGGGTGACGCAGCTCAGGTTCGGAAGCCGAGATGATGTCAGGCGGGATCCGGAACCTTTGGAGCGAGATGACGAGTCACCGCAGGGATCCGGGATGGTGCGGACTGTCAGGATGGCAGATGGACAGCGTTCGGGGTTCAGGATACGGCAGGACTGGATGGCGAGGCAGGCACGGCTCTACAAGAGAGATAGGTGAGTATATGCACAGAGACACCAGGAGACCTGACTCCTAGCTTAGGAAACACGAAGATCAGGCCCCGCCCCCTTGGACAATAAACCCCTTTATACCCTGTACCTGATTAGCCTCATTTCCTGTTAATGGACGCTGGCCCGGGTGCCAGAAGCCAGGGAAGGAAGCTGAGAGGAGGACGCAGGGGAGCCGGCCAGGGCCTGGGAAGCCGTCGGGCGCCGGGATCGGAGACCAGGGGGCCTGGGAAGGACGGGCACCGGATGCTGGAGAGCGGGGAGCGTGGCAGGTGAGCCGGGGAGCGGGGCTGAGGACCCGGGGAGCGGAACAGAGGACCCGGGAAGGGGAGCCGAGGACCCGGGGAGCGTGACAGATGCACACAAATAAAAATGCAGAACACTATTTACAAGGATAGCTTTTTTTATCTTTAACGCCTTCACCACTCGGCGATTTTCTGTTTTTAATTTTTCCCTTTTCTTCTTACAAGAGCCATAACTTTTTATTTTTCCATTAACATAGATATGGGAGGGTTGCTTTTTGTGGGAAAAGTCATACTTTTGAAAGAAATCATATAGTCTACTACAAAATGGTAAAAAAAAATTCCAACCGCGGTGAGACTGCAAAAATAGTACAACTCCAAAATTGTTTCTTTTTAATTTTTTTATTTACCATAGTCACTATTAGAGATGAGCGATGTTCGAGGTTCGCCAATTTCATGTTCGAGTGATTTTGGGGGGTGCTCAAGATCGAACTCGAACTCGAGCTTTTTGCTAAAAGCTCGACAGTTCGAGTTACGTTTGAGAACGGTTCGATCAGCATAAATGTGGCTTTTCACAGTAAGGCTATGTGCGCATGTTCCTATCTGCATGCGTCCTGCGTCCCCAGCACAATCCCTCTCCCTTTCCTATTCACCGATCACCGGCGTCTAGCTGCACGCTGTCACATATCTGCTGTGTCTTTTCCTCTTTAGAAAATGGCTGCCGCTTCATTAGTCAATTAGTTATTCCGTGCTTTCCCCACTCACCGGCGCCCATGATTGGTTGCAGTCAGACACGTCCCCAAGCTGAGTGACAGCTTTGTCACTGCAACCAATCACAGCCGCCGGCGGGTAGTTCTATATTGTGCAGTAAAATAAATAAATAAATAATAATAAAAAAAAATGTGATTCCCCCCATATTTGATACCAGCCAGGATAAAGCTGCACGGCTGGAGGCTGGTATTGTCAGGATGGAGAGCACCACATTATGGGGAATAACGTGAATAGCCCACCACAATAACAATATCACCCAGCAGCCGACCAAAATAGCCGCATCCATTAGATGTGACTGTCCCGGGAATCCACCCAGCTCATCCTGAATTGCCCTGGTGCGGTGGCAATCGAGGTAATAAAGAGTTAATCATGCCAGGCGTCTCCCTGAGATACCGTCCATGATTAAACTTAAAGTGAAAGTAAAGAAACACACACACTGAAAAATCCTTTATTTGGAATAAAAGACAAAAAAAAACCTCTTCACCCCTTTATTAACCAACAAATACCCCTCCAGGTTCGACGTAATCCACATAACACTGTCAGCTCTGCTCCCTGACGATGTAGCAGCACCGTAGAACACCATCGCACTGTATCAGGTCCACATAGCAATGAAGTAAATCGAGCTGTCAGCAGAGACTTAAATCAGCACTGTAGGCATCAAGATTACAAAATCTGCCTATGTTTAGCAATAGAGGTAATAGCTTAGTGGATTGGGTGCTCACATATAAAGCATGAGGTCACGAGTTCTAGTCCCAGTAAATAATTTAACTTTTTATTTTTTATTTTTAATTATATCGTGCAGTAAAATAAATAAATGAATTAAAAAAAAAAAAAAATGCGGTTCCCCCCATATTTGATACCAACCAGGATAAAGCCACACGGCTGGAGGCTGGTATTGTCAAGATGGAGAGCACCACATTATTGGGAGCCCTCCAGCCTAACAATATCACCCAGCAGCCACCCGGAATAGCCGCATCCATTAGATGCAACTGTCCCTGGGGACTCTACCCAGCTCATCCCAAATTGCCCTGGTGCGGTGGCAATCGGGGTAATAATGAGTTTAATCATGCCAGGCGTCTCTCCGAGATACCTTTCATGAAAGGTGAAAGTAAATAAACACACGCAATGAACAATACTTTATTTGGAATAAAAGACAAAAAATCACCCTCTTTCACCCCTTTATTAACCCACAAATACCCCTCCAGGATTAACGTAATCCACACGACACTGTCAGCTCCGCTACAGAAAACGAGTGCTCTGATCAGCTCCACGTAGCAATGAAGTGAATTACGCAGTTAGCAGAAACTTCAGCAGTGCAGAAGTCAAGATTACAAAATCCACCTGCCTTTATCATTAGAAGCAGTAGACTAATGGTTACAGCGCTCGCTAAGAAGCATGAGGTCACGAGTTCCAGTCTCGGTAAAGAATGTTAATTAGATTTAGAAGTTTAATTTAATTATGCACTGAGGGGAGGAGCCGGACATCAGCCGTGAGCTCTCTTTCTCTCTCTCTCTCTCTCCTTTCTTTCTCTCTCTCCTTTCTCTCTTTCTCCTTTCTTTCTCTTCTTTCTCTTCTTTCTCCTCTCTCCTCTCTCACTTTCTCTCTCTCTTCTTTCTCTTCTTTCTCTCTTTTTTTCTCTCTCTCTTCTTTTTCTCTTTCTCTCTCTCCTTCCTCTCTCCTTCCTCTCTCTCCTTTTTCTTTCTCTCCTTTCTCTCTCTCATTTCTTTCTCTCCTTTCTCTCTCTTCCTTCTCTTTTTCTTCTCTCTTTCTCTCTCTTCCTTCTCTCTTTCTCTTCTTTCTCCTCTTTCTCCTCTTTCTCTTCTTTCTCTCTTTTCTCTGTTTTTCTCTCTCTCTTCTTTCTTTTTCCCTCTCCCCTCCCTCTCTCGTATCACACCTTTTTTTTCTCTCCTTTCTCTCTCTCTCCTTTCTCTCTCTCCTTTCTTTCTCCTCTTTCTCTCTCTCTCTTCTTTCTCTCTCTCTTTTTTCTCTCTTTCTCTCTTTCTCTTCCTTCTCTCTTTCTCCTCTTTCTCTTCTTTCTCTCTTTTCCTCTTTCTCTCTCTCTTCTTTCTCTCTCTCTTCTTTCTCTCTTTCTCAGACCTGGCGATAATCAGCTGATGCGGTCACCTGACGGAATCAGCTGATACTATAAGTCGAGCGGTGAGGGCGGCTTTTTATCGCCTGGCCGGCTAAACTATCAGCTGATGCTGTCGGACAGGAGTCTGCACTAAAGTGTGTAGTTTGTTTTTTGTTTTTGCACTGATGCATCAGCTGATTGTATAAAAGCCATTTATACAATCAGCTGCTGTGTCATGTGATTCAGGCCCTTGAACCTGACACATCATCTGATCGCTTTGCCTTCCAGCAAACCGATCAGATGATATTGGATCCGGATTGGACGGCGCGGGACCCTTGATCCAGGATTACTGAGGAGGGGGGTTCTTTATTTCAATAAAGATGGAGTCACTAATTGTGTTGTGTTTTATTTATAATAAAAATATTTTTTCTGTGTGTTGTGGTTCTTTTTCTCGGTACTAGAAATTCATGGTGGCCATGTCTAATATTGGCGTGACACCATGAATTTTGGGCTTAGGGCCAGTTGATAATATACAGCTAGCCCTAACTCCATTATTACCCAGCAAGCCACCCGGCTTCAGGGCAGCTGGAAGAGTTGGATACAGCGCCAGAAGATGGTGCTTCTATGAAAACGCCATTTTCTGGGGCGGCTGCGGACTACAATTCACAGCATGGGTGCCCAGAAAGCTTGGGCACCCTGAGCTGCGGATTCCAATCCCTAGCTGCCTAGTTGTACCTGGCTGGACACAAAAATTGGGCGAAGCCCACGTCATTTTTTTTAAATTATTTCAGGAAATTCATGAAATAATTAATAAAAAAAGGGCTTCCCT
Source organism: Anomaloglossus baeobatrachus (assembly GCF_048569485.1). Lineage (NCBI taxonomy): Eukaryota > Metazoa > Chordata > Amphibia > Anura > Aromobatidae > Anomaloglossus > Anomaloglossus baeobatrachus. Next base: position 415,354,123 of record NC_134354.1, on the reverse strand, counting down.
ATATTTTTGGTTCCCAGCTGGGTACAAATAGGCAGCTGGGGGTTGGGGGCAGCCCGTAGCTGCCTGCTCTACCTGGCTAGCATACAAAAACATAACGAAGCCCACATAATTTTTTGGGGGGGCAAAAATCTCCTGCACACAGTCCTGGATGGAGTATGCTGAGCCTTGTAGTTCTGCAGCTGCTGTCTGTCTGTATGAAGGAGAGCAAACAGCAGCTGCAGAACAGCAAGGCTCAGCATGCTCCATTCACTAGTGTATGCAGGAGAGCAGACAGCAGCTGCAGAACTACAAGGCTCAACACACTCCATCCAGGACTTTATGCAGGAGTTTTTTGCCCACCCAAAAAATGACGTGGGCTTTGCCATATTTTTGCATGCTAACCAGGTACAGCAGGCACCTACGGGTTGCCCCCAACCTCCAGCTGCCTATTTGTACCCGGCTGGGAACCAAAAATATAGGGAAGCCCGTTTTTTTAATTATTTCACAAATTTCATGAAATAATTAAAAAACAAATGACGTGGGCTTCGCCCCATTTTTGTGTCTTGCCAGGTACAACTAGGCAGCTGGGGATTGGAATTCGCAGCACAGGTTAGCCTGAGCTTTCTGGGCCCCTCTGCTGCGAATTGCAATCCACAGCCGCCCCAGAAAATGGCGCTTGTATAGAAGCGCCATCATCTGGCGCTGTATCCAACTCTTCCAGCTGCCCTGATGCCGGTGGCTCGCTGGGTAATTATGAGTTAATACTAGCTTTGTTTGACTAGCTAGTATTAAGTCAGAGATTCTTAATGTCACGCAAGTTTGACCCAGCCATTAAGAATCTCCAAAAAAGGTTTAAAAAAAAAAAAAACACCACACAGAGAAAAAATACTTTAATAGAAATAAATACACAGACACACTTAGAGACTCCATGTTTATTACTCCCTTTTATCCCTCCACGATCCGACTCTTCTGTCTTCTTTCTCCTTCAACCCATGAAGCTCTGCTACATCAGACAGCACTGCATGGGAGGAAGATGCTGCTGTTCCCGTGCAGTCTTTTCACTCCGTGAGTGATCAATGCTGCTGGCTGTAAGAGGTGACGTCACCGCTAACAGGCACGTTGCTATAGCAACGGTGATCTTCGTTATTGACCAGCTGTGGCAGCCGGTGAATAACGGAACGAGGAAGCAGAACGGGGAGTTGACCGTGTGCCAAAGCATGTCGCCGGTACACGGAGATACACAAACGATCACCGCGTACTGGAGAGATGTACTGACAGGTCCTAGCATGACGTTAAAGCCATGTGACCAGTCTGTAGCCAATGAGATAATAGACACGTGACTGGTCACATGGCTATTTTGACGTCACGATAGGTCCTATGCTGGTGCTGGTTACTGGGAGGACGCAGCGATTATCGGAAGGAAAAGCGGCGGGAGACAGAGTGCAGGACGCATCGCAGGGACAGGTAAGTGTTATGGCAATGTTTATTAACTGTATGTGTACATTTATAATGTGTTTTTATATGTTTGTGTTTGCCTCCCATTGGTTTGAATGGGGTTCGAGAGGTTCGTCGAACGGCTCGCCGAACCGAACTCGAACGCGGCCTCCGTTCGACGAACCGAACCAAACTCGAGCCTTTAGAAGGTGGCTCATCTCTAGTCACTATATGGTAAAACTGATCTGACAACATGAGTATCTAGGTCCATACGAGTACGTAGATAAAAAACATATATAGTTTTTCTTTTATTTAATTGGTGGAAAAGAATCTAAAATTTGTTAAAATAATTTTTTTTGTTTATAGCGTCATTTTCCGAGACCCATAACATTCTCATTTTTTGGGATTTGGGGATGTGATGGCTTTTTTTTAATGCCTGAAACAACTGTAACGTTGCGCCCTGCAACGTGGGGGTTTCACTCGCTTGCAGCGGTGTGAGGTAGCTTCAGCAACACACGTACACAGTCTCTTCATAGAAATTCTGGCAGTTTATTTAAAAACACTCAGCATAAACTGCATTCAAACATAAACAATAAGTCCATAATGGAAGTTTAGCAACTTCCCCACTCTCTGGCTCCTGCCAGCATACCGCTCTAGCCAAGGTTCCTTCCAGCACCCAGGGCCCTCTGCAGACCCCTGTCTGTCTCTCCTCCAGGAGAGATTCGGCCCTACAGCCCTGGCCTGGCCGCACTCACCTCAGACTCAATATCAGAGCCTTGTGATCAGCCTCCATGCAGGCTGAAACACCCAGAGCTCCCGGCTCTGCTCTCACTTGTTTCCAGCACACACACTGGAAATCTAGAGCCAGTCTCTAACTAGACTGCCCTAGACACACTCCACCCAGGTTCAGAGACAGGATTGCTTTAACCCCTGGAGCCACACCCACAGTTGGTAAGGAGTGTGTAATCAGCATCACACACCCTTCCATGGCTCTACATGTAATGCAATCCTGTGGAACCACAGGTCCCAGCCAGCTTCACATTGCAGAGCACCCATGCTTCTGCAAAACATGCCGGCCCTTTGTAATACAGCCGGTTGATACCTCACACAACATTTTTACTAATACCATTTTTGGGTAGATGCAATGTTTTGATCGCCTCTTATTGCATTTTATTGTACTATTGCATTTGCCAGAAAAACATTATTCTAGGGTTTTGCTTTTTTTTCCCGGTACACTGTTTACCAATCAAAGTAAGTTATTCTACATGTTTTTATAGATCAGACATTCCTGAATGCAGCAATACCAAATATCTGTATTCTTTATTGTTTTATTTTCAATGGGGCAAAAAAGGGTGATTTGAACTTTTGTGTTTTTTATTTTTTCAATATTTTTAAAAACTTGTTGTCTTCACTTTTTACTATATTTACTAGTCCCCTTTGGGGACTTGAAGGTGTGATTGCCTCATCGCTTGTGCTGTACAGAGCAGTGCATCACCACTGCTCTGTACAGCAGAGATCACAATCTCCTGTGATTGCCGACGCTCTGCCAGTGTACCCAGGAAGCTCATCACTCATGACAGGCATGGGGGTCACCATCTGTCATAACCACCCATTGGTGCCTTGTGATAACGTCACTAGTGCATAGATGGGAGAGGAGAATGGCACATGACCTATGACGTACCAGTACATCCAAGGTTGTGAAAAGGTTAAAAAATCATTGACATTCTCTAGGTACATAATGTATTTGGTTCAGTCTCATAGTGACATGGATTTAGATCCATACAGTGATCCACATTTATGTCAAGCACTGACCATATGATATAATCAGTCTCACCAAGGTAGCCATATGTATGGCTGGTTAGATACCTAAAGGGATGTTTATGTGTAAAGCAGTACGGACAAATACATGCCTTTGGATTCTATAACACTACGTCTGTGGCTAATTGTGTTCTGAATGTCTACTTTGGTGAGCACACAGTGTTTCAAGTAACTACTTTCCAATGGTTATTTGACAATGTTGCTATAGGAAGGTGTTGTGAATATCATCAGAGATGGTGCTGTTCCCGGGAGTGTTTCTGGGCTCTCTCTGGTGGCTAGTGCTGGTAGTGAGTCTGATTCTGCATCTGTCGCTCAGACAGGTGTTGGAGATGATTACTGTTTCAGAAAGCCTAAGGAGTCCAGCCTGGGGGATATGAGAAGGCAGTCTCTGTCTAACCTTTGCCGGTGATAATTGTTTCTGCTCTATCTTAACATGTCCTGAAGTTGTCCTCCAGCCTTTCGGCTTTTGCCTTTCCCTGTAGGTTTTGTTTTGCCTTTTTTCAGCGCCTTTTTGGATATTCCAGGAATGAGTTCCACAGTGGTTTTTCGTTCCTTTGCATCGGTTTTGTTTCCATGTCATAATGAGTCTGCAGCGATGCCTGATAAGTATTTTTCTCTCTTAGTCTGGGCTTGTTTAGAGGCTGAATTTGCACTGAAGGGCATTTCTGCTTAATCTATCTCTTTTTCTAAATCAGTGTTTGAGAATATTCCCTTTTGTTTCTTGCAAGTGAATAAGTGTTCTTCCGGCACTATTTTTGGAGGACTATTTATTCCCAACAAGAAAGGGAGTTTTTACTCCCTGCTTGATCAGGAGTTTTGTACTTTTGTATTTTTGTATCACATGTGTTTTGTAGTTAAGATCTTTTCTATTATATATGCATTTTCTATTTAAATGTATTTGCACAAGAGTTCCTGATATAGTGGGAGGAAAGATTGTGTGATCTTTTAAGGGACTTTTTGTTTATCAGGTGTTGGTATTCAGGGTTTTACTGGCTGCAACCAGCAAGCTATCCTATACGTTTGTATCTAGCCAGCAGGGCCTCACTTTGCTTAATTCTATATCTACCATCTGTATGTTGTTTTTTCTTACATCACCGTCGTTATATCTTGGGGGCTTTGACTTCCCTTTGGGCTGCTCTGAGGCAAGTCAGGATTCCTCATTCCATCTTTGAGGTTAGTTAGTTCTCCAGCGGTGACGAGGCATCTAGGTTTGTTAGGAACACTCAACCGCTACGTTTAGTTGGGTTTGTGTGGCCAGTGGATTGTTTCCAACTGCTCTTGTTCCAGCCAGCTAAGCTTCTGCATCATCTTCTACCATTTTTTTATGGGATTTTTGCAAGATCTTTAGTGGTCTCCAGACCATAACAGGAAGGTATCTTTTTTAATAATGGATGCTTTGTATGGATTAGACAAATATCTAGCACACGTTGTCATCTAAAAAGTAGCACATCAACATGGTAGACTACATCAGGATTTCAATACATTCAAACATTTTATCACCTTTCATATTCCTTGAAGTTTATAAACCTATCCTGATGTAATCAATTTGGTGGTATCCAGGGCAAATGGATGCTTTACTTTAAGTACTATAATGTTTTCATTGACACTATGGCTTTAAGTTACTATATTATACTTAAATATATGTGTTGCACTGATAATGACCACTGTTAATGTGTGTTGTTGTACTGTATCGATGCTCATGTGTGCAAGACCTATTATCCCATGACTAGATTGTCAGATACCTAAAGGGGTACTCCCATCTTCAAGATTCTATCCCACTATGTAGTAGGTGTAATAGTAATAATATTAGCAAATTCCTCCAATTAGTAATGTAGTATAGTTCTCCTGACATATCCATGTCTGTTACCTCATGTGCAGGGCATTGCAGCTTAGGAATCCATGGTTACAGCCACTCATAGAAACAGTTGCTAGTGGTCGAAATCATGGATACCTTGACTACAGCAATGCCTGCACATGAGGTAAGGGACATAGCTTATTAGAAAAACTATATTACAGTTCTAATGAGGTATTTGCTAACATTCTTATTATTACACCTACTACATATTGGGATAGCATATTGGAGATGGGAGAACCCTGCTTGCTGCCTAGGTAGGAGAAATCCCTTCTGTTTAGTGGTGGGTTTTAGTAAACCTGGGCACTGAACCTGAGTGAATCAAGTCTTACTATGTTCCTGTACCACACTTCTGTCTCTTGATTCTCTGATTTATTATTTGTGTATACTTGTATAATATTATTGCTCCTTTTCGTAATTCTTCTCTTGTATATCGTTCATTTTCTCATTGTGCTTCAAAAAAGCTGACATACTGAAGATGCAATTTCTATTCACAACTGACAAGAAAAAGCTTAAAGAATGCCACTGATCTTTTATAGCCCACTAAAGCAAATTAGTAAGACTGTTAAGATGAAAATCAATAAAATCACCAATGCTAATGTCTTTAGATGACATTCAGAACATGCAGTGATATTGTTTGTAAAATATCATGACTGGCTTGATGAAGAACTCTCTTTAATCAGAAGTAAAAAGGGCTTTCTTCTAAAGTGGTTTTGCTTAATAAAGAAAACATGTTTGGGAAGCACTGAACCAAACATTAGACAGAGGCAATTGAAATTGAAATGACTGCTTCACAGAGAAGAAGCAAAGTCTGAGCTCTGAATTTGGTGTGCCAAAATCAGCCTTGTCAGGGAAAACCAGTCCTGACAATAGAAGTACCATATTTTTTGGACTATAAGATACACTTGTAACAAGAAAAACTCCTGCGAATAAAATGTGCACCTCTTATAATACAGAGACAGCTTCTTGTGAAGGAGAACGCTGATACCACTTTTTTCCAGCTTCAGCATCTCTCTGATCAGCAGAAATGCTGCTCTCCTGTAAATGCTGGTGCTCTGCCAGCATTCACAGGAAGTAGTGGCAGCGACAGGAGTTATCATCTGACCCTGTGCTGCCATGACAATCCATTGGTGCACCATGATTGCGTCATGGGGCCACCAATGGCGGCAGGAAGCGGTGCAATCCCCGCCGGAGCACTTTAGATCGTCCTTTCAGAGTTTGCAAATTTACATTTTTCTCTGCCAGAATTGATCCAACATTATTCAGAGGTAAAAGCTGTATTCAGTGAAGACTTTCCCATTACTGAGATAGGTGATGGCAATTTAGGTTTGGCTGAACTCTAGTTAAAAATTTGGTTTGGTACCCAAACTTGACCTCGAACACCAAAACCCATAGAGATTAATGGTGACCCAAACATTTGTGCTGTAACATGGTTCTTGTAAGGGCTAGGGGGCTGCAAAAAGAAGCAAAATGGGTGTAAGAGCTGAGCAGTTGCCCTGAAAACAAATGTGGATAGGGAAATGAGTTAAAGGGGTTCTGTCACCATAGCAATCATGGTTAAATAGGAAGTAAATTAATAAAATACACATTTTAAGTGTGCCCATTTAGAGCCTGTTTTCAAAGTTCCTTCACAGAACCAAAATTTTGAGTGCCCCAGAATTTCAAGATTGCCCGAACACAGCCTGTTTTCAAAGTTCCTTCACAGAACAAAAATTTTATCAGTGCCAACACATAGCCTGTTTTCAAAGTTCCCCCACAAAAACAAAATTTTAAGTTTTCCCCCACAAAGCAAAAATATGAAGAGTGACCCCCACAGAGCCAAAATTTGAAGAATGCTGCCACAAACCCTGTTTTCAGAGTTCCCCACAGAGCCAAAATTTTAAGGGTATCGCCACAAAGGCTGTTTTCAGTGTTCCCCCACAGAGACAAAATATTAAAAGTGCAGCCAAAGAGCCTGTTTTCAGAGCTCACCACCTAGTCAAATTTTAAGAGTGCCCCCACAAAGACTGTTTTCAGATTTCCCCCACAGAGCACACAGAACCCCTTTAAAACAGCAAATAGTAAAAAGGAAATATAATAATATTGAATCAGGAGGCGGAGGTCCAAGTGGATGAGAAGGTTGAAGTGGAGGTGGAAGTGTCGGTGTAGCTGGAAAAGGAGGTAGCCAACGTTGTTTATTTTTTTTTAATTTGGGGAGGTTCCAAAAAATTTGGAATGGCAAAAAGAATGAACAAACTGCATTACAATATAACAATGGCTGGGTGTGGCTGGCATACTTCTCAAGTCAGGCAAACGTACGGACAAATCCTGTGGGATCCACGTCTGGTTCATTTTAATGAATGTGAACTTGCCCATGTTGGTTGTGGACAGGCATATGTGCCTGTCTATAATCACATTACCTGCTAAACACATGTTCCAACAGTATGGTTGCCACAGGGCAGGTCAGCACCTTCAAGGTGTAACCTACATGACCAATAACACTATTAAAAATAATCAAAGTTGCTGACAAATCTGTTACCTGGAGCTTGGGAAAGTGACATTTTTTTCAAGCAACACAATGATTGATAAAATAAAAAACATGATATTTCTGAAAGGGCAACCCAGGTTAGCTAGGTGTTATGATGAAAAGCCTCAATGACAACAATCTTAACATCAAACTCACATATCAATATGGTAAGAACTTGAGTTTCTTGGAGATAGATATCCAAGCTACATCCTCTGGTGATATTGTTACTGACGTCTTTCAAAATCCAACTGCGAATAATACAATCTTGCATGCTAAATCTTCCCACCCTGCTAGCATTATCCACAGTAAACATACCAATAGGTCAAATTTTACGACTCAAAAGAATCTGTTCCACAGAAGGAAACTTTCAGAGACAAGCTAATGACCTATATGGAGGATTAAGAGAAAGAGGTTATGGACCTAGACAGATTAGAAGAGGGTGCAACAGAGCACGGAACACTCCAAGGGATCATTTGCTATATGACAACCAACAAATCAGGAATAAAAGGAATGAACCAGAGACAAAAGTGAGACTCATTACACAGTACAACAATAAATGGAAAATATGTCGCATATTACGTGCAAACATTGGAATGTTCTTTTCAGTGAACACACTCTGAAAGCTATACTTCTCTCAAGATCACTAATTACGGCAAGAAGATCTAAGAAAATTCAAGATCATTTGGTAAAGAGCTACTATCAACCATCACCAAAGTCTACAACAATTAAAACATTTACTGTATGGATTTTGTTATTGCAGATCATACAAAGCGTGCAGAAATCTGTTGAAAATCAAAGAATTCAAGAACTCGGAGGGAACACACACAAACAAAATCTTACATAGGTCAACATGTACCTCAAAATGTGAGATATATTATGCTCAGTGTCAGTGCCAAAAAGTTTATATAGGCATGACTAAACGCAAACTCAAACTTAGAGTTCATGAGTATATTAGAGGCTTTGTCAAATCAAAAATCATGCAAGAAACAAAACATCTCCAAACCTTCCCAAGGCACTTTAAACACTGCCACAATTTCTGACTCAAGTAAACTCACCGTTAGAGCATTCGATCAACTTCCCTTAGGGAACAAAGGTGGAGATTCTTTCAAGGCCCTCGCCCAACTTGAAAGCCATTGGATATACAAACTCAACGCAGTGGTACCCAATGGCTTATATTACAGTTTTGGCTTTACATGCTTGTTATAGAAGGGTGGTTTTTTTAGGGGGATGAGGGGACTATTTTTAACACTGTCTTTTTGGATTCATTAGGTGTATTTTAACTTTATGTTGTTTCTTTCTTATTTAAGATCTCTTCTGTGTTTATATTATACTTACCTCCCTAAGGACATGAGCCACTTGTATGTGTATTGTCTGTCACAATATGGAACAGAGATGGAAGGGTGGATTGAGATTCATCTACGGGGTATTACTAAAAAGAGATAAAGATCAATATTATGTTAGTATTAATTCAACAGCATTTATGGAAAACTCTTCTTATTCTTTTTTTATTTTTATCAACGTATTTGGCACTCGTTCTTTTCACTTGTTATTCACATTGTGTATCTATTTCTTTTATTCTCTATTAATATTCAATTATTTTTTAGCCTCTACTGCATTCCATAACTACCGTATCTATTCACTACTTGTTTTGACCTCATCTATTTTATAGGTTCATATTAATTATTTAATATCTATATTAATATGTGTTTTCATTTATTAATGTATAACGATTCAATTTAATATTCACATCGGTTTATAATATTTTACTTAGTTTATTGGCACTGTATTTATGTGTCAACAATTTATTATCCACCATATAATCATCTTATCCAGTCACTCCAACATTATGTCTTTTTGTCTTATTGACTACTTTGATCACTGCCTTAAATATCAATAGTGATTTCCTTTTTATTTATCTTTTATTCATTTTATTAGCAATCTTTTTATCACCTAATATGTACAACTCTTATTATGCATTTAGTTGAATTGGCCCTTTATATATATTCAATATCTCACTACTAGTGATGAGCGAGTATGATTGTTACTACTCAGTACTCGCACGAGTATCACTGTACTCGGGCTACTCGGCGGGGACCGAGTAATCTCGCGATACTCGTGCTGTACTCGTGGTCTTCATCCCTGCATGTTGGCGCTCTTTTGAGAGCCAGCCCTCATGCAGGGATTGGCTGGCAGACCACTGCAATGCCACAGCCCTGTTAGTTGTGGAATTGCAGTGATTGGCCGGCCTGCACAGCGTGACCGAGCCTTTATACCGGCGGGCGCGCTGTGCTCTGCACACAGCCATCCAGACAATAAGTGCAGGGAGAGTGTTGCTGCTTCAGGGAAAGGTTTTCAGCCCTTTATAGTTAGTTCCGGAGCAGGGCTGCAAACAGTGTGACCAGAAGTCCTTCTCACGACTATTATAGTTGTATACAGGCAGGCAGGGTATAGCCAGGTCGGAGTACAGTAGCAGAGTCCTACTCAGGACTATTGTTGCTGTATACAGGCAGGGTATAGCCAGGTCGGAATACAGGCTAGAGACCAGAAGAGTCCTTGTCAGGACTATTCTAGCAGTATACAGGCAGGAAGGCAGGCAGGGTATATAGCCATTCCTAGTGGTCACCGTATACCAGCCTTCATCATATCTGGGGCTGGTGTACACAGTCTAAAACAGTCCTGATAGTGTCAGACTTCTCAGTAATTGTCGCTCCTAAAAACCTGTTAGGTTCTTAGTGCGTCCGTGCTTGCATTTAAAAACCGCACGTGTGTGCCTGTCGGTGGCAGCGTACAGGTGCACGTTTTGCACAAACTATTATATAACGCACAAGTCTAGTGTATAATACACGTCAGTCAGCAGTGGCTGATAGTGTCAGACTTCTCAGTAATTGTCGCTCCTAAAAACCTGTTAGGTTCTTAGTGCGTCCGTGCTTGCATTTAAAAACCGCACGTGTGTGCCTGTCAGTGGCAGCGTACAGGTGCACGATTTGCACAAACTATTATATAACGCACAAGTCTAGTGTATAATACACGTCAGTCAGCAGTGTCTGATAGTGTCAGACTTCTCAGTAATTGTCGCTCCTAAAAACCTGTTAGGTTCTTAGTGCGTCCGTGCTTGCATTTAAAAACCGCACGTGTGTGCCTGTCGGTGGCAGCGTACAGGTGCACGTTTTGCACAAACTATTATATAACGCACAAGTGTAGTGTATAATACACGTCAGTCAGCAGTGTCTGATAGTGTCAGACTTCTCAGTAATTGTCGCTCCTAAAAACCTGTTAGGTTCTTAGTGCATCCGTGCTTGCCTTTAAAAACCGCACGTGTGTGCCTGTCGGTGGCAGCATACAGGTGCACGTTTTGCACAAACTATTATATAACGCACAAGTGTAGTGTATAATACACGTCAGTCAGCAGTGTCTGATAGTGTCAGACTTCTCAGTAATTGTCGCTCCTAAAAACCTGTTAGGTTCTTAGTGCGTCCGTGCTTGCATTTAAAAACCGCACGTGTGTGCCTGTCGGTGGCAGCGTACAGGTGCACGTTTTGCACAAACTATTATATAACGCACAAGTCTAGTGAATAATACACGTCAGTCAGCAGTGTCTGATAGTGTCAGACTTCTCAGTAATTGTCGCTCCTAAAAACCTGTTAGGTTCTTAGTGCGTCCGTGCTTGCATTTAAAAACCGCACGTGTGTGCCTGTCGGTGGCAGCGTACAGGTGCACGATTTACACAAACTATTATATAACGCACAAGTGTAGTGTATAATACACGTTAGTCAGCAGTGTCTGATAGTGTCAGACTTCTCAGTAATTGTCGCTCCTAAAAACCTGTTAGGTTCTTATTGCGTCCGTGCTTGCATTTAAAAACCGCACGTGTGTGCCTGTCAGTGGCAGCGTACAGGTGCGCGTTTTGCACAAACTATTATATAACGCACAAGTCTAGTGAATAATACACGTCAGTCAGTAGTGTCTGATAGTGTCAGACTTCTCAGTAATTGTCGCTCCTAAAAACCTGTTAGGTTCTTAGTGCGTCCGTGCTTGCATTTAAAAACCGCACGTGTGTGCCTGTTGGTGGCAGCGTACAGGTGCACGTTTTGCACAAACTATTATATAACGCACAAGTCTAGTGTATAATACACGTCAGTCAGCAGTGTCTGATAGTGTCAGACTTCTCAGTAATTGTCGCTCCTAAAAACCTGTTAGGTTCTTAGTGCGTCCGTGCTTGCATTTAAAAACCGCACGTGTGTGCCTGTCGGTGGCAGCGTACAGTTGCACGTTTTGCACAAACTATTATATAACGCACAAGTCTAGTGTATAATACACGTCAGTCAGCAGTGTCTGATAGTGTCAGACTTCTCAGTAATTGTCGCTCCTAAAAACCTGTTAGGTTCTTAGTGCGTCCGTGCTTGCATTTAAAAACCGCACGTGTGTGCCTGTCGGTGGCAGCGTACAGGTGCACGTTTTGCACAAACTATTATATAACGCACAAGTCTAATGAATAATACACGTCAGTCAGCAGTGTCTGATAGTGTCAGACTTCTCAGTAATTGTCGCTCCTAAAAACCTGTTAGGTTCTTAGTGCGTCCGTGCTTGCATTTAAAAACCGCACGTGTGTGGCAGTCGGTGGCAGCGTCAGGCTCCACATTGTCCCTGGATAGAGACGTGCATGATGGCCTGTAAACCTGAAGCGCCCATTGTAAGGAAGTGGGTCTATTGTAGTATAGCCCTTAGGCAGGGCAGCCAAAAATTTGGAGGCTCCACATTGTCCCTGGATAGAGATGTGCATGAGGGCCTCAAAACATTGTTCCCATTGCAAAGGAGCGGGTCTCCTGTCGTTGTAATGCTCATTCTGAAAGAATGGGCAAAAAATGTACCACTAGGGGTATACCTGAAACAACGGCCTAACTATTGTAACGGTCATCATGATGGCGCATGAGGAAAAGGAGGAGCAGTCCAGCGATTAGCCAAAGTCCAGAAGTGTGTTACCATGGGTGAGTGGAGGTACATGGCAAATTCCCGTTACACACTTTAAATTCCGCTGTCATTTACTGGTGGTGTGGTGAAGTCTGGCCCAATCCAACCCTTGTTCATCTTGATCAGAGTCAGCCTGTCAGCATTTTCAGTTGACAGGCGGGTGCGTTTATCTGTAATGATTCCACCTGCGGCACTAAAAACACGCTCTGACATACCCATTAATTGTAAGGCACAGAGGAATGTCGGAGTACAGTTGTTTGACCTGCAAGGTACTCCTTGAGCATCTGGGCAAACTTAGGATTTCTTGTGGCACTACCCCGCACCTCAGGGGCTGTGGTATGTGAGGGGCTGAGAAAACTGTCCCACATCTTAAAGACTGTTCCCCTACCTCTGGCGGATTGGACTTGTGCCCCTCTTGGCTGTACGCCTTGGTTGTCCACTGATTCCTGACCTATGCCGCTAGCGTTTTGTGAGGGGAATGCTTTGCCTACTTCCGTGACTATGGCCTTCTGGAACTGCTGCATTTTGCCTGACCTCTCCGCCTCGGGAATAAGAGACATAAAGTTCTCCTTTTAGCGTGGGTCTAACAGTGTTACCAACCAGTAATGATTGTCAGCCAAGATGTTCTTAACGCGAGGGTCACGAGACAGGCAGCTTACCATAAAGTCAGCCATGTGTGCCAGACTCTTAACAGCCATCACTTCAGTATCCTGACCAACACGATGACTGAACATGCTGTCCTCCTCCTCCTCCTCCTCCTCCTCATTATCTACCCTGTCCTCTGGCCAGCCACGCTGAACCGAAGATATGACTGCATGTCATATCCTCAATTTGGCCAGAGAGTTGCTCCATGTCTTAATCCTCCTCCTTGTCATAGTCCTCCACTGCACGTTGTGATGAGACAAGGCTGGGCTGTGTGTTATCACCCACACCCACTACTGTTTCTTGCTCCAACTCATCGCGCTCCGCCTGCAATGCATCATGTTTGTTTTTGAGCAGAGACCATTTTAGAAGGCAGAGAAGCGGTATGGTGACGCTAATAATGTCGTCATCGCCGCTCACCATCTTGGTGGAGTCCTCAAAGTTTTGGCGGATAGTACATAGGTCGGACATCCATCTCCACTCTTCAGGTGTTATGTGTGGAGTTTGACCCATTTCCCTATGGCTTAGGTGATGCAGGTACTCAACAACTGCCCTCTTCTGCTCACATATCCTGACCAACATGTGCAGAGTTGAATTCCAACGCGTGGGGACATCACACACCAGTCTGTGAGCCGGAAGATGCAAATGGCGCTGAAAGCCGGCAAGGCCGGCTGAAGCAGTAGGTGACTTTCGAAAATGTGCAGACAGGCGGCGAACTTTTACCAGCAGATCAGACAGCTCTGGGTATGACTTTAGAAACCGCTGAACCACGAGGTTGAGCACATGGGCCACGCATGGACCATGTGTCAGCTGGCCTCGCCTCAAAGCCGCAACCAGGTTCCGGCCATTGTCACACACAACCTTTCCTGGCTTTAGGTTCAGAGGTGTGAGCCAGTGATCTGCCTGCTGTTTCAGAGCTGTCCACACCTCTTCTGCATTGTGGGGTTTGCCACCTATGCAGATTAGCTTCAGCACAGCCTGTTGCCGCTTCGCCGAGGCAGTGCTGCAGTGCTTCTGTGTCGCCCTGGACAAGCCAGGAGCCACAGAGCACAACACTTACACACCCCACACTCCCTGCAGGCACATCATAGTCAAAACACAAAATCCTTGTTGCCTTCCCCAGGGGCTGTTGTCCACACCAGGGGGTGGAGCCAGGCGGTTGGTCTCCACCCACCAAGGAGTTCACAGTCCTGGAGGAGGGAAAACACAGGCAGTGAGAGTTAAGCTAAGGAAGTGGAAGGAGGAAAGTAGTAGAGAGGAGAAAAGTGACAGCAAAGAGCCTGAAGTTGGTCCGGGTGTGTGGCCCGGACAGAACAGCAAGGTTGGCAGGATGTGGTGACCGTCTGCAGTGGAGGCCAATTGGAGTCTGCCGTAAGGACCGTGGACGGGTGGTGACCCGGCCGTACCGGACCGGTATACAAAGAGAAGCCAGCACCATTGGCAGGGGCCTTTCGGATCCCGGCAAGGCTTGGTGTCGCCGTGAATTTGCCAAATCCGTTAGTGAAGGGGACCTCAGGGTTTCCAAACAGCCAAGTCACGATAGAAGGCAACCGTCCAACCGTGAAGGGGAGACACCGCCACCGCCAAGGGCAACCGTCTCCCAGCGCCTGTGGGCAAAAGGGGCTCCTCCGGCCCATATCCAGGTCGGGGAGCGGGTTACCGGTGGGAACCCATCGCTACTAACACTGAACTTAGGTGCAGGGAGAGACAGTCATCACTAACCTGCAGGGAGGAACAACCGCAGCCGCCCGAGGGACCCATCCATCCAGCCACTTGTTTTACCGTGAACTGTGTCATCATCATTGGGCTGAGTGAGTACCTCCGTGCCGTGCGGCACAGCGCTGCCCCTGCGACCCTGCACCTCATTAGGCCCCGCAACCCGCCTGTCATCCATCTCTACCCCATAACCGGGCCCCGGGACAACCAACCCCCCTACCCACGGAGGGGAGAAATAACAACAAAGCTGCTCCCTGTCACAGGCTCCCGGGATCCCCGTCCAGAGCAGCAGTGGTGTCCACACAATCACCACAACCGTGGGTGGCGTCACGGACAATATCCCCAAAACCCAAACCACCCCTTTTCACTCACGGGCGAGGAGCGCCACTCGAGTCCCCGGGATCCGGCCATCGCTCGAGCCACCGAGCAGCAGCAGCCGTAGATCAGCGGCAGCCGGACCCGAGCAGTGGGAGAGCGCAGCGTCCCCTCATCCGCCCGTGACACTTCCAGCTTGGGACTGGTGTGGAGGGTAAAGTGGATGAGGATGCGCAGGAGGAGGAGGAGGAGGCTGAGGAGCATCACATTCCGGAGCTGTAGAGTGTGGGTGAAACCCTGACTGAGGTAGGGCCTGCAAAACTTGGTGTGGGAAGGACGTGTTCTGTCCCTCGCTCAGACTGGGTCCCAGCTTCCACAATATTAACCCAGTGTGCCGTCAACGAGATGTAGCGGCCTTGCCCACAAGCATTTGTCCACGTGTCTGTGGTTAGGTGGACTTTGGCTGAAACAGCGTTGTTCAGGGCACGTGTGATGTTTTGTGACACGTGACTGGTTGTGCATTGCGGGGACGGCAGACCGGGAGAAATAGTGGCGGCTGGGGACCGAGTAACGTGGGACAGCTGCCGCCATCAGGTCGCGGAATGCTTCTGTCTCCACCAGCCTAAAAGGCAACATTTCCAGCGCAAGCAGTCGCGAAATGTTAGCATTTAGAAGTGTGGCATGTGGGGCGTTGGCAGTGTATTTGCGCCTGCGTTCAAAGGTTTGCTGAATGGATAACTGAACGCTGCACTGGGACAAGGACATGCTTGATGATGGTGTTATTTCTGCGTGGGCAACTGCAGGTGCAGGGCCGGAGGAGGCTTGTTCGCGGGCAGCATGGACAGGGGATTGGCTCGCATGCACAACAAGCGAAGACGTAGCAGTGACATCAGCAAGCACTGCTGCTCGACTCTGTTGTACATCCACAAAGTCGGGTGCTTGGCTGACATGTGCCTGATCATGCTGGTGGTGGTCAGGCTGCTAGTTTTCGTACCCCTGCTGATGCTGGCATGGCAGGTGTTGCAAATGGCCTTTTTAGAATCATCTGGAGCCAACTTAAAAAACTGCCAGACTCGGGAAGACCTAACATTTGTACAGGCACCTTGTGTCGTGTTGTTGTTCCAGGGAACGGTTGCCTGACGTCTGCCTGGGGCCACCACCCTGCTTCTTACTGCCTGTTGGGATGCTACACCTCCCTCCCCCTGTGCACTGCTGTCCTCGCTCTGCATATCCTCCTGCCAGGTTGGGTCAGTTACTGGATCATCCACCACGTCGTCTTCCTCTTCCGCACCCTGCTCCTCCTCCTGACTTCCTGACAATTGTGTCTCATCATCGTCCACCCCTTGTTGAGACACGTTGCCAACTTCGTGAGAACGTGGCTGCTCAAATATTTGGGCATCTGTACATACAATCTCGTCATGGCCCACTTCAACAGGAGCTGGTGAGAGGCCAGAATGTGTGAATGGAAACGTGAACAGCTCTTCCGAGTGTCCAAGTGTGGGATCAGTAATGTCCGTGGACGTGTACTTGGCCTGGTGGTAGGAAGGAGGATCAGGTTCTGAAATGTGCGGTGCAGTATCACGGCTACTGACACTTGACCGTGTGGAAGACAGAGTGTTTGTGGTGGTGCCAATCTGACTGGAAGCATTATCCGCTATCCAACTAACAACCTGTTGACACTGGTCTTGGTTCAAGAGCGGTGTACTGCTGCGGTCCCCAACAATTTGGGACAGGACGTGCAAGCGAGTAGATGTGGCCCTTTGTTGTGGCGAAATTAGAGCTTGCACACGACCTCGGTCTCTGCCTGCACCACCATCACGTCCACTTCCTTGTTCGTTGCCAACGCCATTGTGCATTTTGCAATGCTGTGATGATGTGTATTCACTAGACTTGTGCGTTATATCCAAGTTTGTGCAAAACGCACACAAGTGCACCTGAACGCTGCCACCAACAGGCACACGCGTGCGGTTTTTAAATGCAAGCACGGACGCACTAAGAACCTAACAGGTCTCTATCCAGGGACAATGTGGAGCCTCCCAATTTTTGGCTGCCCTGCCAAAGGGCTATACTATAATAGACCCACTTCCTTACAATGGGTACTTCAGGTTTACAGGCCCTCATGCACGTCTCTATCCAGGGACAACATGGAGCCTCCCAATTTTTGGCTGCCCTGCCAAAGGGCTATACTACAATAGACCCACTTCCTTACAATGGGCACTTCAGGTTTACAGGCCCTCATGCACGTCTCTATCCAGGGACAACGTGGAGCCTCCAAATTTTTGGCTGCCCTGCCAAAGGGCTATACTACAATAGACCCACTTCCTTACAATGGGCACTTCAGGTTTACAGGCCCTCATGCACGTCTCTATCAAGGGACAACGTGGAGCCTCCCAATTTTTGGCTGCCCTGCCTAAGGGCTTTACTACAATAGACCCACTTCCTTACAATGGGCACTTCAGGTTTACAGGCCCTCATGCACGTCTCTATCCAGGGACAACGTGGAGCCTCCCAATTTTTGGCTGCCCTGCCAAAGGGCTTTACTACAATAGACCAACTTCCTTACAATGGGCACTTCAGGTTTACAGGCCCTCATGCACGTCTCTATCCAGGGACAATGTGGAGCCTCCCAATTTTTGGCTGTCCTGCCAAAGGGCTATACTACAATAGACCCACTTCCTTACAATGGGCACTTCAGGTTTACAGGCCCTCATGCACGTCTCTATCCAGGGACAATGTGGAGCCTCCCAATTTTTGGCTGCCCTGCCAAAGGGCTATACTACAATAGACCCACTTCCTTACAATGGGCACTTCAGGTTTACAGGCCCTCATGCACGTCTCTATCCAGCGACAACGTGGAGCCTCCCAATTTTTTGGCTGCCCTGCCAAAGGGCTTTACTACAATAGACCCACTTCCTCAAAATGGGCACATTAGACTCAAGAGTCCTTCATGTACGTCTCTTCTCAGGGACATCGAAGTGCCACACAATGTTTTCACGTAAAATCTTTCATGTAATCTCCAAAAGTAACATACACCAGCTCTATCTCACTATTGGGTATGTGCCCTTAACATTTCCGCCATGAAAATTCATTTTGGTGTCATTTTGGAAGGTTTTCTGGTGAGTCCGTAAAAATGGCGTAAAATGCGGAAAAAATTGTTCACAGCTGTGACTTTTGAGTGATAAATGCTTCAAGGGATCTTCCCCATGCTGTTGCCATGTCATTTGAGCACTCTTCTGAGACTTTTGTGACATTTTTAGGGTTTCTACATGCTGCCGGGGGTCATTTCATAAAAATACTCGGGTCTCCCATAGGATAACATTGGGCTCGGTGCTCGGGCCGAGTACACGAGTATCTTGGGATGCTCGGCCCGAGGCTCGAGCACCCGAGCTTTTTAGTACTCGCTCATCACTACTCACTACTACTACAGTTAATGCTGCAAATCTTCTCCTTATATTAATACACACTGATTTTAATTGCTGCACTAAGGTAGTTTTTACATTTCAAATATCATCTGTTTATATGATCTAATCCATTTGTGCCTCATAATATATATCTGACACGTCTCCACCAGAGTCCGCTCCTGTGACTTCTGCTTCGATCACCAGGCGGCACCGTTTTCCCGCTGTGGATAGTGCTGGTGATAGAAGAGGAGTCAGTGCCAGTGGCTCTGGTGGGCGCAGGCTCTGCTCATCCACTAAGCTGGATTTTCCTGGGACCTGCAGTACCGTTGGCTGACTGTAGGTGGCATGTGTCTTCCAGCTGAAGTTACTACCATTCTGCTAAAGCCAATGGGAAGATACCACACCCTTCTATTTCCCCCTCCTGCCTGCTGGTCACTGCCATTGATAGTTCTGAATTTCGGGTTCCCGTTCTATTTTGTATAGTGATTAGTGTTGAGCGGACCCGGATCTCAAAAATCCGGATCCGCATGGTTCGAGGTTCCGACCCGAGTCCAACCACTACCCGGGATTCGGAGTGCACAATCCGGATCCGTTTTTTTTTTTTTTCTCTCTCACCTCTGCCTGGTTTCCTGATTACGTCCTTGCCTGCCTGATTTTGCCCCTGTTCTGCAATTCCTGGTTTGACCCTGCCTGACTACTACTCTCATCAGACTGCAGCCTACCACAGGTAGGGATCTCCGGGGACCTGTGTAATTCCAAATCTCTGTATAGGGATTAAAGGGTTTCAGGGTTCTCGGGGTCCTGCTTTGTGAGCGGCTTTCCTCTAGCCTGTCCATTACAGCCAGTCTGAGTCTCTGGTTCCAGGCAGGTGTTACAATATACATGCACTATGCTTATCCTTGGCATTGTGAGATGGGATCGAGCTCCTGGGATCTTCGATTGGTGGCACTCATTGGCACGTTCACGCACGCGCTGTCTCTATGACAGCAACAAAAAAGAGACAGTTGCACTCTGTAGTGCTAAGATATGTGTAACAATGAATATATGAATATAGACATGCAATACTTATATGGAAAACATGGACAAATTGAGATACTTCAAGAAGTAAATGGCACTTCCTCTGTGCAGATGGTAATAAATGTAGGGGTGCGCTTCAGGTTCCAAGGCTTTTTGTCAATAGAAGAATACAAGGCACTCCCAAGATTGGCTGCAACGTGTGATTTATTTAATGTGCATAACAACAACAAAACGTTTTTGGTCCGTAGACCTTCCTCAGTAAGCACATTTGTGAAGAGGAGTTCAGCGTGGGTGATTAGCGCTGTGTCCACCGCCGCATGGAGGCTGCCATTATGCACCACTGTATACTGTGCCCCATATACTCTGCCCCATATTCTTGTACCCTAATATGCTGTGCTCCGATATTTCTGTGCCCAACTATATACCATGTCCCACTGTAAACCGTGCCCCATATACTCTGCCCCATATACTGTGCCCCCATATACTGTGCTTTGAGTGCTGAGAGGAGGAACTGCCAAGACACTAGGCTGACAAGAGTAGCTGCCGTCCGGGATCGTAGGTCCGAGGTGACATGCGGCATGGAAGGGTGATCTGCAGCCTAAGCCCGACGCTGCACTACAGATGTCATGCCGCGATCACCGCTCCTCTACTGTCAGCCTGGTGTCTGTTCCTCTCGCAAGTGAGGAGCTGCTAGGAGCGGAGGCCGAGGTGAGCACACTTGAGCGGGGGGGCAGAAAGGAGAAGAGCGGCATGGTGGGGGGGGTTTAGAGCTGAGAGCAGCGTGGTGGGAGGGTGAGGGGGGAGCAGCACACCAGTATCAGTTAGGGTGTAAGCACTGCTTCCCGATACCGGTACTCACCCCATTCCGAGTGGGTGGCAGGGGAAAATTGCAGCACACAGCATACTCTGTGGGCTCCACAAATATGGCGTGATCTCCTCCCTCTGCTGTGATCTGGACAGCCCAGGGGGCGTGTCCAGCTCACAGCAGGGAGCTCTCAGTGTTAAGTATAGGGTCGGATGCCGACTATCAGACCCAATGCACAGAGAGCTGCCATATCTGAGGTTAGTAACTGTCGTCACTCCAATATGGCAGCCCCCAGTGTTTCTGTAAAAATAGAATTAAATAAAAACTAAATAAAAAATTATTTTAATTTTGTATTAAAAATAATTGATTCCATAACCACTATTATTAATACAAAAATTAAAAAACCTGACACCTTCCCTTTAATTTTGACTGATTTTAGGAGCATCATTTACCTTAACTTCTTCTGAGATCTATGTACAGAATATTGCTTGAAAATAAATAAGTGTAACACTATGGCCCGTTACAAATGTTGTGCAGATTTTGACTTACCTTACTTAATTAACCTGTGGAATTTAATGCACTGTATTTACTATATTCTATATAACATCTAGTTAGCCTGTTAGTAAGCATTTTTATAATATAGGATTCTCTATATTATGTATTGTCCTTATGTACAAATAGGTGTCCTTGCTTTTTTGTCAACAACTTTGATTACTCTTAATAGTATTTTTGTTCATGTAGGTTATTTTTAATTGAACCATTAAATATATAATTGTATTTCTTCGAATAATTTACTCTTTCATGTGCTTTATTTGTATATTCTCCAGAGTTATATGCCATTAAAAGTACCATATTTATTTTTGATGTGAGTATTTGGTGATTACACATACAGGCAGACAATACAGGAGCAGTAGTACAAGTATCGTAGTCATAGTGACTAAAGCGTCTGTGCTGAAATGGATAAGCTGAAGGTGAGGAGCCAGATGGGATGTGACAGGCATTGAGTAGCCAGAAAAACGTGACGGATAACCTTAGCTACAACTCTAGGAAAAAGGAAAGATATAGTTAAGGCTAGGAAAAATAAACAATGTGATATAAGTTAAGGGCAAAAAGGCACTTATTTGGGACACAATAACATTAATATTAATACATCATACGATCACCCACAATGTGACCAAGGACTACAGTAATGAGTTAATTATGATGGAAGAGGCGCATGGTTGTTTTAGAGTTTTTTGTTGGGGTTCGGAGATTGGTATTGAGATTTTCGTGGATTTGTGTTTTGCAATGCAGTCTCTTATATGACTTTTACTTTGCAGTAGCAAGGACTGTAAGGCTATAGTCCCTGCCTAGATGCCTCTAATACACTCTCTCGTCTCCAGCAGCTAATCCAACATTAAATGCAGCTAAGAGCAGTATTAGAAAATAGAATAGATTAGACTTAGCCCTAAAATGGACTTTTGGTTTTACAATGCAGCAGCAAGGACTGTAAAGCTAGGGTCACACATAGCAACGCAGCAGTGATCACGACAACGACCTGACCTTATCAGGATCACTGCTGCGTCATTACATAGTTGCTGGTGAGCTGTCAAACAGGCAGATCTCACCAGCAACCAGTGACCAGCCCCCAGCCAGCAGCGACGAGTGGAAGCGATGCTGCGCTTGGTAACTAAGGTAAATATCGGGTAACCAAACAAATCCCTTCGCTGGTTACCCGATATTTACCTTGGTTACCAGCGCACACCGCTTAGCGCTGGCTCCCTGCACTCCTAGCCAGAGTACACATCGGGTTGATAAGCAAACCTTTGCTTATTTACCTGATGTGTACTCTGGTTACGCGTGCAGGGAGCAGGGAGCCAGCACTGGCAGCCTGAGAGCAGCGGACGCTAGTAACTAAGGTAAATATCGGGTAACCAGCGAAGCACTTCGCTTGGTTACCCGATGTTTACCTTGGTTACAGCTTACCGCAGGCTGCCAGAAGCCGTCTCCCTGCTCCCTGCTCGCTTGAGTTCGTCACTCTCGCTATCACACACAGCGATGTGTGCTTCACAGTGAAAGGGCAACGTCCAAAAAATGAAGCAGGACATTCAGCAATGACTGGCACCCTCACAGCAGGGGCCAGGTCATTGCCGGATGTCACACACAGCGACAGCACGTCGCTGCTGCGTCACAGAAAATGGTGACTTAGCAGCGACGTCGTTGTCGCCGTCGCTGTGTGTGACACCACCTTTAGGCTAAAATCCCTCCCTATATGCATCTAATACACTATCCCTTCTCCAGCAGCTAGCCATACACTAAATTAAGCTAACGGTATTTTAAGAGAACAGAATATATTTTTTTACACTGCAGCAGAAAGGACTATAAGGCAAAAATCCCTCTAATTAACTATCCCTTCTCTAGCAGCTCTACCTACGCTGCTTCTGAGATAGCGTAAGCTGAGCGGCGCATCACCGTGTCTTTATATAGACCTGATGATGTGATGCCGCTGGCCAATCACAGTATTGCCAATAGCCAACATGGTTATGACATTACCGGAATTGGCAGGCAATCTTGAATGTTTAGTGGCTGAACACCAGCCATAAAACATGTGGAACTGGGACTTGAGTATGGCGTTCGAGCACCAGGGATACTCAAGTATAGTAAGTACACTTGCCCTTCACTAGGCACTTTTTTTCGGAGACCCATAGCTTTTTTATTTTTCTATCAATAAAGCTGTTTGTTGAATTGTCTTTTTGCATGCAAAGTTGACTTTTAAATATATATAACATTTTAAGGTACATATAACATATTGATCACTTTTTATTGCTTTTGGAGAACTGATGTAACTGAAAAAGCTTAAATATTTTTTTCAGTGTTCAATGTATATTTTAAACAATTTTATATTTTTATAGTCCAGACCTTTATGAAAGTGGTGATAAAAAGTTATGTTATTAAGTATATTTGGAATTTCATTATGTTAAAACTGGGAAAACTTAGTTGATTTAAAATTTTATATTTTTTTAACTTTTTATTTATTTATTAATTTTTTTTTTTCATTAACTTTTTTTAGTCCCCCTAGAGGAATTTAACCTGAGATCATTTGATCACTTATACTATATTCCGCAATACCACAGAATTGCAATATAGGTTATAAATCGCAGTGTCCTTTGAAGCTCAGTTTATAGCTGCTTCATAAACATATCTGACAATGATGTACAGTGCTGGCCAAAAGTATTGGCACCCCTGCAATTCTGTCAGATAATACTCAGTTTCTTCTTGAAAACGATTGCAATCACAAATTCTTTGGTATTATCATCTTCACTAGAAGGTGGCCCAATTCTAACGCATCGGGTATTCTAGAATTTATTGTGTAGTTAATGTATGATTTTTGTTATATATATAGATGTTGTTGTGTGTAGTTGCCAAGTGTTTGTGTAGGGCACTGTAAATGTTCTGGGTGTTGTTTGGGTGTGGGGGTGTGTGAGAGTAGTGTTGTATGTGTATTGCATTGTTTGTGGAGTGCTGTGTGTCTGCAGCGTTTTGTGTGTGTGGTGCTGTGTGTGTTGCGCGGTTTGTGTGGGTGTGTGTGTGGGGGGTACGTGTGTGTGTTTTGGGGGGAGGTATGTTTTGTGCAGTGTGTGAGTGTTGGAGGAGTAGTCCTGGGGAGAGAGAAGTATAATAGGAAGAGTAGTCCTAAGGGGGAAGGCGTATAATAGGAGGAGTAGTCCTGGGGAGAGAGAAGGATAATAGGAGGAGTAGTCCTGGGGAGAGAGGAGGATAATAGGAGGAGTAGTCCTGGGGAGAGAGGCGTATAATAGGAGGAGTAGTCCTGGGCGGAGAGGAGAATAATAGGAGGAGTTGTCCTGGGGGGGAGAAGTCTAATAGGAGTAGTCCTGGGGGAGGAGTCTAATAAGAGTAGTCCAGGGGGAGGAGTCTAACAGGAGGATTAGTCCTGGGGGGAGTCTAAAAGGAGGAGTAGTCCTGAGGGAAGAGGAGTCTAATAGGAGGAGTAGTCCTGGAGGTGAGGAGTATAATAGGAGTAGTAGTCCTGGGGGGAGGTGTCTAATAGGAGGAGTAGTCCTCGGGGGAGGTGTCTAATAGGTGGAGTAGTCCTGGGGGAAGTGTCTAATAGGTGGAGTAGTCCTGCGGGGGAGGTGTATAGGTGCCCAATGTGTGCGGGGGCGTGGCCAAGTGGGCAAAGTGTGCGGGGGACGTGGACGAGCGGGCAAAGTGTGCGGGGGGCGTGACCGAGCGGGCAAAGTGTGTGGGGGGCATGGCCGAGTGGGCAAAGGCCACGCCCCCCGCACACTTAATGATGTCATTTTGGAGCAAGACAGACAGACAGAAAAAGGCAATTATATATACATATATATATATATATATAGATTTATTTTGCTTGCAATGAAAAAACCCAAAAGAGAATGAAACAAAAATCAAATCATTGATCATTTCACACAAAACCCCAAAAATGGGCCAGACAAAAGTATTGGCACCCTTAGCCTAATACTTGTTTGCACAACCTTTAGCCAAAATAACTGCGAACAACCGCTTTCGGTAACCATCAATGAGTTTCTTACAATACTCTGCTGGAATTTTAGACCATTCTTCTTTGGCAAACTGCTCCAGGTCCCTGAGATTTGAAGGGTGCCTTCTCCAAACTGCCATTTTGAGATCTCTCCACAGGTGTTCTATGGGATTCAGGTCTGGACTTATTGCTGGCCACTTTAGCAGTCTCCAGTGCTTTCTATCAAACCATTTTCTAGTGCTTTTTGAAATGTGTTTTGGGTCATTGTCCTGCTGGAAGACCCATGACCTCTGAGGAAGACCCAGCTTTCTCACACTGGGCCCTACATTATGCTACAAAATTTGTTGGTAGTCTTCAGACTTCATAATGCCATGCACACGGTCAAGCAGTCCAGTGCCAGAGGCCGCAAAGCAACCCCAAAACATCAGGGAACCTCCGCCATGTTTGACTGTAGGGACCATGTTCTTTTCTTTGAATGCCTCTTTTTTTTCGTGTAAACTCTATGTTGATGGCTTTTCCAAAAAAGCTCTACTTTTGTCTCATCTGACCAGAGAACATTCTTCCAAACGTTTTAGGCTTTCTCAGGTAAGTTTTGGCAAACTCCAGCCTGGCTTTTTTATGTCTCGGGGTAAGAAGTGGGGTCTTCCTGGGTATCCTACCATACAGTCCCTTTTCATTCAGACGCCGACGGATAGTACGGGTTGACAGTGTTGTACCCTTGGACTGCAGGGCAGCTTAAACTTGTTTGTATGTTAGTCGAGGTTCTTTATCCACCATCCGCACAATCTTGCGTTGAAATCTCTCTTCAATTTTTCTTTTCCTTCCACATCTAGGGAGGTTAGCCACAGTGCCATGGGCTTTAAACTTCTTGATGACACTATGCACCGTAGACACAGGAACTTTCAGGTTTTTGGAGATGGACTTGTAGCCTTGAGATTGCTCATGCTTCCTCACAATTTGGATTCTCAAGTCCTCAGACAGTTCTTTGGTCTTCTTTCTTTTCTCCATCCTCAATGTGGTACACACAAGGACACAGGACAGAGGTTGAGTCAACTTTAATTCATGTCAACTGGCTGCAAGTGTAATTTAGTTATTGCCAACACCTGTTAGGTTCCACAGGTAAGTTACAGGTGCTGTTAATTACACAAATTAGAGAAGCATCACATGATTTTTCAAACAGTGCCAATACTTTTGTCCACCCCTTTTTTTATGTTTCGTGTGGCATTATATCCAATTTGACATTATGACAATTTTTTTTTTTTCATTGAAGACAAATTAAATGAAGATACTAATACCAAAGAATTTGTGCTTGCAATCATTTTCAAGAAGAAACTGAGTATTATCTGCCAGAATTGCAGGGGTGCCAATACTTTTGGCCAGCACTGTCTATGTGGCAATATTGGTAAGATTTGCGAAACTTACTTTGGGGTCTTTGTTTGTGGGGGGTCTTCCAACTAGTATATACCGTCTAATCCTGGTTTTTGCTAACTCCAATATGGAATTGGACTATTTCAACCTGTGTACCTACATTGTATGATTATTATAAGATTAAATATCATTCCTATTTTGTCCATACCATTCTTTGCTGCTATTTTCTGGGATTTTTTGCCCATGCACTTGCACTTTATTATTAAATATATCAGATATACTCCTTGCCCACCTTTTACCCCCCTTCTTATTGCCTATGACATGCCACTATTATACATGCTCACTGTCGTTTTGTTTTATTTATGTCTTTTTGCTACAAATATTGTCATGTTTTTGACCAAAAATTGATTATTTCAGTAAAAAACTCCCTGTCCTTCTGTTTTTGCTGTTTGTATGGAGTTTATGCACATATCCTTTTGACCCATATAGATATGGGCCTATTGGGATTATACAGTGCCTACAAGTAGTATTCAACCCCCTGCAGATTTAGAAAGTTTACACATTCGGAATTAACTTGGCATTGTGACATTTGGACTGTAGATCAGCCTGTAAGTGTGAAATGCACTGCAGCAAAAAAGAATGTTATTTCTTTTTTTTTTTTTTTAAATTGTGAAAAGTTTTTTCAGAGGGTCATTTATTATTCAACCCCTCAAACCACCAGAATTCTGTTTGGTTCCCCTAAAGTATTAAGAAGTATTTCAGGCACAAAGAACAATGAGCTTCACATGTTTGGATTAATTATCTTTTTTTCCAGCCTTTTCTGACTAATTAAGACCCTCCCCAAACTTGTGAACAGCACTCATACTTGGTCAACATGGGAAAGACAAAGGAGCATTCCAAGGCCATCACAGACAAGATCATGGAGGGTCACAAGGCTGGCAAGGGGTACAAAACCCTTTCCAAGGATTGGGCCTACCTGTCTCCACTGTTGGGAGCATCATCCGGAAGTGGAAGGCTTATGGAACTACTGTTAGCCTTCCACGGCCTGGACAGCCTTTGAAAGTTTCCACCCGTGCCGAGGCCAGGCTTGTCCGAAGAGTCAAGGCTAACCCAAGGACAACAAGGAAGGAGCTCCGGGAAGATCTCATGGCAGTGGGGACATTGGTTTCAGTCAATACCATAAGCAACGTACTCCACCGCAATGGTCTCCGTTCCAGACGAGCCCGTAAGGTACCTTTACTTTCAAAGCGTCATGTCAAGGCTCGTCTACAGTTTGCTCATGATCACTTGGAGGACTCTGAGACAGACTGGTTCAAGGTTCTCTGGTCTGATGAGACCAAGATCGAGATCTTTGGTGCCAGCCACACACGTGACGTTTGGAGACTGGATGGCACTGCATACTACCCCAAGAATACCATCCCTACAGTCAAGCATGGTGTTGGCAGCATCATGCTGTGGGGCTGTTTCTCAGCCAAGGGGCCTGGCCATCTGGTCCGCATCCATGGGAAGATGGATAGCACGGCCTACCTGGAGATTTTGTTCAAGAACCTCCACTCCTCCATCAAGGATCTTAAGATGGGTCGTCATTTCATCTTCCAACAAGACAACGACCCAAAGCACACAGCCAAGAAAACCAAGGCCTGGTTCAAGAGGGAAAAAATCAAGGTGTTGCAGTGGCCTAGTCAGTCTCCTGACCTTAACCCAATTGAAAACTTGTGGAAGGAGCTCAAGATTAAAGTCCACATGAGACACCCAAAGAACCTAGATGACTTGGAGAAGATCTGCATGGAGGAGTGGGCCAAGATAACTCCAGAGACCTGTGCCGGCCTGATCAGGTCTTATAAAAGACGATTATTAGCTGTAATTGCAAACAAGGGTTATTCCACAAAATATTAAACCTAGGGGTTGAATAATAATTGACCCACACTTTTATGTTGAAAATTTATTAAAATTTAACTGAGCAACATAACTTGTTGGTTTGTAAGATTTATGCATCTGTTAATAAATCCTGCTCTTGTTTGAAGTTTGCAGGCTCTAACTTATTTGCATCTTATCAAACCTGCTAAATCTGCAGGGGGTTGAATACTACTTGTAGGCCCTGTATAAGATTGGTGTCATTGGAATTTTGGTTGATAATGATGTATATGTACAGCAGGGTGCACTAAGTGGTTAAGCTTCTACTGCATCCCAAATTATTATGCAAGTTGTATTTAAGTGCCATAAACATTAATTTTTTTGTTTTTCTTATAAACTCATACATGGTATTATATGTCAGGGTTCTTACAATCACTGAAATCAATTTCAACCACTTGTGCTAATTAGCTTGCCAGGTGAGCCCAAAGTCACAAAGTCACTGTGGATGAATTGATGATCTGTGTATTGGTTCAGGGAGAGTTGAGGACTCTTGTATGGAGTTTACATGTTTGGCGGTGGAGACCTCCTGAAACAACCCCCCTCTTCATAGTCAGTTCTGCCTACAGACTTTTTTATTCAGATAAAGGACATGATTGATTTCAGTACCTTTCCGTAGTCCAAGGAGGAAGCTATTGCACTTGCTGATATAGAGACACACTTAAAAATGTTTCACTAGCATACACGTTCAGGTCTTGTGCCAATAAACAAGTTTTACTGCATGGAAAATGTTCCTGTCCGCTGCTGTGAATATTAAAGATAAATAAAACAAATGTTGTGTGCCCCTGCCTATTTTTGATTTCCAAGTGCAGGTTAAACTAATAACTGCGGGCTGTAACCCTCAGCTATTAACTTTATCTTGGCTGTTTATCAAAAATAGAAGGAATCCCAAGTGGTTTCTTTAAATTATTTAAAAAAAATAATTGTTGATTTCTTAATTTTTGAGTCCTCCCTATTTTTCATTTGACCCTTCCCAGTCTAAAAATAGCAGCCCGCAGCCACCCCAGGAGTAGCACATCTACAGATGTGCCAATTCTGGCACTTTATTCAGCTCTTTCCCATTGCTCTGGTGTTGTGGCAATTCAGGTGATACTTTTGGGGTTGATGTCAGCTGTAAATTGACAGCTGACATCATGCTCAGGGGTTAAGTGCGGATAGGCATCTATCGGACACCCCCATTACAAATCCGGCAAGTATAGAGTTAAAAAGAACAGGGACAAAGGGAAAAAAATGTTCCCCACATGCCCTCATTCAGCAATTTATAAATAAAAAAGTTTTTGAAATTCCAATGTAATCCAATTGTGGAATACACACTCCCGTATACATGCTGGTTCACAAATTTATTAATGAAAAATAAATCCTGGAAGTTCCAATGTAATCAAATGGAAGAATTTTCCATGCCATCAATCCAATCCTATAGAGCTACAATTCTGAGATCTTTCTCAGTCACTGTCAGTCAGCGGCAGCCAGATCTAAGAATCCTAAGGCTGATGTTTTGTCTTGTAGCTTTGTCCCAAAGTTGAGGGACAAAAATCCTGTAAAGACTCTTAGTGAGGGGGTGGTGATTGGTGCCCTGTGGATAGATCTTGGACATCCCATTCAGGATGTTCAGGACAGTGCACCTGAGGGCTTGCTTTTGAACAGACTTTCCATACTGTCCTTGTTATGCACGTTACGTTCCTCTGCCACTCTCTTTCAACATCTATTTGGTGGCAGAATGCTTGTAAGTGTGTAAATGCAGAGTTTGTGCCAGGAATAAATACTCTTGTCAGGCCTCAGGGAGTTATCTCTTTACTAACATTTTTCCATCACAGCTCTGGACACAGCTGTCCATGGACTTTGTAATTCATTCATCTAATTCTGGTGGATATACTGTGGGTAAGTGGTGGTGGAATATCTCAGCAAAATGATTAATTTAGTTCCACTTCAAAAGTTCCCTACTGTTAAGAACTTAGCTATGTTGTTCATTTTTCATATTGGTAAATTATGTGGTGATTCCAAGATCCAAGAACATTATTTCCAATAGGGGGGTTCAGTTTTTGGCTAGCTTTTGGGTATTTTTTGTTTCCGATTGGGTACCAAACCGTCATTTTCCTCAGGTTATCATCACAAGACTAATGGACAAACAGAGATGATGAACCAAAAGGTAGAGCAGTATTTGGGATATTTTGATTCATCTAATCAGAAAGTCTTGGTGCAATTTCTGCCCCTTGCTAAATTTGCTCTTAATAACCTTACCTCTACGGCTACCGGAACCTCACCATTTTTTTTTCCTGTGGGGGCTGTCATCCATTTTTTGGGGGAATTTTTCAAATCTGCAATCCGCTGTTCTTTCCAGAGGAGGAGAGATTTTCTTCCTGATTGATCAAATATTGAAGAGAGGTTGAACGGCGTCTTTTGGTAAGTAGTGACATGGCTAAGAAAAGTGCTAACTGCAGACATAGAAAGGCCCCTATTTTTAGGGTGGTGGAGTTTGTGTAGTTGTCCTCAAAAAATGTATGTCTTAAAGTGGCATTTAAGAAATTGTTTCTAAAATTTGTAGGTTCTTCTAAGATTAATAAAGTTTTCAATCATTTGACAGTTAAACTTCAACTCCCTGTGGCTTATAAGTTTAATAACTCCTTTCATTTGTTCCTTTTGGAAAGATTTGTGGAGACACCTGGTCCTCAGAACATAATTCAAGTAGATTTGGAGGAGGATAGGGAGTATGAGGTAGAGTGAGTTCTGGGTTCCATTCGCTGTTTACACTATCTTGTCAAGTGGAAGTTCTGAAGATAACTCCAGGGGGAATTTTTGGGATTTTCATGCAGATCGCTTGGTGAGAGTATTCCTTCAGTGACACCAAAGGATAAGGGTTTCTTGTTGGTCTGGTGGCCCCTCGTAGAAGGGGGGTACTGTCATGCCTTGATTTCGGGACTGAACCCGAAAACCTCTTGCTGCGTGGTCAGTTTCCTTGTTTTCTAAGCCCCAGCCTGGTCATTTTTTGTCTAACTGCTGATGGTTTTCTTATCTTTGCTTTTATTCCTTTGGTTTTCTAAAATCAAGTGTTTCTCACTTTTCTATTTTTCTCTGTCCTTTCACATCTTGGGGGGGGGGGCTATTTATACTCACCTTGGCTATTTATACTCGCCTTGCACCTTCTTTATTTGCTGGATATATTTCAAGACAGATGGTGTTAGCTCCTTAGCTACCGATTATCTAACTTAATCTCTGTTGCTTTTCCTACACTTTGTTTGTGAGTCTTCCTCCCCAGTACCTTTTCCTTTCTTTTACGTTTGGAGTCTGGGAGGTTTCCACGTATTCTGTTTGTAGTATGGGGTTCTTCTTATTTTCTTCCGTCTTTTCCTGTGTGTCTGTGAGAACACATTAATTGGCTTTTGCCTCTTCACCTTAATGTGTTTTCTGTCTTATAATTATTATTTCATTGTTTATAGAGTCCTGAGTGTTTGCATTTAAGGGCATTCAGGGAAAGTTGATGTTGAGGTTGAGTTCGGGTACAATTGCGTATACTTAGGGTGCCAACCTCTGTGGACTCCTTCCAGGTATGAGTGATTTCTGTCACGTGATAGGGGTGTACTCGAAATGCAGCCCATACAGTCTAGCATCTACCAAGGTGAGGCAGGCAAACAGGGTTGGGAATGGGTAGCAAAACCTGACCCACATATTCCCACCCCTGTTACACCTGTCGATCAAATAGCAGTGCATTGCTGTAACTTTACGTGAACACATTTCATGTGATAAAGTGACTAAGCGAGCCTACCTTTAGTGGATAAGAGCAGGCTCCCTTGTCCACTTTAGCACCTGATTACAGTTAGGTCCAGAAATATTTGGACAGTGACACAATTTTCGCGAGTTGGGCTCTGCATGCCACCACATTGGATTTGAAATGAAACCTCTACAACAGAATTCAAGTGCAGATTGTAACGTTTAATTTGAAGGTTTGAAGAAAAATATCTGAAAGAAATTGTAGGAATTGTACACATTTCTTTACAAACACTCCACATTTTAGGAGGTCAAAAGTAATTGGACAAATAAACCAAACCCAAACAAAATATTTTTATTTTCAATATTTTGTTGCGAATCCTTTGGAGGCAATCACTGCCTTAAGTCTGGAACCCATGGACATCACCAAACACTGGGTTTCCTCCTTCTTAATGCTTTGCCAGGCCTTTACAGCCGCAGCCTTCAGGTCTTGCTTGTTTGTGGGTCTTTCCGTCTTAAGTCTGGATTTGAGCAAGTGAAATGCATGCTCAATTGGGTTAAGATCTGGTGATTGACTTGGCCATTGCAGAATGTTCCACTTTTTTGCACTCATGAACTCCTGGGTAGCTTTGGCTGTATGCTTGGGGTCATTGTCCATCTGTACTATGAAGCGCCGTCCGATCAACTTTGCGGCATTTGGCTGAATCTGGGCTGAAAGTATATCCCTGTACACGTTAGAATTCATCCGGCTACTCTGGTCTGCTGTTATGTCATCAATAAACACAAGTGACCCAGTGCCATTGAAAGCCATGCATGCCCATGCCATCACGTTGCCTCCACCATGTTTTACAGAGGATGTGGTGTGCCTTGGATCATGTGCCGTTCCCTTTCTTCTCCAAACTTTTTTCTTCCCATCATTCTGGTACAGGTTGATCTTTGTCTCATCTGTCCATAGAATACTTTTCCAGAACTGAGCTGGCTTCATGAGGTGTTTTTCAGCAAATTTAACTCTGGCCTGTCTATTTTTGGAATTGCATCTAGATGTGAACCCTTTGTATTTACTTTCATGGAGTCTTCTCTTTACTGTTGACTTAGAGACAGATACACCTACTTCACTGAGAGTGTTCTGGACTTCAGTTGATGTTGTGAACGGGTTCTTCTTCACCAAAGAAAGTATGCGGCGATCATCCACCACTGTTGTCATCCGTGGACGCCCAGGCCTTTTTGAGTTCCCAAGCTCACCAGTCAATTCCTTTTTTCTCAAAATGTACCCGACTGTTGATTTTGCTACTCCAAGCATGTCTGCTATCTCTCTGATGGATTTTTTCTTTTTTTTCAGCCTCAGGATGTTCTGCTTCACCTCAATTGAGAGTTCCTTAGACCGCATGTTGTCTGGTCACAGCAACAGCTTCCAAATGCAAAACCACACACCTGTAATCAACCCCAGACCTTTTAACTACTTCATTGATTACAGGTTAACGAGGGAGACGCCTTCAGAGTTAATTGCAGCCCTTAGAGTCCCTTGTCCAATTACTTTTGGTCCCTTGAAAAAGAGTAGGCTATGCATTACAGAGCTATGATTCCTAAACCCTTTCTCCGATTTGGATGTGAAAACTCTCATATTGCAGCTGGGAGTGTGCACTTTCAGCCCATATTATATATATAATTGTATTTCTGAACATGTTTTTGTAAACAGCTAAAATAACAAAACTTGTGTCACTGTCCAAATATTTCTGGCCCTGACTGTATCTTGAATACTGAGGATAAGCACTGTTTGTTGTTTTTGGTTACTTACCTTTTGGACAAGACTATATGAATATTCTTTCTTCTGGATTGTGTCTTTTTACAGTCTGGCTTCCTTTGTGGTAAAACCAGCAGTATCTTACATGCCAATAGTTGTTGCCCCTTTATTTTCTCCATTATTATCTGTAGTCTGTAAATTCTCAGTACTTGTGCTGGTGGTTTGTGTATGTACCTTATTATGTGTACATAATAGGGTATCTCTCTTTTTTAAGGTTTTAAATGTTTTTTATTGATGTTTGAGGTTCCAATGGCACTTTAACCCTAGAACGCGCAACCATAGAAATTTACAATAGAAAACAAGTAACCTAGCAGGTATGCGTTCTGGGGATAATAAAGTTTCTACTATTTTCTGGTGATCCTGCCTGTTGGTACAATTACAATTCTTTTTCTCTATGTCACTGACTGGTAAGGTGGCAGCGAGAATGAATACAGAAATGGCCACACTTGTGTGACTCTTCTCTATATAAAGTTATGTAGACAAGAGTGATCACATCTCTAGCCATTCCACTAACCCCCTAATTATGCACCGCGGGATCTGGGAATATTAATGCGGGTTCCAGCGGTACATGTCATATATGTTAGACATTTATAGTATATGTTGTAGATATGATACATATAGAACACAGTTGGAAAACCTCTTTAATTTATTAAGAAAAACTACACAATGTCATAACATTCATGAAGTAAATAAAAACACGGGTTACCTAAAAATGAGGAAGTTCAATTGCCACTTTCTTCTGTTATATCCTAGTTAATGGTTCTATGTGTAAAAACATCATGATCTTGAACCCTAGGGATTGAGTTATCACTTAGTTTTCAAGCCACATAAGTACAATTAGATTACATGATTTATGAAAGAATGTGCCTAGGAACTAATAAATATAAGAGTTGGCTTAGTGAGTGCTTTCACAATGACTGCTGCGTCTCCTGTAAAGTGTCTCAGTCCCTTGAGAGAAAACTTCTAGATTGCATAGCCTTACTTTTATTCTGGCATTCACAACAACAGTCAATAGTATAATGGGAAGAAAAAAAAATAATCATTCAAATTTGTCTGTGCAAAAAATATATCACAAGTAACAGAATATTCCTAAGAAACAGGAGCTGGAGAGCTAAATGAATACAATTCTGTGTGCTTCACATAATAGAAATGCTGAACTTAATGAATTCTACATTTAATGCATAAATAAATAACAATAAATGCATTTTTAAAAGACATAATTCACAATGAGATTTTTATTCATCAGTATTTCAGTTTCACGTTTCTTTTTACACTTTAATTCTATAATTAATGAGGCTAATGCAAAGGGGAAAAAAAGAATCCTATGGTAATTTCTTCAAAAGGATAGTTTAGCAGGTTAGTAATTTTTGTTTATATACAATTGGTAATAAATGTGTGTTCTTTAAGCCCTTAAAGTACACCAATCACTAGGATTTATATACACTGCTCAAAAAATTAAAGGGACCACTTAACCAACCGAATATGACTCCAAGTTAATCAAACTTCTGTGAAATCAAACTGTCCACTTAGGAAGCAACACTGATTGACAATCAATTTCACGTGCTGTTGTGTAAATGGAATAGACATCAGATGGAAATTATTGGCAAATATCAAGACACACTCAATAAAGGAGTGTTTCAGCAGGTGGGGACCACAGACCACATCTCAGTCCCAATGCTTTCTAGCTGATGTTTTGGTCAGTTTTAACCCCTTAAGGACGAAGCCAGTTTTGTACTTAATGCCCAGGCCATTTTTTGCAATTCTGACCAGTGTCACTTTATGAGGTCATAACTCTGGAACGCTTCAACGGATCCCGGTGATTCTGACATTGTTTTTTCGTGACATATTGTACTTCATGATAGTTATAAATTTAGAACGATATTTTTTGCTTTTATTTGTGAAAAAATCGGAAATTTGATGAAAATTTTGAAAATTTAGCAATTTTCAAACTTTTAATTTTTATGCCCTTAACCCAGAGTTATGTCACACAAAACAGTTAATAAATAACATTTCCCACATGTCTACTTTACATTAGTTTAATTTCTGAAACAAAATGTTTTGGGGTTAGGAAGTTAGAAGGGGTCAAAGTTCATCTGCAATTTCCCATTTTTTCAACAAAATTCACAAAACCATTTTTTTAGGGACCACATCACATTTGAAGTGACTTTGAGAGGCCTGGGTGACAGAAAATACCCAAAAGTGACACCATTCTCAAAACAGCACCCCTCAAAGTACTCAAAACCACATCCAAGAAGTTTATTAACCCTTCAGGTGCTTCACAGGAACTAAAGAAAAGTGGAATGAAAAAAAGCAAAAAATAAAATTTTACCTAAAATGTTGCTCTACCCCATATTTATTCACTTTTAGAAGAAATAACACAACAAAATGAACCCCAAAACTTGTTACCCACTTTCTTATGAACGCGCCAATACCCCACATGTGGTCAGAAACCTTTGTTTGGACAAATGGGAGGGTTCGGAACAGAAGGAGCAATATTTGAATTTTGGAAAGCAAATTTGGCTGAAATAGATTGCGGGCACCATGTTGCATTTACATGTCCGCTAAGGTACCTAAACAGCAGAAACCCCTCACAAGTGACACCATTTTGGAAACTAGACCCCTTAAGGCTTCTATCTAGGGGTATAGTGAGCATTTTGGATCCACAGGTACTTCACAGATTTTGATAACGTTACGTTGTCACATTGAAAATTTTCATTTTTTTCTCAAAAATGTTGCTTTAGCATCAATTTTTTCACTTTTTCAAGAGGTAATTCCAAAAATTTGACCCCAATGTTTGTTACCCACTTTTTTATGAGCGCGGTGATACCTCATTTGTGGTCTGAAACCTTTGTTTGGAGAAATGGGAGGGCTTGGAACGGAAGGAGCAATATTTGAATTTTGGAAAGGAAATTTGGCTGAAAAAGATTGCGGGCACCATGTCGCATTTGGAGGACCCCTAAGGTACGTAAACAGCAAAAAAACACCACAAGTGACCCCATATTGGAAACTAGGCCCCTCAAGGAATTTATCTAGATGTTTGGTGAGTACCCTGAACCCCCAAGAGCTTTACAGAAGTTTATAACGTTGAGCCATGAAAATAAAAAAATAAAATTTTACCACAAAATTGTTACTTCAACCAGGTAGCTTTTTTTTCACAAGGGTAACAGGAAAAAAATCACCATGAAATTTATTGCGCAATTTCTCCTGAGTTTGTTGATATCTTGTATGTGGTGGAAATTATTATTATTATTATTATTATTTATTATTATAGCGCCATTTATTCCATGGCGCTTTACAAGTGAAAGAGGGTATACGTACAACAATCATTAACAGTACAAGACAGACTGGTATAGGAGGAGAGAGGACCCTGCCCGCGAGGGCTCACAACTGTTTGGAAATCAACTGTTTTGAAATCAACTGTTTGGGCACACTACAGGGCTCAGAAGAGAAGGAGTGCAATTTGAGTGCAAAATTGGCTGGAATCAATAGCGGACGCCATGTTGCATTAGGAGAGCCCCTGAGGTGCCTAAGCAGTGGAGGTCCACCACAAGTGACCCCATTCTGGAAATAAGACCCCTCAAGGCGTTAATCTAGGTGTATATTGAGCATTTTGAATCCACGAATACTTCACAGAATTTGATAAGCTTAGGTTGCCATATTGAAATTTTCATTTTTTTCACAAAAATGTTGATTTAGCGACACATTTTTCACTTTTTCAAGAGGCAACAACAAAACGTGTACCCCACAGGTTGTTATCTAATTTCTTGTGAGCGCAGGGATACCCCACATGTGGCTAAAAACCTTTGTTTGGATAAATGGGAGGGCTTGGAATGGAAGGAGTACCATTTGAATTTTGGAAAAGTTGAAGTAAATTGCGCGCACCATGTCACATTAGCAGGGCCCCTTGGGCACCTATACATCAGAAACCCCCCACAAGTGACCTCACTTTGGAAACTGGACCCCTCAAGGATTTTATTCAGGAGTATAGTAAGCATTTTGAATCCACAGGTACTTCACAAAAATGTTGCTGTAGCAACAAATTTCTCACTGTTAAGGGGGCTTTACACGCTGCGACATCGCTAATGCGGAGTCGTTAGGGTCACGGAATTGGTGACGCACATCCGGCTGCATTAGCGATGCCGTTGCGTGTGACACCGATGAGCGATTTTGCATCGTTGCAAAAACGTGCAAAATCGCTCATCGGTGACATGGGGGTCCATTCTCGATTATCGTTACTGCAGCAGTAACGATGTACTTCGTCGCTCCTGCGGCAGCACACATCGCTATGTGTGACGCCGCAGGAACGAGGAACCTCTCCTTACCTGCCTCCCGGCCGCTATGAGGAAGGAAGGAGGTGGGCGGGATGTTCCGGCCACTCATCTCCGCCCCTCCGCTTCTATTGGGCGGCCGCTCAGTGACGTCACTGTGACGCCACACGGACCGCCCCCTTAGAAAGGAGGCGGTTCGCCGTTCACAGCGACGTCGCCGGGCAGGTAAGTATGTGTGACGCGTCTGCGCGATGTTGTGCGGCACGGGCAGCGATTTGCCCGTGTCGCACAACAGATGGGGGCGGGTACCCACGCTAGCGATATCGGGACTGATATCGCAGCGTGTAAAGTAGCCTTTAGGCTATGTGGCCATGATCCAGCGACACGGCGTCTAGTACCCAGTGTCAGCCTCCTGCAGAAATGTGAGTGTTGTCCACGGGAGAACGTAGCTGCCCATGCCCACAATTTTGGTTCAGGCTGCTGTGGACTTTAGTTCTATTCTACCTGCAAAGAACACTCATCTCCGCAGCATAAATTGACATGCTGAGGCTCGGGAAGCTGCGCCACAGGTCGATTTATGCTGCGGAGAAAAGAAACACAGTGGGCACGGGATTTCTAAAAATCCTGCCACTGTGCTTCTACTGCACAACGCAGCGTTATGGACGCAGGGAAAACACTCTGCGCCCAAAACGTTGCAAACCCTGATTGTGGGCACACAGCGTAAAATGCTACAATGGATGAATGGATAGATGTCAAACATATATAACGTCCCACCCCCCTTCATATTCTAAGCTGGCGCCCTTTAGTGCCTTTCATGTGACACTAAAGGATGCCTAGCCTTGTATTTAGCCCAAAAAAAAAAAAGAATTAAAATAAATGACGTGGGGTCCCCCCTATTTTTGATAGCCAGCTAGGGTAAAGCAGACAGCTGTAGCCTGCAAACCACAGCTGACAGCTTCATCTTGTCTGGTGATCAATTTGGAGGGCTCCCCAAGCTGGTTTTTTTTTTTAATTATTTATAAATAAATAATTAAAAAAAAAAACAAACGTGGGGTCCCCCCAAATTAGATCACCAGCCAAGGTGAAGCTGACAGCTGGGGTCTGGTATTCTCAGGATGGGAAGAGCCATGGTTATTGGACTCTTCCCAGCCTAAAAATAGCAGGCCGCAGCCGCCCCAGAAGTGGCGCATCCATTAGATGCGCCAATTCTGGCGCTTCGCCCCAGCTCATCCCGCGCCCTGGTGCGTTGGCTAACGGGGTAATGAATGGGGTTGATACCAGGTGTGTAATGTCACCTGGCATCAAGCCCAGCAATTAGTTATGTCACGGCGTCTATCAGATACCCGACATAACTAATTGACAGTAATAAAAAAAAAAATTGACAACAAAAAAAAATGTATTTGAAAAAACACTCCCCAAAACATTCCCTGATTGACCAATTTATTGAAAAGAAAAAAAAAATCCACTATAATCCATTTGGACGTCCCACGTCGACTCTGGACCTTCTAGAATATGGGGGACACGTTCAGGGAACGTATCCCCCATTTTCTAGTAGGGCAGACCCTCCATTTGAGGAGAGTGGGTGCAAAGAATCTGCACCCACTCTCCCTGGGTCACAGCTGCAGTGTGCCGAGCAGCAGCAGCAGCCAGCGTCTCACAGCACAGGAAGCTGTCAGCTGCTCGGCACATGTGACCGGCGTCTGCTGAGAAGGAGCCGGAGGAGGAGGCCGCGGGGGATCAGCGCTCCGACAGGTATGTATGACACCGGGGAACACCGGGGGGGACCCGGCGGGGCCTGGGGAGCAGGGTTCTGTCGTATGTGTTATGGAACATACGACAGAAACCATAGGAACAGTGTAAATGCGGCCGGCGCGCTGCTGTGCTCGGCGGTGC
This sequence comes from Anomaloglossus baeobatrachus, assembly GCF_048569485.1. NCBI lineage: Eukaryota > Metazoa > Chordata > Amphibia > Anura > Aromobatidae > Anomaloglossus > Anomaloglossus baeobatrachus. The sequence continues at coordinate 415,314,223 of NC_134354.1, read as the reverse complement.
GCGCGGCCATCTTGGATTTTCGGGAGGGGGTTGGGGGTCGGGGGGGCACTTTGGGGATACCGAGGGGACCGGAGGGAACCGGGAAAAAGATTTCTCTCCCATCTGGCATGTTTGATCATGCCAGATGGGAGATAAATCATTTTTTACCGGCGCGGTCATTTACTATAACTTGATGATCGGTATACGGTGTATACCGGTCATCACGTGACTAGGGACCGGAAAAACCGGCCCGAATCATGATCTCCAGGGTCTCAGCTACCCCCGGCAGCTGAGACCCCGGAAATTTTCTGACTCTGGGGGGCGCTAGACCCTTTTTTCCGACCGCCGTTAAAAAGCGGCGGATCGGAAAAAGTACCCAAATATGCCGCCGTTAAAAGGCGTATCGGCGGTCGTAAAGGGGTTAAATGGTGGATGTGCTTTCATACTCATGGTAGCATGAGACGGACTCTACAAACCACATAAATAGCATAAGTACTGCAGCTCATCCAGGATGGCACATCAATGGGAGCTGTGGCAAGAAGGTTTGCTGTTATGATCTGGTAACCATGGACAATCACAAAAAAATCCCATTAATAAGGAAAAAACAAAACCACAAGAGTAGTTGGAAACTGAGCTGACCGCAATCCCCTATCTATCAGACAACACTAGAAGTAGCAGCAGGATGTTCCTGACACACCTAGACACCTTGTCACTGCCTGAGAAACTTGCTACACCTCAAAGATAGAAATGAGGAATCCTATATTGCCTCGGAGCAGTCCCCAAAGAAACAGCAAGCCCTCAAAATGCAACGACGGTGATGTAAGAAAACACAATACACAGATAGAAAATATAGATCAGCAAAGGTGAGGCCCGACTTACTAGATAGAACAGGACATGAAAGATAACTGATTGCGGACAGCAAAAAACCCTTCAAAAAATAGCAATCTCCTGATAAGAAAAAATATCTGAGACGACACGGTCTTTCCCCCACTATATCAGGTACTCTTGTGCTAGACACTTTAAACACAACTGCACATATAATGGGCAGAAACAAAATCACAGAACAAATAATACTCTTAAGTGCAAATACTCCAAATATGAACAGGAAGCAAAATAGGGAGAAAACAGGTACAGGGAGCAAAATATGAACAAATCAGTGTTCTTCACAGATGAAAGCAGGTTCACACTGAGCACATGTGACAGATGTGACAGAGTCTGGAGATGTCGTGGAGAGCGATCTGCTGCCTGCAACATCCTTCAGCATAACCAGTTTTGCAGTGGGTCAGTAATGGTGTAGGGTGGCATTTCTTTGGAGGGCCGCAAAGCCCTACATGTGCTCGCCAGAGGTAGCCTGACTTCCATTAGGTACCGAGATGAGATCCTCAGACCCCTTGTGAGACCATATGCTGGTGCAGTTGGCCCGGGGTTCCTCCTAATGCAGGACAATGCAAGACCTCATGTTGCTGTAGTGTATCAGCAGTTCCTGCAAGATGAAGGCATTGAAGCTATAGACTGGCCTGCCAATTCCCCAGACCCGAATCCGATTGAGCACCTCTGGTACATCATGTCTTGCTCCATCCACCAACGTCACATTGCACCACAGACTGTCCAGGAGTTGGCAGATGCTTTAGTCCAGGTCTGGGAGGAGATCCCTCAGGACACCATCTGCACACTCAACAGGAGCATGCCCAGGCATTGTAGGGAGGTTATACAGGCACATAGAGGCCACACACAATACTTAGCCTCATTTTGACTTGTTTATGCTTTAATTTTGTCTTATTTTGATTTTCATTTTGACTTGTTTCCACTTTCATTTTGTGTGTGTCTTCAAATCCAAGCCTCCAATGGTAAAACATTTGATTTCCATTGATGATTTTTGTGTGATTTTGTTCTCAGCACATTCAACTTTGTACAGAACAAAGTATTCAATGAGAATATATCATTCATTCAGATTTAGGATGTGTTATTTGAGTGTTACCTTTAAATTTTTGAGCAGTGTATATAACCTAAGTCCACTGCTATACTGGAACTATCAGGCTGATTCTATACATACTTTTAGTTGTCAGCTAGGATGTAATGTTTTAGAAACACAAGCAAGTAAAGTTTGTAAAATGAGCAGCTTTTTGATTGGCAGCAGCTGTTGATCAGCTAATAGCTGGCTTTGGTTTTATAGTGATTCCCGCCCACCTGCCTGTCCATCCTCTCCCTATCTGTTATTTATGCTAATTCTATTATAGAAGCGTTTTACTAAGTGGCTAGAAGGACCTGTGCTGATGTCATACCCATGTGACTAGAAGGGGTGGGGGCACAGCAAACATAGCTGATACCAGGAAGCAACCAGTAGACAGCCTGTTTCCATGCAATGCTTTTCCTTGGAACATCCCAGATGGTTGAATTGGTGAGCTGATGCATGTGTTTCTCCTTATGGAAATTAGGTGTTCAGCTCTGCGGGGTGTATTACACATGATTGGTTTATATGCCCGGATCTGTGGGCTGTATCCCACATGATGGGTTTAGATAAGCAGTTCTGCGGGCCGTATCACACATAATGGTGGATTAAATATATGGCTCTGTAGGTTAACACATGATTGGATTAGATACATGGCTCTGATATGTCAGTGTAAATCCTTCTTCAGATGCCTGTAATGCAGGGACATCTGAATGAGGCTTACAGTGACAAAAACTGAGCTCAGTCAGTGTCCAGAGTACAACAGCATGATGATTGCAGCGCTGTGCTCTGAATACTGCAGTGCTAACAGTAGTACTGAGTGTAGCCAGGTATTGTACTACTAATCCCAGGCTACCAAGCTGGTCTTACACCTGGAATATGTCTTCGCCATACACAGTGTTCTCATCACTTAGAGCAGTACTGTGACTGAGACTTCTTTCAATGGTGTACTACTGTCAGGCTGGCAACCACCACTCACTGATGTTCTACTCACCGCTTATCACATCCAGGGGCGGATTAAGGGTAACCAGGGCCCCGGACTGTTCAGGCTCTGTGCCCCCCCCCATCCCTACACATAGGTCATGTGACGGGTCCATCATCATACACCTGAAACAAATAATTTCTGAAAAATAGTTGCCGAAGCTATAACCTAAAAAACATCCACTGATCTAATAAATTTACTCTTTAAAAAATAACAAACAGTAAGGCAGAGTATTGAACAGTCCAACTTTAATCTGTAAACAAGACTATTGCCAATTTTCACAAGTTTTTCATATAGAAAGTTCTACACAGAATATAGTGGAAAACAGTATGAAATACATTTCCATTGAAATAGAAACATCACAGCCATATCAATAAAAAAAAAAGTGTCAGATGCATATGCATAACTTCTATAAATACATAAACATACACATATTTCAAAAGCTGCCAGAATCAGAAACTGTAGACCCAAAGTATCCACTCACTAAGCCTAAGCTCAAGCACAGCACAGATTGTATCAATTAAAGGGAACCTGATAGCAGATTTGGGGTCTATAAACTGCGGCCACCACCAGTGGGCTCTTATATACAGTATGTTAGAATGCTGTATATAAGAGCCCAGGCCGCTGTGCAGAACATAAAAATAATTTTGTAATACTTACCTAAATGGTCGTTGAGAAGCAGATGGGTCAAATAGCCGTTCTACGGTACCGGCTCCTTCTCTTTCGGCCATCTTTGCCCTCCTTCTTCTAAAGCCTGGGTGCATGACATGTCCGATGTCATCCACAATAGCCGGCATTGACGTTTCAGGCATGCGCACTACAATACTTTGATCTGCCCTGCTCAGAGCAGCTCAAAGTGCGCCTGCACAGGACTCCAGTGTCGACTTGTGTGGATGACATAGGACGCATCATGCACCCAGGCTTCAGAAGACTGTGGACAAAGATAGCCGAAAGAGGAGGCGATGGTACTGGAGATGCCCATTTGACCCATCTGCTCCACACCGCCTGTTTAGGTGAGTATTATAAAGTGTTTTTTTCGCTCTACACAGCGGCCTGGGCTCTTATATACAGCATTTTAGAATGTTGTATATAAGAGCCCACTGGTGGTGGCCGCAGCTTATAGGCCCCAAATCTGGTGATAGGTTCCCTTTAATAGATACAATCTGTGCTGTGCTTGAGCTTAGGCGTAGTGAGAGGATAAGTAATAAATAAAGAGGATACAAGTAATTTTTTGCAACATTGGATTGTGAGTATAGCATTAGATGGGATTATTAGGAAGGGAATTTTGGCCTACACATGTACCCGCTTGTAGTTTAGAAGGCTTAAGGATCCTGAGAGGTACCCTTTAAAATTCTCAAAACTTTTTTTTTTTTAATGAAAATTAACACATTTTTTTCTACATTTCTTGGTGCTGTATTCATCAATTATTTGGGATATGTTAAGGGTTTTCAACAGTTTGCATTCAATACTTAAAAGAGACAGATGATTTAAACGCTCTTGACCCATTTGGCTCCTAAGTTCATTTTTTATTCGTTTGAGTTTGGAATAAGACCTCTCGCCAGTACAGTTTGACACCATCATACTCAAATATATCCTTAGTATAATTTTAGTGTTACAAAATGTCTGAGTAAGGTTATGTTCATGTAGAAGGCGAAACAAATTCACTTCAGATAATTCATTTGTTACAGTCTTCTCTCTTATATAGGAGGTGGATAAAAATTTAGGAAACTGAACTAACTCTGTTTCAGTTACACCTGGGATTAGGTCTTCTAGATATGAACAACCAAGATTGCTTCCAGCTTCTTTAATCTCCAATGGAGAAAGTTTTGTCAAATATGATAAAAAGCCAAATTTTGAGCAAACATCTGTATATGCTCCAAGACGTTGACTCAGGCCCCTCATTAAGTTATCTACTAGACATAGAAAAACTTCAATATTGAATTTATCCCTTTGGGTTAAGACAAAAAGAAACGTGTTCCAGCTCACCACTCTGGTGTGTACGTCTGAGGAATAGACCAGCTGATCCTGCACGGAAATCTCAGGCATGAGGGGATATTAGCAGATACAAAGTAACGAAAATCCAGTAGATCACAGGCAGATGAATTAAAAAACTTTCCTTTATTTTCATCGCTTTAAAAATGGATAGACAGCATCCACAGGGCACAGTTCATCCAACGCGTTTCGACATAACGCAGTGTCATAAGTTCAGATATCCATGAATAAGAACTTACGACACTGCGTTATGTCGAAACGCGTTGGTTGAACTGTGCCTTGTGGATGCTGTCTATCCATTTTTAAAGCGATGAAAATAAAGGAAAGTTTTTAATTCATCTGCCTATGATCCGCTGGATTTTCGTTACTTTGTACTTGGGGTTAAGACAGTGTCTTTTGATTTGCCATCATCATAACGGCAATTTCTCTGACGAAATCGACGTACAGAAGAATTATACACATTATGTCCACAAAGCTTGATAGCTTCACTTTCATATTTATCAAAATCTTCTCTCAGACTTTTGACAAAGTCTAACAAAGACTGAAGTAAAGCCACAACAGTATTTAAATTTAGACCTGCTTCTTGAAGGGACAGATTGGTTTTATGAAACCGATCCAAAATTGAATGCCACACCACGAGAATAAAAGGTAGAATCAAATTCACTGAACATTTCACCCAAAGCCTCAGCCTCATTTTTACATGAACTGAAGTCTGGATCTGTAGCCATGATGTGTAAAAGATTACATATTGGCTCATAACCTTTGTACAAGGCTAAAACTGCCTCATATCTTGCGGACCACCTTGTGGTAGAAAGCGGTTTCACTACTGGTAACCCAAGAGGTTTCAGTTTTTCTAACAGCACTTTCCATCTACCAGTAGATGAGGAAACAAAGATGTAAAGTTGTTCCAGAGTACTGAAAAATCTGTAAATTTCTGGAATACTTTCAGCACAATTTTTCCCTACCAGGATAAGGGAATGGGCTGCACAGGGAATGAATACGGCATAAGGGCATACATTTTTATCATATGCTTGGACCCCATTGTACTTCCCACTCATATTGGAAGCATTATCATAAGATTGGCCACGGCAATCTTTAATATCAATACTGTTTTTTGAAAGAATACTAACAATCAACTCTGCTATTTCTTTGCCAGTGTGACCAATAACAGGAATGAATTGTAAAAATCTTTCAACCGGTCCAAAAGGCAAAACATAAAGGACAATAAATGTTAGCTGGTCACAGTTGGAAACATCTGGTGTAGAATCCACAGATAATGAGTACAATTTAGCTTTCTTTAATTCCTGCACAATAAGTGACAGGACATTGGTTCCTAAAATCTGTATCAGTTCTTCACAAATAGTGGAAGACAAATAAGATGTATGCCCTCTACCCTTATTTGCATGTAGTTTTATATGTTCATCAAGGAATTCATCCACATTACTTCCATGAATCCAAGATAATTCCCATTTTGAGAAGAACCAATTATTTCATTTGTCGCCGTAAAAATGGAATCCCTCTTTCAGCAAGGAACATTATAACTGAAACGGATCTCTTTATAACACTTTACGGTAATATAATTTTTCACTTTCCATTTGCAACTACATCTGACTGTCCACCCGACATGTAGTCTGCTCACTACTGACAAAACAGCTTGCTTGTGGATCTTGCTAAATTCATGAGTAACTAGCCTGTCCTCAGTGTGTTTCCAATCATTAAAACCATGTGTAAATGCACCACGCCTGCTAGAAAACAGTTTACATGGAAAACAGTACAATTTACCATGACATGGTGAATAGCATAGCCAATTTTGTGGTAAAATTTCATTAGTTTTGGGGTTTATATGTGTGAAGTAATTTTTTTTACAGTACCTATGATAGGTAGCAGTGGTCAGCACAGCAGAATTGTGAAAGTCTGCCTCAGAGTTTTGGAAAAAAGTAGCTCCTTTTAGCAATACAATATTCTTGCATTTCTTTTGAAATGTGCTCACCCCACAGCCCAATATCTGACGAACACTGTGAAACAGCTTCCACCCCCTTCCTGAGCACATGCAATTTGGTCAATTACATTTCCTGGCTCTGCATCAGGAGTTTGGGGCAATATAATTAAAACATTAGTGTCATTGTGCTGTTTCTATTTGTCTTAGTTAAAACTGTTATTTAATGTTTTTCATGCTTGTCTCTGCTGCCATCTACTGGTCAGACCTTTCGGCTCCTCTGTTTCTTTTGTCCAGCCCATGGGAGTGTCTGATGACCCTCTTGCATCACATCCTGGTATGTTCATTCCAAACCAGAGTTTGTGAGAACAACATCCCTTATTGGAGCTGCTAGAAGCAAAGTCTTCTGACCGTAGTAGCTTCAGAGACAAGCATCACAGGAGAACTACAATGCCAAGTACTTGGACCACTGTACTTCTGCATGTCCTTAACCTTTGGAGAAAATAAACCACCATTGTTTCATCTCAGCATGTGCATGTTTAACTCTGGAGCGCTCTGGTCCTGTCTGCCTCACCTATAGGAAAAACGAATGTAAGATTCTCACAACCTCTCACAACTACGCGCCTTCAATCGCCTTTAAGTGGTGACAGAACAGTCAGAAGACTGCTGAACAGCCCAAAGCAAAAACTTCCTGGAGAGCCCAAACAGTCAGAAGACTGCTTAACAGCCCAAAGCAAAAACTTCCTTGAGTGCCCAATCAGTCAGAAGACTGCTTAACAGCTCAATACCCCGGCTACAAATCCCTAAGAACCCTGTAACTTCACTTGTAATCTGCCTAGCAACAAGCCTTGTGCACTAGTCTGCCTGCAACAGTGCATGCCTGGACAAGCCTAAGGGGAAGCTCTCCCATCTGCCACGTCCTGTATCACCTCTGCTTGCATTGTAAAGGGAGAGTTTATGCACCTGCTGTTTCTCTCTAGCCTTACCCCTTCTATAGACTTGCATTACATTACACCTCATTACTGCATATTACTGGATTGCGAACCCCAAGTTTTGCTAAAGCCACCTTGGGAATCTCATCAGGGAGTCCTTGCAGAGCTGCACAACGATTTTTGGACCCCTATTCAAAAGTCAAGTTTCTTAAAGAGACAGTACACCTTAAATCAAAATGGCCGAAAAGACCTCGGACAGTTCCCCAATGCTAAAACGGAGCAAATACAATCCGATACTGTCCACTATGAAGCCCCCAGGAGGCAAATCCCGCTGCCAGCAGACCAAGTTGTCCGACCGAAGCGCTCTTCCAAACCCACGATAAAGGCCACTGAAAACTATCACACTATGAAAGATGAGCTATGTGAACACCTGGAAGAACAGTGGGAACTAGTCACCTATTACATGTCAAGACTTGAATCCTCATCAGGTGATGCCGCATGCTTACAAGCCACTGTGGAACGGTTGAACACAGCTCATGAAAGATACAAGAGACTGTCAACAAGGTACATTACCTTTCTAAAAGACTCTACAATTGATGAAGCTCTTACAGACCTGAGCAAGGCAGAAGAGGTGGACAAAGAAAGAGATGCCAAGGTGCAAGATGCCATAGACAAGGCAGAACACCGTATCTCTCACCAGCAAGAAACTAGATCACACCGATCAACCTCATCTAGACGTTCCTCTCGGTCATCCGGGTCATCATCCTCAAGAAGCTCAGCCCTGAGCGACAGGATACTAGAGGCCCACATAAGAGCAGAGGAATCCAAGGTGAGACGTTCCTTCACAGAAAGAGAAGTAGAGGAAGAAGCCAAAAGGGCAGAAGCCCTTGCAAAAGCAGAAGCCGCTAAAGCAGAAGCCCTTGCAAAAGCAGAAGCCGCTAAAGCAGAAGCCCATGCAAAAGCAGAAGCCGCGAAAGCAGAAGCCAAAAGGGCAGAAGCAAAAGCCCTTGCAAAAGCAGAAGCTGCTAAAGCAGAAGCCCTTGCAAAAGCAAAAGCCGCTAAAGCAGAAGCCCATGCAAAAGCAGAAGCCGCTAAAGCAGAAGCCAAAAGGGCAGAAGTGGAGGCTCGGATAAAGATTCTTTGGTCACAGATGGAAGAGGAAGTTGCACTAGCTAAAGTGAGACTACTTGAGCAAGCATTGATCCAAGGTCCTGATCCAGCTTACTCGCCACCACTGGAAGCAGACAATCCAGTTGATTGCACAAGAGACTATGTACTGAATCAGTTACCTGTAGCAACCCTGGTTTGCAGTACCGTTCAAGCCGACAACACCGAAACCTCCAACTTACCTCTATCAGTGCCAGTTCCACCTAAAGCACCCGAGCAAATTAATAACAGTCACCAAGAGGTGCCCTCTCAAACACAGTCACCATGGCAAGATGGCAACCAAGTGTTTCCTGACCCACTTCCACAGCTCAAGCAGCGGTCATCAGAATCTACAGAGGCTAAACCACATCTCAACCCTGCAGCAACGTCATTCTACCCGGGAACATCTCATCCATTCACGCCAGGCAGCCCATACTCCCCAGGGACATCACGAGTCGTCGTGGCAACAAGTGGTGAGAAATCAGACATGTCTGAATTTGCCAGGTTAATGGTGAGCAGAGAGCTAATCAACACTAGTCTCACGAAATTTGATGATCGTGCAGAGAGCTACAGGGCCTGTAAAGCAACTTTCAAGGCAGCCATCGCCAATCTCAACTTAACTGCAGAACAGGAGCTTGACCTCCTGATCAAGTGGTTGGGCCCAGGCTCTACAAACCGTATCAAGAGTCTCAGAACCGTCTATGTGGGACAAGCAGAAGCAGGTCTCGCTGCTGCATGGCAAAGACTGGAACGCACATTTGGCAGCGCAGAAGCAATAGAGAAAGCCCTATTCAAGAGACTGCAGGACATCCCAAAGATCAACCTTAAAGAAGTCCACAAGCTTCAAGACCTAAGGGATCTGCTCATGGAGCTGGAGCTTGCCAAAAGAGATCCTCATCTGTCTCGGCTGTGCTACCTGGATACAGCCCATGGAGTGAACCCAATCGTAGTCAAGCTGCCATACAGTCTGCAGGAGAAATGGGCAACGTCAGTCTCAAGGTACGAAAGAGTGCATGACATCACCTTTCCCCCATTTATTCACTTCTGCAAGTTCATCGACGAGCAGGCCCAGATGAGGAACAACCCCAGCCTCGACTTCCTAGAGTTCAACACTTCGGCAGCTGCAACAACATCATCATCAAGGTATGAAGGTGCCATACACAAACGCAGAGACATTAAGAACACTGTGAGTGTCAGGAAGACTGAGCTACCATCACCTGCGGCACCCACAGATAAACAGTACACCATCTCATCACGAGATAAGTCTTTCAATCAAGAATGTCCCATCCATAAAAAAACGCATTCACTGAACAAGTGCAGAGGGTTTAGATTCAAAACCCTACAGGAGAGCAAGAAAGTCCTCACAGAGTTTGGGATCTGTTTCAAATGCTGTGCATCACTTGAGCACATGGCCAAGGACTGTAAATCCATTATCAAGTGTGAGGAGTATAATAGCAAAAAACACGTTTCAGCCATGCACCCAACCCAGCTAGCTAGAGACACACCGGCTGCAGTCACCACCGCTCCCACTGCAAGTCATGGCGGGGAGTCCAAGAATCAGACTGACACCACCACAGCCGTCTCCTGCTCATGCTCAGAGGTATGTGGAGAGGGCCAAACGCAGAAATGTTGTGCCCGAATATGCCTCATCAAGGTTTATCCCGAGGGACATCCAGAAAAGGCAATGAAGGTGTATGCCATCATAGACGACCAAAGCAACCGGTCCCTGGCAGGAACCAAATTCTTTGAAGCCTTCGAAATTAATGGACCATCAGAACCCTACACCTTGAACACCTGCTCGGGTCACATAGAGACTAGCGGCAGAAGAGCCCAGGGATTCATTGTGTCGCCTATCAATGGGAAGACTGAAATACCTCTACCAACGCTCGTTGAATGTGACCAAATACCCCGCCACAGGAATGAAATTCCTACCCCAGAAGCTGCATTTCATCAACCACACCTAAGACACCTCGCTAGTGTTATCCCACCTCTGGACAATAACGCAGAGATTCTACTTCTGCTCGGCAGAGACAATCTAAGGGTACACAAGGTGCGACAGCAGTGTAATGGGCCTGACTATGCACCATACGCCCAGAGACTGGACTTAGGATGGGTAGTCATAGGAAATGCGTGCGTTGATCGATCAGAAATTGACTCCTTCAAGACTTATGTGCTTGGAGATAGGCGCACAACCTGCTTAAAGCCATGTCCTCATCACTATGTAGTGAAAGAGAAGTCTCCAGACACAATACAGCTACCTGATATCGCTTCTTCTCTGCATATCGACAACTTGGGAAGATCAGTCTTTCACACAACCAAGGATGATGATAAAGTAGCCTTGTAAGTAGAGGACAGAGAATTCATCGGAATAATGGACTGTGAGTTTTCTAAAGACAAAACCAACCACTGGGTCTCTCCATTACCCTTCCGATCTACCAGGGTAAGACTCCCAAACAACTTAGATCAAGCTCAGACTAGGTGTAACTCTCTTCAGCGTTCCATGAACAGCAAGCCTGAAATGAGAGAACACAGCGTCGCCTTTATGGACAAGGAAGTCTGCAACAACCTAGCAGAGGAAAATAATGAAGGTTTCAGCTCACCCATATGAAGTCTCCAAGGCAAGGATAGATGCCCGCAGTCCCCCGGACAGGCCGGTCCGTGATTCAGAGTAGATATGGAAGGAAAAAGGGTTTCAGCACCAATGCAGTAATATAAAACTTGGAACTTTATTAGAAAATCTAAAACGAAGGTACACTGGTCATCCAAAAAATCGCCATGCGATTTGCCTAGCGGCTTTACGTGTTTCGGACAAACAGGGGAAATTAAAAGCAGTCCTTAGTCATAAGCCATAATATCTTAGAGGCAAGAGGTATATATAGCACTTTAGGTATGGAAAAAAAAAAAGCAAGCCAGAGAAACAGGAAGGGAGTTCACCTGGAAAAATGCAAATGAGAAAAAAAAAACAAAACAAAAAAAAAAACAGTGTCTGAGAGAGGTATAAAATTAACCCTTCCAGTATTATATGGCAGAGGATATGTATTAATGGGAAGTATATTGATGTGAAGTATTGTTACTGCTACATAAGAAAAATGTATAAAAAAAAAAAAAGGGTATATATATATGAAAATATGAAATTAGGCATTCCGATATGTCAATTCATTTATAACACTCCCTTTATTTCTATTATGTTATATGAGAGAATGATAAAATTACAACTCTAAAATGTTTTTTATATTTATATTTATGCGACAGAGCAAAATGATATCCCTGTAGCAGCATCTAAATTGGCAGTTTCAAGATATATATTTATCATGGTGTTTGTAATATTACCATATTATATGAAAATATTATCTGAAATATTATGTTGATATAACTCTAATGTATGCTCTTCATTCATATGACACCGAACACCACAATGTGCAAAAAGTGCCATAAAAAAATATATAATAGCTCCGGTCACAATGTTATATGGGGGAGTGTGTAGATGAATTCACATATGCCTACAAAAATTTGTTTAAAGATTGTAGGATGGTGGAAACTATATACTAACATAAATAGTAAATAGGGGTATATGTGCAAGGAAAGGAGAAAAAAAAATAAATATCATATCATACAATGTAACGCAAATTGGACCGATAATTGAGTCCTCTGGGATGCCTGGTATCCAGGCGTAATATCCACTTCGCTTCGGCATACAGAAGTTCACGAAACCAATCACCTCCCCTAAGTAGCCTGTTCATTCGCTCAATGCCTGCGACATCCATCATGGTGAAATCTACATTGTGGCAATCAAGAAAATGTCTGGTGAGACCTGATATAGATCTCTTATGCCTTGGAGGATCTAAAGAAGACGGAACAGATGGAATATTGGTGTGCTCCGATATTCGCCTTTTTAGAGGCCGGGAGGTACAACCAACATAATCCTCACAGTTCTCACATGGGAGGCTCCTGGGAGAGGGTGATCGGGATTTCACGCAACATCTTGAACTCCATGCTAATGGACGTCAATTTTCTCAAGACTCACACATGAGACTCTAGTCACTCTTTTAGCTGAAGTCTCAGCCATTATCAATTCAAGACCCCTTGTGCCGGTGTCCATGGATCCAGAAACACCAACCATATTGACTCCTACCATTCTTATTACCCAAAAAACTGACAACGCGGTAATGCCCAGCGGAGAGTTCACCCACGCGAACACTTATCAAAAACACTGGAAACGGGTTCAATACTTGGCTGACTACTTCTGGAACCGATGGAGGAAGGAATACCTCACCATTCTTCAAGGAAGAAAGAAGTGGCGACATCCCAAGCCGAACATCAAAGAACAAGACCTAGTCCTCATGAAAGACCAGACCACAGAAAGGACTGACTGGCCTATGGGACTGATTACTAGGATACTGCCTAGTAAGGATGTCAATGTTCAAAGGTAGAGCTAAAGGTCATCAGGAAAGGTGAGATGAAGACCTTTGCAAGGCCAATCCACGAACTTGTTCTGCTGTTGTCCATAGAGAGCGTCCCTATGGGATGAACGCTACCCGACCTGAACTTTGAGCCGTCCTCCTTGTTTGGACTCAATTGATCTTGTTTTTGCGTTTAACATGCCTTTCCTTTCAGGTTGTATTATGGACTCAATAATGAAATCCCCAAAGTGATTTTCAGACGGGGAGTGTGCTGTTTCTATTTGTCTTAGTTAAAACTGTTATTTAATGTTTTTTATGCTTGTCTCTGCTGCCATCTACTGGTCAGACCTTTCGACTCCTCTGTTTCTTTTGTCCAGCCCATGGGAGTGTCTGATGACCCTCTTGCATCACATCCTGGTATGTTCATTCCAAACCAGAGTTTGTGAGAACAACATCCCTTATTGGAGCTGCTAGCAGCAAAGTCTTCTGATCGTAGTAGCTTCAGAGACAAGCATCACAGGAGAACTACAATGCAAAGTACTTGGACCGCTGTACTTCTGCATGTCCTTAACCTTTGGAGAAAATAAACCACCATTGTTTCATCTCAGCATGTGCATGTTTAATTCTGGAGTGCTCTGGTCCTGTCTGCCTCACCTATAGGAAAAACGAAGGTAAGATTCTCACAACCTCTCACAACTACGCGCCTTCAATCACCTTTAAGTGGGGACAGAACAGTCATCAAGACAGCAAGATGAAGATGTATCTTTATCACCGTTGTTATTCACATCACTTTTAGTTGGCTCACCAGATTCTGTAGATTTTCTTTTAAAAAAGTATGTAGTTTAGGAATTTTAGAAATCTCTTCATTTTTTTGTTGAGTCTTCTGTCGCTGCTCTTTTCTTTTCTGAGCACCAGATTTGGGCAAAGAATACATCTAATAGCTTAAGAATAGTTTTTAGTAAACTAAAAATGGGTACTCTGTTAGCCTGTGTGCGCATATGGTGAGAAACTTACAGTTTGGCTGGTACTTTGAAAAGGAAGTGCACAATAGTATGTATTTGAGTTTTCAATACCTAAAAGAAATGAACAACTATAAGTTTGTCATAAAAACATCTGTGTACACGTGATACATTAGGTAGAGAGACTGTGTGCACTTGACAAGAGAAATGCACTTACTAGAAAGTAGCGGGGGTCTCTGTTCCTCTTTAGTTTTTTCTTTCTCCAGCAGATTTTTGGTCCTGCCTCTTGATCTCTTTTTCATGTATTATTCAAGTCATGAGAGAAGTTTCTGTAGACATATCCCCCCAAAATATAATGTGAGAGGGAAATGTTAATAAGAGTTAACAGTAACCTGGTACCCAGGAGAGTAGTTGATGGCCACTGTACTAAAAATATGGGTTATGGGGAAAAAATGAACTTCATTCCACCCGGAAGCCGCCATCTTATGAAGCGTCTCCAGTTGCAGCTCACAGCACTGGAAGTGGTTGCAGGAAGCCCTGGCACTAACTGACAGCTGGCTCTGCAATGATGCACAGGGAATGGTCGGACACCTTGCTAACACTAATAACCTGCAGATTAAGGCTGCTTTTACACTACGTTTTTTTAACACAAAAAAAACTATCTCTCTTTAAAAACCTCTCTCTCTCTATCTCTGATTAAGGCTGCTTTCACACTAGGCTTTTTTTAACACAATAAACTTCCCAGCCACAAACAAAAACAAAAAACCAGGCACCACCTAACATTTATCACTCTTAATCCTCTATACGAGGCACCTTGATCCACACTGCACATCCTCACTCATTTCACTTCCTCCACCAGCCACAGTAAACACTGATCAATGATCGCACTACCCCTTCCGGTCACATTATTACCTCACAGCAGCAAGTACATTCTAGCCTGGCCATAGGGTGATTTCTACAGCTCCGCTACTGATACTGCACAGCAGGAATCACATTGCTCACGGACCACCGCTGATAGATGAGGGCAATCTGAGCATGGGCCCCCTAGAGCCTTGGGCCCCGGGCGGTAGCCTAGATTGCCCTCATTATAATCCAACTATGATCACATCGCAGTACCTATTCTCCCCACTTATGCTGAACACTAAGAACCACATGTTCCTAATTAATATTCTGATTAGGCTGTATGAAGAGCACTGCCACATCATGTCAAGCCTCTTAATGGGTCGCTAACCTTAAATATGCAGTACATTGCAATGACGAGCACCTAAGTGATGCTGCACCCATGCTGCATATCAGAGCCCCCATGGCTCCAGGTCACACCACTTCACAGGTACAGCACCACAGCAACAATGGCCGACATACCACCCCAACGCCAAGTGAACGGAGCTAAATAATCACTTTCCACATGATCTCAGTCAGAAAGCTGGGAGCAAATTTTGTCGTCTCTTGTTAATTTAAAACCACCTGGGCCAAACAGGAGGAGTACTGGTCCAAGTAAAACAAAAGAGATAGGGGACACTGGAGGAAATGCATGCAATTTTTAACTAGGCATTTCCTTTGATTCATGCAGACATAGATGTACAGCATATTAACAGATTTCTATATTTTCTCCACCATGATTTTAAAGATACTTTAACTCAAAGGAATACATATCAACAAACAAACAGAAATCAGAGTATATTGCATCAAAATAGTTTTATTTTGCAAAAAAATTTTTTTAAAAAAACATTTACTCCAAATCACTAAAAACATCACAATATCAAGAAAAACATCACCAGAAAAAACACATAGACTAAGGGGATCTTTGACCCGAAAAAAATATTATTGGTGAAAAGAGCAGAAGGAGGTTATACTTAGTTCATAAAGAAAATATAGCAAAAGTTTACATCATTAAAGCATCACGTCTGCCCCTTCACCAGTCAGTGAATGGGCTGTGTCTTTCCTCTCTATTAACCCCTTGTACTCCTTATAAACTCCATAGCTATAATCTAATATCATTTCTAAGGGGGAATCTACAGTATATGTATGTAGATGAGATCCCTCCTATATAGGTTTTACAGATTTATATGAATTTGTTCTTTTAGGGATTGAATATTTATATACAGAGGCTTTTATATGTATTTATTGATGTAATTGATGTAATATCTATTTATTAATATAATATATGTATCAGTGCTCTTTTCTAATATTGGTGAAGGGGCAGAGGTGATGCTTTAACGATATAAACTTTTGATATATTTTCTTTATGAACTAAGTATAACCTCCTTCTGCTCTTTTCACCAATAATATTTTTTTCGGGTCAAAGATCCCCTTAGTCTATGTTTTTTCTGGTGATGTTTTTCTTGATATTGTGATGTTTTTAGTGATTTGGAGTAAATGTTTTTTTAAAAATTTCTTTTGCAAAATAAAACTATTTTGATACAATATACTCTGATTTCTGTTTGTTTGTTGATGATAGATGTACAGCAGCAAACTATTCCTTACCCAAATTGTGCTACTCTCCATTTGTGCCCCAACATTAAAAAGTATATGTCTCTTTTGTGGAGGAAGAGATATATCACCTGCCCTAACCCTAGCTTTGTATGACATCATTAAAGATTGATAAATGATGATGGATAAGCTACTACACTACATAACTTAAAATGCTATGTATTGTTTACCTGGACACACTGAATATTAGGTGTTGGGTCACATTCCTATGCCACAGTAGCATAAACCTTTTAGTGTCCAATGTTCTTTTTCATATAACTAAGTGAATTATCGGGATGAGTGAATCCATTTCATGCTAATAAAATTTGTGTTACATTTTTAGGAAATCACTGAACCTTGCAGATTTGAACAATTAGTGACTAATTATGTGTGAATTGCCTAAGATAGGTGCCACCATTTTACACATTGCACAAGATTGCATCAGCGAGAGAAGACTCATGTGGCCTTGAGTGCAGCCATGCAGGCATCCCCATAATGCCTTGCAGCTATTTCATCATAGGGTATTGTTCTGTCCTCCCTAAACGGGCCCTTGGGGCGTATAAAGTTTTACAGACAGCTAAACCTTTATCCACTATAGAATAAGGAGACTGATGCTTGAAGGAAGTCTATATTTATTGAACATTAGTAGATGTGTTTACTCTAACTAGGAACAATGAGATATGTACAATCAGCATGTGTATAATACAACAGGGAACATACATACAGAAGCCTGACAATATATATACAAATGTACACGCAGCTTGAATCTAACTTAGTATCTGCTACTATCTAAACATGATATACATACCAATGTACAAGCAGCTTAAAACTAACTTAATAAATGCAACTATATAAACACGGTGAGAGTCCAAAGCTGTAGATGACAACAAAACATAGATTTCCTTATCAGTGATGCTATCACAAGGGGGATAAAATGGAGAATGTCCTCAGTATGTGAGTAATTACAAAATGGAGGCTTCCTACCCAGAATGCACTGCAAAGGGGAGGAGAAAAGAGCATACAAGATTAATGCTGATAAAGTTTGGTCACTAGAGGGAGCTAAAGTACAACCTAGTAAAGGAAACATAATGTACAGGAAAGCAGGAAAACAGAGATTAAATGCAGAAGGCAGAACACATATTGCTCATCCAATCAGAAGGGACTAACATACCTGTAAAAAACAGATGCAGGAATTATGACAGCCATTTTGGAGGGAATCTGGACAAAAAGAGGACTTCACCGTTTATAGCTTTGCCACAGAAATAAGTAGAGAAAGCAATGAAAGAAATGAAACACTGCACAAATGGCACAGATAATGTGTGACGGGACAGCAATGACAATGATTAGTGACTGAGGAACAAGCTGTTGGCTACCAGCTGGTACCGTCCGATTACTCTTAGCCATATACGTTGAGGTCATTTTGACATTAATAAGCCTGCGTTCTCATTAATACACTTGATAGAAATTGGACATAATTCTAGGAGACTTCAGAGTGTTACACACATTTTTTCAGCTCTATTGGAGACTTTGCAGTCATTCTGCGCAGCTGGCGAATATCAAAATATTCATTAATCTTTAGAAGTTATCTTTTAATATTCTCCTATGTCACATACAGTAAGAAGATACTATTATTATAAATGGCCCATGACAGATGGAGAGACTTATTACAGATTTTGCATCGGTGTCCAGGAGCTTCAATTTAGGACTCTGAATACATATAACATTATTTATCTTAGACATCAGCTTCCCATAGGTGCAAACTTTAAAGTAACATGTCACATGAACTAATAATGATACCTGACAGCAGAACAGAATTGGGATATGCCATAGACACACATACACCTTATTTTTAGCATAATGTATCTATTTTGGATAATTAGTTTACAGTATTCCTTTTCCATGTATAATAACAAAAGAAAATGTATAAACAAGAGCAGATGGCATGTAGCGTCTAAATAATAACATTTTACATATACAAGAGTCGAGCAGCAAAAATATTTGTCAGACAACAGATGATTCTGTTTCTATTCCCCCCTCAACTCTTGGTTCCTAGAGTTTCCTCTGGAGAGGGACTATTCACAGTAAATAATGTACAAGCAGAATCCACAGGCTAAGGGGCAAAAAATGCACAAAAATGGAGCATAGAAACTGCACAAGGCAAAACCATGTATACTGATGTTTGTTTTCCGCAGTGCTTTTTAGAAATAGATCCATCTACCAGACACACCATTTCACTACCATACGTGTGCATATACTAGCATTTCTTTTTTCTGCTTCAGTACAACAGTGATGTAGATTAATACAGTAATCTTTGTGTTCCAGAACAGTATATTTTATATCTGCAAACATTTTCAGAACCAAAATCAGTCTGTTAATACTTAATTTAACAACAAACCTATCACCATAAATTCATAATACTAAAATACTTTTGTCCTTCTGCAAAACAGGGGCGACAGAGGCGCTGTAGTCGTGTTCAGTGTATGTCATGTAACCCCTTGGCTCTGCTACAGGCAGATAATCGGGCCCATGGACATTTGTGCTTCGTCCACTCACTTACCACTTGGGGTAACTCCATTTCTTCACTACGAAGACGACACAACGGATTCTCTTCTTTTCAACTCAACTTTATTGTACTCGTGTTGGCATAGTTCTCATACAAAATGCAATCACGTGAAATTCCTCTCTTCTTATCTGTTTCTCTTAACTGTTCCTTATTCCTGTACACTCTGGCACTAACCGGTACTCCTGGCTGTCTCAGTTCTTCTGGCTGCACTCTTACAACTCGTCTAGTCTCACCCCGTCCAACACCTGGGGTCCTAGCTATGCTCTCTTCCTGGTGTACGGTGGGTCCCGTGAATCTCCTGTGTTGCCCAGCAGGCCGCTGACAACAGATCTGCTCATAGCTAGACCGGTCCATTGACGGCACCATACACCCTGCCCCTTAGGCAGCCATCTTCGTACTCCCTGAATATTTCCTGTCCCCCAGGGGTCTAGTTCCCAAAGCTCCTCCCAGGGTTAAAACCTATGCTTAACCCCTGGTGCACTTGCTGTAAAATTGTGGCCGAGCTAACTAGCCATACTGCATTTTACCAGCACCTCTATCTAACAACTTCTCTAACTCTGCTACTGTGACGCCCTGGACCCCAGGGGTCACAGGTCACAACACTCACCACATACACCCCCACACTAGAAAGGTACCACCAGTCAACCACAAAGACCTGATTGCCTCCCTCAGTGTTAGACAGGCACACCAGGTGGGCGGAGTCAGGCGGAAAGACACCCCCCCGAGGAGTCTGCTGGCCTGAGGCAGGAAAACAGAAAACAGTATAGTTCAGACAGTCGAGTTCAGGAGTCAGTGCAGACAGACAGTTCAAACAGTCAGGCAGGCAGATGGCAGTGGCCGCCTGCAGGAGGCCGGGAATACAACCAGTGGAACTGTAAACGACCGGGACAGGGTAGTGGCCCGCCGGAATCGAACCGGGGAGCTAACTGGATACCGGAGCACCAGGCAGGGTACTCAGACCCCGACTAGGCTATATGCCACCACCATAGTCAGATTAACTGATTGCGGTCTGGACCTCAGGGGTTCATTCCCACCAAAGTCCCGAATGAAGGCAACAGCCCAACCCATCTGGATAGTAGCCACCGCTAGAGGCTAGAGATCCAAGGGCCAGCGTCTGCAGGCAACAGGGGCTCCTACGACACATACACGCCGGGGAGCGGACTACCAGTGCCCAGGCACAGTGGTCACACTACAAACACAGGTGCAGGAGAAAGGCGAACATTGCCAACCCAACTAGGAAGCTGCAGCTGGCTGCGGGCCTCGTTCATTCCTCCATTTGGTTTACCAGCGACTCTGTGTGGTTTAATCGTAAGTACAACAGTGCCATCAGGCACCGCACTGCACTGTACCGCAACACTGTGCCCTGCATCCCTGCCCACAGCCCGACCAGGCCTCGGGACCAACATCCCCTACCCACGGAGGGGTAAACATCTACAACACTGCTCCCGGGAGTCACCGTACCTTTACCGCAGCGGTGGTGCCCACCATCACCACAACCCATGGGTGGCGTCACGAACAATCATCCCAAAACCAAATACCCGCATCCCCCGTGTGTAATGCCAACCCCCTTGCAGAGCGACGTGACCCCCTTGTCCATGAGAGGCTTGAGCCACCACCCGTAGAACGCGAGCACGGATACAAGCGGCTCGGCGGCCGCAGCCGAGGCCGCGGGGCGGTACACTACATCATGCTATATTTCAGACCTGGGCAATGGGTGGCCCGAATCGTGCTATATATCAGGGCAAGGGGCGGCCCACTGGCCGGATACGGCCTGCCTGCTGTCTGTGACTGGCCCGCCCATCTTAGCTGAGAGTTGGAGGCGTGGCCTCATCTACGATTTTATGCCTCATCCCTGCTCTCACTGCCGGGAGCTATGTATCCCGCAGTGCAGTGATAAGCAGCTGCCACACCCGCCTCTCTGCCGGCCACGCCCCCTCTAGATGCTGGTAACAGTCTTTGGATGCCTTCCATGGCATCTATGCTGCTAGCCATGCCCCTTTTGCTGTTGTCCACGCCCCCTCAATGCTGGACACACACTCACACACTCCTCGGAGGCCTTCCTTGTCCTCTCTTGCTGCTCTCTCGATTCTGGCCATGCTCCTTTTGCATGCCCCTTCTACCCAGGATCCTCACATATGACTGACTCATCTTCACAGTGGCCACTTCAAAAACATCTGTTCTGCAACTGATGTAATGTGCACCAGTAGCAGAAGGAAGAGTGCAGTGTACTTGCATGAGGGGAGAGCAAGGGAGCAGCACTTATGTCTTCTCAGGTCCCCCCTGTGCCTGCAATAGAAGAAGCAGCCACACAGGGGACTCAGAGAAGGCAGCCAGAGGAGCCCTCAGGCTCTGCTGCTGCATTGCTACCAGCCTGTGCCCTCAGCACCCCGAGGGCCAGTATGTAGGCCCCACAGGCCACCACTGTCAGTATGTATGCCCCACAGGTCACCACTGTCAGTATGTATGCTCCACTGGCCACCAGGGCCAGTATGTATGCTCCACAGGCCACCAGGGCCAGTATGTATTCTCCACAGGCCACCAGGAACAGTATCTATGCCCCACTGGCTACCACTGTCAGTATGTATGCTCCACAGGCCCCAGTAATGTGTATGTCCCCAACTGACCCCAGTAATGTTTATGCCCCAAGTAATGTCTGCCACTTACTGACCCCAATAATGTGTTTGCCCCCCACTCTCCCCAGTAATCTGTATGCCCCCCACTGACCCCATTATTTGTGTATACCCCCCACTGATCCCAGTAATGTCTATGCCCCCCACTGACCTCCATATTTTCATTGAATCATTGCATTGTTTAACTTACTGTTTGTTTATGAAGGGATAGTATACATATACACTATATACAGTATTGGGTAGAACAGAGTTAATTATATTAGTCCGGCCCTCTAAAACCATCCCAATTTCTCATGCAGCCCCATGGGAAAATTATTTGCTCACCCCGCTATATGTGAACCACTCTGCTGACCCTGTATCTAAACATTTCTTTACAAAAGGCATATGGTATACGTTACACTCAATACAATACTGTATCCTCTTCCAGCCACTAGATGGCAAAACCATATAAAATACTAGCATAAAATATTCTAAAACATCAATTACAAAATATTATGAACATAATATTCATTCGGGGTCTTCAGGGAGGGAAATTCGTCTAATCTTTGGTACACAGACCACCTCCTTACACTTTTCTCAGAAGTTCTCCGACTATCAGGCCATGTGCGCACATTGCGTCCAGTTCCTTGCAGAAATGAACACTTTCTCTGGCAGAATTTGTCATTCTCAAATTTAGTTTTGACCACATAAATGCTGGAAATACGCATGCGTTTTTATAGCGGTTTTATAGCGTTTTGACCGCGTTTTACATGCATTTTCAGTGCTTAAATTGAGATGCGTTTTCAATACAACTACACAAATTAATAAAGTTTCAACATTCAAACAGTAGGAAAAAAATAATAATAATAATAATTACCCTTAAATCATACACTATAATGATAATTTACCGAAAATGATTAATAATGAGATTTAATAATTATGTTCCAAATAAAAAAGTATTGTTTGACTCATTTTTTAAAGTCGGAATGGATGTGAGGGCAAATGGAAACCTCTTGACCTCACTATAATACCAAAAACGCATGCTTGGATTTTGTCAAAAAAGCATGCGTTTAGCATCATAAAAACATGTAAAACGCTAGAATTTTTTTTAGGGATGCGTTTTGATAATTCTCCATGACTTCAATGTTAACAAAACGCTGCCAAAATGGTAAAAACAATTGACATGTTGCTTCTTCAAACGCAAAGATTTTGACAAATTTTTGTCACAAAAAACGCAGCGTTTTTGGACGCATAGTGCGCTCACAATATGCCTATCATAGACTTTGCTTGGAAATCAAAACGCATGCATTTTTGCATTAAAACGCAGTTCAAAATGCTGCGGAAACGCATGAAAAAGCGCAACGTGCGCACATGGCCTCAAAGCGCAGCATGCTGGCAGCTTTTATACTATGTGTAAACGGAACCTCTTGGATGATTCGTGCCTCCTGTGGTTTGGGAAACATGAATCAACTGGGAGGATCCCATTATAAAAATGTACATATAGTAAAATGGCTGCCCTTTGGTAGTCTGAGAACAGCTGAGAAAAGGGAGCATGAATCAAACACCAACTGCGTTATTGCATTCAGGTATGTTTTACCTTGAATCTCTTGTGATGCCCTGGCAAAACCAGGTAGTCACAGATAGGCCCCTGCACAACATCATTCCCCACTTAGGAAACACACAGCCGACCTAAAACCCTAGTCACCCCCCATTAGGGAGAGATAGATACACCAGTGGGCGGGACCGGGTGGCTGGACACGCCCACTCAGGGGTCTAGACAGCCCGGGCGGGAAAACAAGCAGATAAGCTTCAGATCAGTTTGTAGTTCAAGTGGAGAGGAGTGTGGGCTGGAGCTAGGTGTAGCTCCAGCAGAGGAGGTTCAAGTTGAATGGTGCCAGGGTAGGAGCCCTGGTGCCTTTGGCTAGGAGGCAGACGGTGGTCTCCGTCAGCAGGAGACGGGAAGAAAGCTCGGCAAAACCGAGGTGGACCGGGACAGGGTTGTAGCCCGCCAGTACCGGCACGGGGAACCGACCTGGAAACCGGAGCACAAAGGGGGGTACTCGGACCCTGAAGCCAGCACCAGAAACCAGCGGCCTGGTTAATTAACCGATTGAGGCCAGGATTATAAGTCCTGTCCCACCCAAAGTCCCTCATAGAAGACAACAGCCCACCGATAGGGATAGGAGGTCACCCCCAGGGACCATAGATCCCACAGGCCAGCGTCTGCGGGCACGGCTTTTTAGGCCACATCCAGCTGGGAGTGGACTCCTGAGTTTCAGACTAGGAAGTCCACCTTACACAAAGTCAGTGCGGAGGAAAAGGATAGAGACCACCAGCCCGGGTGGGGGACCCGAATGCAACCGGCCGCATAGCCGGCCACCAGCACCTTGGTTTACCAAAGACTCGTGTGTTTCATTGACTGTGAGTAATCAAGCATCCCCTTACCATTGCTATACCCTACACAAAGACACTGTGTCCCGGGGCAACCATCCCTGCCCACGGAGGGGTTAACATCTTGCTGCCACAACATCTCCCCCAGGTGCCCACATCAGCATCAGTGGTGTCCCACCTCACCACACACCGTGGGTGGCATCACGAACTTAATACAACCTAGCCCATACATCTATGTCCCCCCCATTTAGTCGGCGTGTCCACGAGACCCCCGGGTCCAGAGACCCTCGAGCCACTCCCTTAAGAGGTCCAGATCCGAGCAGCGGCGGCTGCTGGCACAGGGGCGGCACACCCCGACAATTATAATGAGAGGTGGTGCACAGCTATGTAGCAAAATAATAATGTCAAGCTGGGTGCCACATAATGCATTGTAAAGAAAACTATAAAAACTCAGGAGAAATGCCCAAGGGACATGTGCACACCAGCATAAATGAAAAAATTGAACTTTATTGGAACACATATACAAACAATTAAAAAAACCTTAAAAACATACACCAGACAACATACTTCCCCTGAAGAAGCTGTCAGTCTGACAGCGATATGCGTGGCGTCCACTGCCTAGCACTGTGGTATGGTAGGCAGGGGTTATTATTATTATAATTGACTCTACTTCCCTCCTGTGGATGACTCATCTTATGTCATCCATATAGAGTCCGCCAATGTGCTCCTTCACATGTGTACCGCCCCCGTGCCAGCGTCCGAGCCGCTCGGGTCCAGAGTTGCGGTGGCTCGAGGGGTCTCCGGACCCGGGGGATCCACGTGGACACTCAAATTAAAAGAAGAGGGGGAGTATGTACAGGGGATTAGGAAGTTCGTGACGCCATCCACGGTGTGTGTTAATGAGGGAGACCCCCGCTGCTGTTGGGGGAGCCCGGTGGCGATGGTGTAGCAGCAGGATGTAGGTAGGGGGTTTGTGCCCCAGGGCCCGTTGGGTATTGGTGTTTGGGGTACCATTGGGTAGAGGAAAAGGGTCTTTTCAGCGTACTCACTCAGTCCAGGAATATAACACCGACAGCTTGTAAACCAGAATTCTGAGCACCACTGCAGCATGGAGGGAGCACGCTTGGATCCGTGCCCTTGGTGTTGCTGTTAGCCTGTGGCCTTTTCCGTGGCACCTTTTCACTAGTTGGACCCTCAAGCTTGAAACTTTTCTGGTCCCGCTCACCCGTATGGCTAACAGAGTGAGTTTTCTCTCAGGGTTCACGCGTAGGATTTCTTTGGACTTTATTTGGGAAAGTCCTATCCCATCGGTGCGCTAGTACCCTGATTTTGGAGTGGGTTGGGGATGAATCATGAAGTCTTCACCCCCGTCGGTAAATTACCGGGAAAGGTGAAGCTACTTCCCGGCCTAGGGTCCACGTATCCCGTCGTGCCCTGGCCCCTGTCCGGTGATGGCTCAAGGCCGCCAGCTGCCCTCCTCAGCAGTCTGTGCCCCTTGACCCAATCCCCTGCGACCAGGGTTCCAACTCCTACCAGGCCCAGACCAATGTCTGCCACCTAGTAAACTCCAGGAGCCCTGCTCCAGACTGGTGACCTCTCCCTCTCGGAGAATCACTTTTCCACCTCCTTCTCCTTCCACTCTTGTTTCCCTTTTTTTTTGTCACTTTCCCACATTCCCCTACCAACCCCCATGTGGGCGGCCCTATTCCCTTCAGGCCCCCCAATGGTGTGTCTGGTGGGTTTGGTGTAAAGTGTTCCTAGGATTTTGACTGGCTAAGACTACATCACACATCAGGTTTTTTCCATCAGGCACAATCCGGAAAAAAACGGGTAAAACGAATCCGGTACCACATCCGTTTTATCCTCATAGATTTGCATTGTTACCAGATTGTGCCTGATGGCTTTGCGTTGCATCCTTTTTTTTCCCGGATGCGGCAAAATTAATTAAAGCGGCGGCCGGAGGCAACGTATCGTGTAATGTTTTTTTGTCCGGCAAAAAAAACGCATCGCGCCGGACCGGCGCGATACGGCGTGTTTTACAATGGAAGCCTATGGACGCCGGATCCGGCGCAATGCGGCAAAAACGGATGCTGCTGCCGGATCTGTTTTTGTAAACTGCGCATGCTCCAATGTTTTGAAAAACGGATCCAGCAAAAAAAAAAAAAAACGGACAAAACGGATGCAAAAACGGATGCAAATCGGATCCACCGGATCCGTTTTTTACGCATCTGGCATAACGGATCCGTTAAAAAATGAATCCGGTGGATACGGTTTTCACATTTTTTGCCGGATCTTTTGGATCAGGAAAAAAAAGGATTGTGCCTGAATGCAGAAAACTGATGTGAGAGAGTAGCCTAAGCTGTTAGCAACACCAAAGGACCAGGATCCGTAACCAAGGAGGAGTGGATACTGTGCAGAAGGGCAGATTGCACAATACCCTGTGATGACCTGATAGGCCAGGGCGTCACACATGTGCACTTTGTACTACCCTGCTGATGTCAGAGAAAAGTACTGTAATGTGCAGGCATGAGGAAAGGTGAAAGACTGCTGGCGCATGCGCACTACAATACATTACATAAAGGAGAAGGAAAAATAACCGGGCACAGAGTCTCCAGCTGGTGATTAATGCAGAGAATGTCAGTGGAACCGCTTGTCAGCGAAGGCAGTAAAATTAGTCTAGCATAAAACTGCTAACCGGGGTGCACCATACCAAAAAGCAGAAGGAGCATATCAGGCTGAACAGTAGAAAGAGAAGGACACTCACCGTATATAAGCAGTAAAAAAACTTTGGATTTATTCATTACAAGGAGCAGGCATAAAATACAGGACGGAGGGGAGAGAGACTGACCCTACACAGACGACAGCTGTTTCGAACCAGCAACCGGCGCTTTGACAAGTCCCTAGTCAACTTGTCAAAGCGCCGGTTGCTGGTGCGAAACAGCTGTTGTCTGTGTGGGGTCAGTCCCTCTCCCCTCCGTCCTGTATTTTATGCCTGCTCCTTGAAATCAATAAATCCAAAGTTTTTTACTGCTTATATACGGTGAGTGCCCTCCTCTTTCTACTGTTCAGCAATACAATACATTGTTTTACCCTTTAGCTCAGTAAATCAAAGTGCACATGTGCAGGAGCAGAATGGAGGCCTCTGTGTGAATGACGTAGGACGCATCATGCACACGGGGCTGGGAATGAGGACAGCGATCGCACAAGCTGGAGGTGGTGTCGGACTGAGAACAGCGACCGGACTGCCCCACCCCCTAGATAAGTATAATAAAAGCTTTTTTTTTGTTAGACAGAGTGGCCTGGGCTCTTATATATAGTATTCTGGAATGCTGTAAGTATAGGTTTAGTGGTGAAGGTCGCAGCTCATAAGAGAAAAACCTGGTGATATTTTCCTTTTAAGAGAAAATATACTTTGAAAAGTGGGTCAGCGTCAATGGGTTTTGGATAACTAGTTGACTTCTTCCCATGATAGACAAGACTTTCCCTATGTATTTGTAAATGGAAAAGGACTTTGTGAAACAGACAGAATATGGACCCTTTGCAGTCCAATAGTTGATCATAACGCACAATTCCACCTGCTTTGTAGTTGGAAGTGGGCTGCTTACCTTTTGGGCCCGTGTGGCCACACAGGTGGCACCAATGATATGTCCACCCCTGGGAGGGACCTGTCAGACATGGAGAGTTTGCGGAACCTGCCTCAGACTAGACATCTGAGACACGTAGACCCCGATTAATCATTGCTTTTACAGATGTTGTTGTCTAGCTGTGAGAGGACTGGTGAGTCAGCTGCCATATTATGTGAGAAGGCTGATGATCCTGATGAGCCAGGAGCAATCTCCCCTCTCAGCCACCAGGGGGAGGTCTGTGTGGCCTGAAAGAGTGAGGAGAGGAGAGACTCAGGGAGAAGGACTGGAAAGATAGGTGGCTGCCTGTGTCCTGGTCGGTGCTTGCAGATCTTGAGTGAGAGAGAGAGAGGCCGCTGACTGCGGTATGAGCAGAGTTCACTGAGCTGCTTGTGAGTTGATATAAATAGCTGCCAGAGAGTGACAATGGCTGCAGTAGCGAACCCAAAGGAGATTTAAATCTGAGGCCATGCTATCAGACTGTAACTTCAGCCCTGAGAACTGTCCCTGGTGATTGTCGGTGTCATACAGAACTGTTGCAGAGCTGGATACAGAATGGAGATCCATTTGTTCTTAGACCTCCCCCCTGGAGAAAAATATGCAAAACAGTGAGTCCTGAGCTCAGGCCTGGCCTATATCTTTTTGATTTTGCGGACAAGTGTGCATACTGACTCAATAGTGGTTTTGGCGCCAGACCAGGTCTAATATATACTACGCAACAGGTATTGCTGCAGTACTATGTGTATCTCTGCTAGCAAGTGGTTAACCCCGGGGGAACTTTCCTGTGTTGCTTTTATGTGTGGGGGAAGGGCAGGGAATTAGAGTTTCTGTTAAGATTGTTAATTGGTGTGCTGGTCCAGGGACAGCTTCATACACCAAGTGATTTACACCTTGTAGTGTTTCCAGAAGTTCCTGGTTGGGTTAACTGTTCCTGTTGGTTCCTGTCTTATTGGAGTCAGTCCTAGCCCAGCACGCTGATCCCGCTTCAGTAACCGGGGACCTGTACATTTCTTTGTGTTTAAATTTGTTTTACATCCCTGTTGCCTTTATCAGGTCATAAACAGTTTGTGTTTAAACAAAGAATTGAGTTGAACATACATGGTTGCAGTAAAAGACCCAGTCTCTGAATCACTCTTCCTATGATTTCGACAGGTTCCCTATAACATGTGAAACATACTAATATGTTCTTAAAAGCTCAAAAAACTGTTCTTGTGGAAAGGGAAAGGGGGGTAGTGAGCTCTTCTTTTAGAAATTAGTGCCTTGTTCATGTTTATTTTTATGGTATTATACCTATATTTAAGAAGTATAGAATGAGAATGAGCTATAAACATTATTCTTTATTTTACTCTTATATTTGTTGTCTTTTTGCAGGTCATAAAGAATTTTTTAATCCTGTATGACTTGTATAGCAAAAAAGTGGGTAGACGTTGGGAAAATTATAAAAAATGTTCTTAAGTTTTGACTACTATAAGGCCATCTGCACACATTGAGTATTTGGTGAGTTTTTACCTCAGTATTTGTAAGACAAAACCAGGAGTGCGTAGGAAATACAGAAGTGGTGCCTGTGGTTTCTACTTTACTTTTTCTCTGATTGTTGCTCTTTTGGCTTACAGATACTGAGGTAAACAACTCACCAAATACTCAATGTATGCATGTGGTTTTACATGCCTGGGCATACCCTATACCCTATACCATCTATATAGCTATGTAAGACCACATGTCCATAATGAATATTTGGTAAGTATTTTACGCCAGTATTTGCAAGTCAAAACCTGGAGTGGGTAAGAAATACAGAAGTGGTGCTCGTGTTTCTATTATACTTTTCCTCTGATTGTTCCACTCCTGGTCTTGGCTTACAAATGCTGAGGTAAAAAAAAACTCACCAATTACTCAATAGGTGCAATAAGAAGAAAAAAGCTGGCCCTGCACCACCACACTGCACCTCGCACCGATGCCAAGAGGGAGGAGATTAGTCCAGGTTGCTCCACATAGATCACTGGCCATGGGTGCTCGTTGGTAAAAGAAGTCAAATTCTCATATAGCCATCAAAAGAGTAGGGAAACAACGGCACATACCATCAGGTTCCAGAAAAAATGTTCTTTATTTATTCCAAGGGTGCAGGTAAAAAGCGGGAGGAGAGTTGAGTGGACCTGTAGAAGTGCTGTTCAGCACGAAACGGCCGTCGCCCTGTCCTGAGGGGACCCGCACCCAACTCTCCTCCCGCTTTTTACCTGCACCCTTGGAATAAATAAAGAACGTTTCTTCTGGAACCTGATGGTATGTGCCATTGTTTCCCTACACTTTTGATGGCTATATGAGAACTCAAGTCAATAGGTGAACATGGGTTTACAAAAACTGAGGCATGAAACCCACCAAATTGTCAATGGGTGCACGTGGCCTTACAAACACTGAGGTAATACACTCAACAAATACTAAATGGGTGCACGTGGCCTTGATCTCGTTTCATAATGATGTTAAATGTAAGTTAATTGTTTCAAATTTAACATTTGATAGCAGAAAGACCCCAATATGATGGCTTTATCCAGCAAATGCAAATATGCACAGATATGCACCCTGTCAGCTACTTTTATGAGTTAATGGCACAGGGCTGCGCCATTAACCCATTAAATTATGTGACATAATGGATCAGGGGTTACTCAAACTCAGTAGGTAACGCTCTGATGTTTTGCTTTCTTGAGCTATATGTGATGCCCCAAGGCTGTGGGATACTCGGTCCCGGGCGTGTAGTGCGCAGGGGGAAATCAGTCATGGTCACGGTCGATGCCCGGTTTATGTGACCCTGGGGGTCGCTCCGATAAAAGGGGTGAAAAATCTGAAAAATAAAAGAAAATAAAGTGAAAGAGTTTTCGACTACACCACTTGCTGTGTGCGGCCAGGTTATTGAAGCCGCCACTGCAGGGTTCTGCTGGGGCTGATGAAGTAATACAGCTTAGGTGTTTTGGGCCCTCCGCAAGCAGGGCTAGGCCCCAGCAGTGGATGATGAAGGGGCTATAGTAAGGGACAGTCCGTGTATGTGTACAGAGGTGAAAAGGAAACAGTCCACACAAGTATTGCAGTTTAAACTTGCATTTTTACTTGGGCTTGGTACCTGGACTCGCTGGTGCCGGTTTCAGGTGTTCCCGCTCCCCTTGTTCTCCGTGCCAGCTGTGACCTAGCGTAGTTGTCCTCCATACACACTTGTTGGTAGTGGGCTCCTGTGGCTTAGAGCTTCTGGGGGAGCCCCTCCGTTTCAGTCTTGGTCCTATTGCAGGCAGCCTGGACTATTTAATGGGTAGACTTCTGTCCCTGGTCCCAGGTCCCCACTTTGCTGCTGATGCTTCAGACTCTTTGGTTGGTGAGGGACCCTGGAGATCCCCTCACCAGGCAGATTGAACAGTTGACCATAAAGTGTCCCGCTGTCCTAGGGTCAGCACCCTGCCTTGTGCTGAGTCCTGTAAGCCTTGATTCTGTACTTCCACAGGCGCCCTGTAGTCCCTGGAGTGCTATACTTCCACAGGTAACCCACGGTTCCTGGAGTCCTGGTTCCTTACTCCACAGTCCTTGTCTCCTTTACAGCGTCCCGTTCTTACTTTAGGTCTTTTCCCCTTTCCTTCCTTATTTCACTCCTCACTCTATCCTTCACTTCCAACTCTGCTCACTCCTTCCTCCCGCCAACTACCCAACTGACCATTCGCCCATCCCCTTGCTGGATCTCTCCCTACAGATTGGGTGGCAATTTGCCAATAAGTTCCCATCCATTTTACTTGTTGCTAGGCAGTTTCCGAGTCTGGAATTGGGGTTATGTATGTGGCCTGAGGGTGCTGGTGGGTTGACTGGCACAGATATTCCAGGGTTTGGGTTTCCA
The DNA here is from genome assembly GCF_048569485.1 of Anomaloglossus baeobatrachus. NCBI lineage: Eukaryota > Metazoa > Chordata > Amphibia > Anura > Aromobatidae > Anomaloglossus > Anomaloglossus baeobatrachus. Next base: position 415,282,429 of record NC_134354.1, on the reverse strand, counting down.
CAGTTCACGTTTATTTGTGACACCTGAGACCTCAGGGGTGCTACATATACATACTTGAATTACTAGGCTGTCATGGCCATTTGTTTCAGGGTTTTCTTTGTAATGTTAAGATAAAACATGCTATGATCTGTGTCAAGATAGATCTTTTTATTTACAGTTCAACTCAATTTTTAAAAGAAAAAAAAACAAAATTTAACAATAATGAATACTATATTGTCAGCTTAAATAGTATCTACACAACACTGCATGACGTCTGTCGCTAGTACCATAGTAAGGAAGAAGGCCTCTTTATAACACATTATGCTCTAAGCCATATATTCTGCACACATCAGCTTCTACTATGAACCTCGCTTTTGCAGAGTTTAGGAATAGCTTGTCCGTTTTGGCAGATTTCTTGTGTACATTTCTTAAGTTAACTATTCAGCCATTTCCAATCTAATGATATTGTGTGACAACAGTCACTAGTGGAAACCCCCTAGATATCTTCTGGAACGACTTTCGATATATGTTATATGATATACTATTAAATTGAATTCCTCGTTAGAGCTTCATCACGTAACCTTGATATTTTGCTCTTCCGTTGCAACAACATATTTCGAGATTCTGCATATTGGCCATGCATGAGACTCGGCGTGCATACAGCAAAGGTAGCCATTGGCATCATTTACCTGATTAGAAGTGTGCTTTTTTTGTATACTGATAAGAATTGTGTAGTAAATCAATTCCACAGTCCAAAAAATCTCAAAGTACATGACATTTCACTCCACATATTACACCTTAGCCCAAGGATCAGTGAATAGTCCCTGGATAAGAAGAGATTCATGCAAAGAATATATTTTTAACAAAAGGTTATATATTTTTTTTTAGAAAAATACTAAGATGGAACAACAGGGAAAATCTGAGTGGGGATACATTCATATCCTGGAGAACCAATACATGATGATTGGATAAGCAGCAGTGACCATGTAGCACGGTGAATAAAATCCAAACAATGTCAATGATAAAGGATAAATATCCCCACCACAAGGTAAGCACACTGAAACAGCCAATGGCTCTCAAACACTCTTAGGCAGAACCAATATTAGATACATTATGGTTATTACCTTAATAAATAGTAAAGTGCATTTGGGGTCTCAGGCAATTTGTCCTTCAACCCTAAACGTTTTGCCTAGGTTCTTTTTCTTCTACCTCATTGAATTGTTCTTTAGAGCTTTATCACTTAACCTCTTCAATTACTACGAGTTTTTAGATTCTGCATATTGACCATGCATGAGACTCACAGTGCATATGGCAAAAGAAGCCATTGCATCAGTTACCTGATAAGAAGTATATGGTGCCTCAACCAGGATACTATGTGTAACCTTTTGAGGTTTTTTTTACTGTACAAGTATAAGCAATAAACTATTTTTCCTTTACAGTGGGCAACCCCACAAAAAAACTAAGCTATGTAGTATATGTGTTTTTAACATTTTGCCAAAGTCTAAAGTAGGCCATGGTAGCAATATACAGTATAATGGCATTAGAAATGGGAATAAACTTGACATATTCCTGGATTTGAACAAAGAAGCAAAAATGTTACAGCTCCACCAAGTGCACGGATCACATGGTCTGTGTCCAGTAATAATTAAGGGTACAATCATATGAATTTATGAATTGGACGAGTGCACTATGAGAAAATCTTGTATTGCACTCTGACCAATGTTATTCAATGAGGGAGAGTAGATAGTTAGCTTTTTTCTCATTCAGATTCAGGATGAGAGAAAAGTTGCAGCATGCTGTGATTGTCTGCAAGAGCCGTGTCACCCGCAGCCATACAAGTCTATGGGTGCGAGTGAAACATCAGACTGCACTCAGATGATATCCAAGTGAAGTGCGATATATGCATCAGCTGACAATGGAGATGGGGAGATTAATCCCTCCCTCTCTTCCGCAGCTGTGATCCTATCGTAGAATCGGATCATAGTTGCATGACACTCAGCTCACACTGGCAGCACAGTGAGAGCCGAGGGTCATTAGCATATCGCATCCGATGCCATACAATCATGTGAATCCTGCCCAAAGGTAAAAAACACCCAGCTCCCATGATTTCACAAAAGTCTATTTTAGCTTTATTGAGTATTCCAAAGAACTAAGAACAGACATGGGTACAAAAAGCAATGTTTTTCAGATCACTTAGGATCCTTCTTCATAGCAAATGCTATGGGCCAAAATAAAACTTTATGGATCATGGGAGCTGGATGGGGGGGTTTTTCACCTTTCTTGCTGTTACTCAAAATTAGGCCCTGTGTCCATCATGCCGATCAGTAGAGAAAAACTGAAAAGTACATTGGGACACATAGTCCGTCTAATAGGCTCCCTGAGAGCACACTGATTTCCCGTCCGTAGGTCAGCCTTGCGGATAACATTAAGTGAGCGCACTTTAATAGAGCGCCATACTGCAATTTTTAGTGCTGTAAATAGCTCTCAGTAGCTATTTACGGCCCCGTCTTGTAAAGGTCCACAAAACTGAAGATTCACTTTAAGTTCACAGTGTTCTAATGGCGATGACATATTGAAAGGGACATCAGCACCCTGCTACAAATCATCTTAATTAAAAAGTCCATGTTATAAAAACTACCGTGAAATGTCCTTGGCAGTGAAGAGAAGACAGTGTGTAATTGTTTTCTCGCATAATTACCACTTATTTAAAAACATATTCATTTACAATGTATGCCATATCATAATTAAAGCTAAAGCAAAAGCTGCTTTTAAGTGACAAGCTCTATATGATTCATTGTACATGCGGAAACATTTACATATTGTGTCTTTAAAAGGTAAACCTGTCCAACATGCAATTCTCCATTATTAAAACGTATAAGCTCATCCTTGGTTTACCTCTATAAATCAATGGAATAAATTGAATTGATGATTGTCACATCCATTTTGGCACATATTATATTGTTGCATCTACTGGATAAAAGTACAGATGGGTCATGAAAACTGTATACCTTGTGTGTGGTTTTTCTTCTTATTATTTCAGCTAAAATCCGATACTGCTGTTCTTTTGTGTGCAGAACATAAATAGTATCTTTGCACTGTGTCAGCCAGTAACATGATAAATACATATATTTGTTTCTGTAACAAAACGGAGGATATCAGAATGTATTGTATTCTGCTACAGTCAATAATTCACATTATCATTTCTGGTTTTAATAGAAATTTTATTGTTGCTAACCCCCATACTTTACACTGCGATGGACTGTGGCACTTATAAAATACATAGCATGTTCTTTTTATATTTATCCATCTTCTCATTTAAGTCTATAGTGGAGGAAATAAGTATTTGATCCCTTGCTGATTTTGTAAGTTTGCCCACTGACACAGACATGAACAGTCTATAATTTTAAGGGTAGGTTAATTTTAACAGTGAGAGAATATCAAACATAAATTCCAGAAAATCACATTGTATAAATTATAATAATTTATTTGCATTTTGCAAAGAGTAATAAGTATTTGATCCCCTACCAATAGGGGTGATCGAATACCGCAAATATTCGGCAACGCCAATATTCACCAAATAGGTCACCACTATTCGACGTTTTGCGAATATTCGATGCGCAATGTAAGTCTATGGGAAATCCGAATAGCTGCCGAATAGCAACTATTCGGACTTCGCACAGACTTACATTGCGCATCGAATATTCGTATAATGACGAACTATTAGTCAGATATTCGCGAAGCCGAATATTGCCGAATATTTGTGATATTCGATCATCCCTACCTACCAACCATTGAGTTCTGGCTCCTACAGACCACTTAGCCGCTCCTAATCAACTTGTTACCTGCATAAAGGACAGCTGTCTTAAATTGTCACCTGTTTAAAAGACTCCTGTCCACAGACTCAATTAATCAGTCAGACACTAAACTCTACAACATGGGCAAGACCAAATAGCTTTCTAAGGATGTCAGGGCAAAATCATAAAACTGCACAAGGCTGGAATGGGCTACAAAACCATAAGTAAGCCGCTGGGTGAGAAGGAGACAACTGTTGGTGCAATTGTAAGAAAATGGAAGAAATACAAAATGAGTGTCAATTGACATTGATCTGGGCCACCATGCAAAATCTCACCTCGTGGGGTATCCAGGATCATGAGGAAGGAGAGAGATCAGCCTAAAAATACACGGGGGAACTTGTTAATGATCTCAAGGCAGCTGAGACCACTGTCATTAAGAAAACCATAGGGAACACATTAGGCTATGTGCGCACGGTATGTTTTTGCGTGTTTTTTTGGGTGCGTTTATGGTCTTAAAACTACATGACTTTGCTTCCCCAGCAAAGTCTATGAGTTTTCATTTTTTCTGTCTGCAAAGTGCAGTTTTGTTTTAGGTGTGTTTTTGTGGTGATCGCAAAGACGCAACATGTCAATTATTTGTGTGTTTTTGCCAGCATTTTTCACCCATGCAATGCATTGGAAAAAACGCAGCAAAAAACGTGGTAAGACTCACAAAAACGCATGCTTTTTTATGCGCTTTTTGCCGCAGTTGCGTTTTTGTGCATTTTTCGTGGCAAAAAACGCACAAAAACGCTGCATCTTTGTGGTCACAAAAAAAGGCAACGTGCACACATAGCCTAACGCTGCAAAGGATTTAAATTCTGCAGTGCCCGCAAAGTCCCACTGCTCAAGATGGCTGAAGTTTGCCAATGAACACCAGGATAATTCTGAAATTGATTGGATAAGATGCTGTAGTCAAATGAGACAAAAATTGAGCTCTTTGGCCTTAACTCAACTCGCCATGTTTGGAGGAAGAGAAATGCTGCCTATGATCCAAAGAACATCATCCCACTCTTAACCATGGAGGTGGAAACATTATGTTTTGGGGGAGTTTCTCTGCTAAGGTCACAGGACTACTTCACCGCATCAATGGGACAATGGATGGAGCCATGTACTGTAAAATCCTGAGTGACAACCTCCTTCCCTCCTCCAGGACATTAAAAATGGGTCATGGCTGGGTCTTCCAGCACAACCATGAGCCAAAATATACAGCCAAGGCAACAAAGGAGTGGCTCAAAAAGAAGCACATTAAGGTCATGGAGTGGCCTAGCCAGTCTCCAGACCTTAATCCTAAAGAAAACTTATGGAGGGAGCTGAAGCTTCGAGATGACAAGTGACAGCCTCAAAATCTTAATGATTTAGAAATGATCTGCAAAGAGGAGTGGACCAAAATTCCTCCTGACATGTGCGCAAAGCTCATCATCAACTACAAAAAAAAGTCTGACTGCTGTGCTTGCCAACAAGGGTTTTGCCACCAAGTATTAAGTCTTGTTTGATAGAGGGATCAAATATTTTCTCTCGGCAAAATGCAAATACATTTATATCATTTATACAATGTGATCTTCTGGATTTTGTTTTTGTTATTCTGTCTCTCACTGTTAAAATTAACCTACCCTTAAAATTATAGATTGTTCTTGTCTTTGTCAGTGGGCAAACTTACAAAGTCAAGCAAGAAAAGACAAGGGATCGAATACTTATTTTCCCCATTGTATAAAGTCTAAAAATATTAATATAGAAATTGAGAGCACCTACTTTATTTCCTTTAATGTCTGTTTTTTGTTTGACTCTAGACTCATTGCGATATAGCCGCAAAGGATATAGATATTAATCAACAAGTAATATCCTAATAAAACAGTAAGAATAACAAAACTATAAGGAACGGAATGCCTGAATTTAAAAGCATAATTCTAGAAGCTCTCATAAACAATTGTTAAAACGAGCACACAATGTATTCACTGATGTATTTCGTTTTAAAGGTTTTAATTGGACAGGTTTAAAATAACAAGTAGAAAAAAACAATACCAATTGGAAATATATACAGCACGTAAACATTTGGAACTACCAACTGGAGGCACTGTGCAGCCCCTGGAGACTTAGGAGCTGGGGAAAAGAATTAAAGAGTTTGTACGACCCCGAAATCCAATTTTTTTTTTAAAGCTAGTCTGTACTGTATAGTAATATACAGCACCCCTATAAGTTTAGTTTTTTGTTTTTACTTTTCTTTCCTCCTAAATTTTTCTCCATTTCCTGCACCCACTTTGTGTACCTATGGCTCTACCAAGCTTGGCAGCGCCTTCTGCTTGTTTATCTAACCTCACAGCCATAGCTGGCCTCACCCACCTTGATGAGACTTTAAGAATCCCAGCATGCACTGGGATTGTCAAACAAAGCGTCATGAGACAAAAAGTAGGGAAACAAAATTAATAGCAATTAGTTAGGGAACAGTAGGGAATTTTTAATGAAATCATGTCAGAAATTACTTTAGAATTAGGCAATAAATAGGTATTTAGATGAAAATTTCTCCAGCCTTCAAACTACCCCTTTAAATACTGGGTGACTACATAAAACACCATATCAAGCTACCTATTTTCTTTAGGGGTCCGCTGTCTTTTATGCTCACAATTATTAGATGCCAAGTAAGTTTGACTTCAATTTTTAAATAACTGTCACTACAGCTCAATCAACTTGTATAAAATTTACCTTCATAGTCCACATTTCACTTTGCTCTGTCCAACAGGTCCAACTTCAATGCTGGTTTTAGACTGCATGACAGCAACCATTAATTGCCTGCTAATAAGCTATATGTAAGCCCATTCTCAGTTATTGAAGGCCTTTTTAGACTGGCTGATTACAATTCTATGAGCAGAGAATGAGTGTTAGGATGGAGTCACACTTGCGTATGAAAAATCTGTTCGATTCTCATGCCGGAGAGTAGGACGATTTTTTTCACTTGTCATCCATGTGTGCAATCCGTTTTTTCTCAGCAGCTATTAGTCATTTACAGGACCATTTACAGTGTTCTATGCTACATGATAGAATTGTATCCATAAAAACGGATGTCACTAGGATGGTCCATGTGACATCCGTTTTTTGTTTTTTTTTAACCCATAGACTTGCATTGGCGAGTCGCGCGCGAAATATCCTTGCAATCACAGAATGCTGTGGATGTCGATTGGAGCTGAAAAAAGAAAGCAGATCGGAGCTGCCTCATTGATTAACATTGGTTCGATGTTAATGCGAGATTTTCTCACATCGCACTCGTGTGAGTCATACGGTGATACCAGCCATAATATGATTGTTCTTTACTTATAGAATTCATGTCATTGACAGCAAATTGCTTATTATCACAGAATGCGGTGCTGTCAAAAAAATGATTTTTGAAGACCGAACCAGTTTACCCTGCTCATGACAAGGCACATTTTTGGTTTTAATATCTTTAAAAAAAAATTCTCATTTTGATATTGCAATAAATGTTGGCTTTTTGTTCATGTTACACGAGGCTTAATTTTCATGTCATCTTTATATTCTTTTTTTCCCCTTGATATCAAAGCAAAATATAAAGAAAAATGGGAAATACGTGTCTATTTTTCACATTTTTTATTTTTATTTTTTTTTTTAAGAATCAGAAATGACTGATATTTTTTCTAATACATGTTCCTTTTTCATAGAAAATATTTTGATATATTAGACAGATTTTTTTTTTATAGGGGGTTTAAACAGTCCCTTCTCCCTCCTTAAACCCATCGATCACATGATCACAGGGTTTGGAGGAGGAAGCGCCATCAGTGCCTCCTAACCTGTGTATACATTGCTTGATCACAGAATCATGTTTAGCTTCTTTGAATGGAGTCTCGCTTTGTCTTGATCCCCACTCCCATATCTGCACAATCTACTGCAAGCTGCTTAGTACGCAGTGATGTTTTAGAATGTCACTGCAAAGGAAAGTGTGGGCAACCCTGTTTAAAGTCTATGGGCACTCCAGAAGTGGTTAAGCTAGTTAAAGGTCACCTGTTATCAAGATTTTAAACCCCAAACTAAAAGCATGTATGTAATGGTTTTTTAATGCTGATTAAATAATTTCTTTGCTTACAAGGAAACCATCTTGATGTTTTAAAGAAATACAACACTAAAACTGTATATTAATGTGCTTCAAATGCAGCAGGGTGGGACAAAGCACTTTAATCACTTTTGCCTGTCTTCCAGTAGCCCATCAACTGTCTGGCTTCTCTCTTTGACCAACAGGTCACTCTTATTCCAGTGATCTGCTTTCCCTACTTAGATCTCATATCAATGCCATTAGTACCTGGCACAATGCATGCTCATGACTTAGGACAGTCTGACTGCCGGCTTTACATTGTCGTATTGACCATAACCCGAAAACCTACTTTTCCAGTTTCTTAACCTAAAATAAGACACAAAGACTGCGTGACAGTGGATGTAAAAGGCCACAGCAGCCCCGTTTATTATGACCAAAATAATCAATAACATTTTATCCATAAACATAGTAATACCTCATAAACATAACCACCAGGAAAGGAGGGGGGGCAAGTGAAGAGTCCCATTGTACATGATTGCAACACCAGCTCCACCATGTGCCCTCAGCCGCAACACACCAGCTCGAGGACACCCAGCTGAGTGTTGCCCAACCACTGTCCCTCTGGAACCCAGCCCAGCAGGGACCCACATTAACATGTCCTACTGAGACCCTGCACAGCAGGGACCCACCTTAACCAACTATACCATTGCACCACCAGGGCTAACCCGTTCCTGCACTGGATTCCCCCCCCTCTTTGTGCAATTCACCGACCTAAAATACACCCTCCTTTCCACCACAGCGAGAACGTATGACACCTTGTATGTGCGAGTCCTGCCACTAGACCAACCAGGGCCGTCTCCATGGCTCCATTAACCAATGCCTTGATATCTTTGTGCAACACCGAGAAGGTGAACGGATGGACTCTACATGCCTGGTTCCCACCATGAAGCATGGAGGAGGAGGTGTGATGGTGTGGGGGTGCTTTGCTGGTGACACTGTTGGGGATTTATTCAAAATTGAAGGCATACTGAACCAGCATGCCTACCACAGCATCTTGCAGCGGCGTGCTATTCCATCCTTTTTGCATTTAGTTGGACCATCATTTATTTTTCAACAGGACAATGACCCCAAACACACCTCCAGGCTGTGTAAGAGCTATTTGACTAAGAAGGAGAGTGATGGAGTGCTACGCCAGATGACCTGGCCTCTACAGTCACCAGACTTGAACCCAACCAAGATAGTTTGCGGTGAGCTGGACCGCAGAGTGAAGGCAAAAGGGCCAACAAGTGCTAAGTATCTCTGGGAACTCCTTCAATACTGTTGGAAGACCATTTCCAATGACTACCTCTTTAAGCTTATCAAGAGAATGCCAAGAGTGTGCAAAGCAGTAATGAAAGCAAAAGGTGGCTACTTTGAAGAACCTAGAATATAAGACATATTTTCAGTTGTTTCACAATTTTTTGTTACCGTATTTTTTGGACTATAAGACGCACCTGACCATAAGACACACCCTGGTTTTAGAGGAGGAAAATAGGAAAATAAAATTTTAACCAAAAAATGTGGTCATGACACACTGTTATGGGGCGAGGATCTGCTGCTGACACTGTTATGGGGGTAATGTCCCCAAATTCTCTACTAAGGTACCCCATTCTGGTAAGGATCCTCCTGCCTTGTATAAAATTCTGCTCATATACCCCCATCCTGCTCATAATATACCCCCCATCCATCCTGCTCATAATATACCCCCCATCTATCCTGCTCATGATATACCCCCATCCATCCTGCTCATGATATACCCTCATCCATCCTGCTCATGATATACCCCCATCCATCCTGCTCATGAAATACCCCCAACCATCATGCTCATGATATACCCTCATCCATCCTGCTCATGATATACCCTCATCCATCCTGCTCATGATATACCCTCATCCATCCTGCTCATGATATACCCTCATCCATCCTGCTCATGATATACCCTCATCTATCCTGCTCATGATATACCCTCATCCATCCTGCTCATGATATACCCCCATCCATCCTGCTCATGATATACCCTCATCCATCCTGCTCATGATATACCCTCATCCATCCTGCTCATGATATACCCTCATCCATCCTGCTCATGATATACCCTCATCCATCCTGCTCATGATATACCCTCATCCATCCTGCTCATGATATACCCTCATCCATCCTGCTCATGATATACCCTCATCCATCCTGCTCATGATATACCCTCATCCATCCTGCTCATGATATACCCTCATCCATCCTGCTCATGATATACCCTCATCCATCCTGCTCATGATATACCCTCATCCATCCTGCTCATGATATACCCTCATCCATCCTGCTCATGATATACCCTCATCCATCCTGCTCATGATATACCCTCATCCATCCTGCTCATGATATACCCTCATCCATCCTGCTCATGATATACCCTCATCCATCCTGCTCATGATATACCCTCATCCATCCTGCTCATGATATACCCTCATCCATCCTGCTCATGATATAAGGATCCTCCTGCCTTGTATATGATTCTGCTCATATACCCCCATCCTGCTCATAATATACCCCCCATCCATCCTGCTCATAATATACCCCCCCATCTATCCTGCTCATGATATACCCCATCCATCCTGCTCATGATATACCCTCATCCATCCTGCTCATGATATACCCTCATCCATCCTGCTCATGATATACCCTCATCCATCCTGCTCATGATATACCCTCATCCATCCTGCTCATGATATACCCTCATCCATCCTGCTCATGATATACCCTCATCCATCCTGCTCATGATATACCCTCATCCATCCTGCTCATGATATACCCTCATCCATCCTGCTCATGAAATACCCCCATCCTGCTATATGGCCTGTGGCACAGAAAAAAAATAAACGTTTATACTCACCTTTCCTCACTCCCTGAAGCACCGATCTCTGTCTCAGCTGCAGCGCCGCTGTGTGGAGCCGTCCCCGTGTGTGGAGCCGTCACCTATGTCTGCAGCATCGCGCGATGTCTTCCTGTCTGTGCCGGTCAGCTCAGCTGGTGGACACTAGCGGCGCTCACAGTGATGACGTCATCGCTGTGCGCGCCGCTAGTGTCCAGATCAGCTGACCGGCACAGACAGGAAGACATCGCGCGATGCAGCAGGGGGACGGCTCCACACACGGGGACGGGTGAGTGTACTGATTCACTGCACCCCGCGCTGATAATTATGCACAGGGGGCAGTGAATACAGCCGCACATGATCACTCCAGGCTGTAGTTGCCAGGGGTGATCACGTCTGGCTGTTAATTATGCGCGCATCACCCCGCCCACCTGTCAGCGCCGGTTTCGCTGATAGATGATGGGCGGGAGGATGGGCGTGCATATGTAATGAGCGGACCCACGTGGTCACGGCAGGCGCTGCTGCAGCCTGCTCGTGCCCACGATGGACCGCTCCACCGCAGCACCCACATTCCCGGCCGCAGCACTATAGTCAGACCATAAGATGCACCCCCGACTTTCCCCCAACATTTGGGGGGAAAAAAGTGCGTCTTATGGTCCGAAAAATACGGTACGTATTTCATTCCACATGTGTTAATTCATAGTTTTGATGCCTTCAATGTGAATCTACAATTTTCAGAGTCATGAAAATAAAAAAAACTCTTTGAATGAGAAGGTATGTCCAAACTTTTGGTCGGTACTGTATATACACACACACACACACATGTAGTTAAAATTGCTGGTTCCCCTCGATAAATGAAAGAAAAACTCACAATGGTCACAGAAATAACTTGAATCTGGCAAGCGTAATAATAAATAAAAAAATCTATGAAAATTAACAAATGAAGTCAGACATGGCTTTTCAACCATGCTTCCACATAATTTTTTTTTAAAAAATAAAACACATGAAACAGGCCTGTACAGAAATGATGGTACCCCTGAAAATAATGTGAAAAAAGGGACATTTTAAATAAATGTGTGTCCACTAATTAGCTTCACAGGTGTCTACAATCTTGTAATCAGTCAGTGGGCCTGTATATAGGGCTAAAGATACTTACTGTGCTGTTTGGTGACATGGTGTGTACCACACTGAACATGGACCAGAGGAAGCAAAGGAAAGAATTGTCTCAGGAGAATAGAAAGAAAATTATAGACAAGCGTGTTAAAGGGAAAGGTTATAAGACTATCTCCAAGCAGCTTGATGTTCCTGTGACTACAGTTGCGCACTGCCTTCAGAAAATTAAGAACCGTGGGACTGTAGCCAACCTCCCTGGACATGGCCACAGGAGGAAAATTGATGACAAATTAAAATGATGGATAATACAAATGGTAACTAAAAAGCCCAGAAAAACCGTTGTTTTTGAGCCAAAGTGGACTTCATGGGAGACAACCAAGGAGGACACCATTGTTGAAAAAAAAATCATAAAAAAGCCAGACTGTAATTTGACAAACTACATGTTGACAAGCCACAAAGCTTCAGGGAGAATGTCCTATGGACAGATGAGACAAAAATTTTACTTTTTGGCAAGGCACATCAGTTCTATGTTCACAGATGGAAAAATAAAGTATATAAAGAAAAGAACATTGTCCCTACTGTGAAACATGGAGGAGGTTCTGTTATGTTCTAGGGCTGCTTTGCTGCATCTGGCACAGGATGTCTTGAATCTGTGCAGGGTACAATAAAATCTCAAGACTATCAAGGGATTTTAGAGAGAAAAATGCTGCCCAGTGTCAGAAAGCTTGGTCTCAGTCACAGGTCATGGGTCTCGCAACAGGATAATGACCCAAAACACACAGCTAAAAACACCCAAGGATGGCTAAGAGGAAAAAATTGGACTATTCTGAAGTGGCCTTCTATGAGCTCTGACCTAAATCCTATTGAGCATTTTTGAAAATAGCTGAAACATGCTGTCTGGAAAAAGCAACCTTCAAACACGAGACAACTTGATCAGTTTCCTCTTGAGGAGTGGGCCAAAATACATGTCGAGAGGTGCAGAAGTCTCATTGACAGTTACAAGAATCATATGACTGCAGTGATTGCCTCAAACGGTTGTGCAACAAAATATTAAGTTAAGGAGGGAACCATCATTTCTGTCCAGGCCTATTTCATGAGTTTTATTTTTATAAAAATTCAGTGTAAACATACAGTAGCTGAAAAGCAATGTCTGACTTTCATTTGTTCATTCTCATAGATTATTTATTTATTGTTGCTTTTGGCACATTCACGTTATTTCTGTGACCATTGTGGGTTTTTCTTTCATTAAACGAGGGGTACCAACAATTTTGACCACATGTCTACATATACTTATTGGTATAATTTTTATTTCCTTTATTGTACTTTATGTTCTGATTTTTAAAAATCTTTTAATTTTTTTAAACTTTCTTTTTACTTTTTTAGTTAGTCCTTATGTGGGACATTAACTTTTATTGCTCGGATTGCAACATTACAATACATTATGTCTGTCATTGCAGCACTGAAAGAAGCCTCTAAGACAGTGTTTCTCAACTCCAGTCCTCAAGACCCACCAACAGATCATGTTTTCAGGTTTTCCTCAATCAAGATTTCAGGATTTCGTTAATGTTGCACAGGTGATGGAATTATTCCCTGTCTAATATTGAGGAAAACCTGAAAACATGATCTGTTGCTGGGTCTTGAGGACTGGAGTTGAGAACACTGCTCTAAGATATCAGAGGCTTGCTGAAGTGGGGTAACCCGTAGGTTGTCATGTTGACCACGGGTCACCTTATCAATGATCGGGCTCTTGCGATGACATTGCAGGGTCACCGATATGAGGGGAGAAGGAGCACACTTGCTCTCACAGCCTTCTAAATGCGGCAATTGATATTGCAATTAAGGGGTTAAACAGCTGAGGACAGGGATCATCCCTGGCAGAGAGAGTCGGCACTTGACAGTCATGTAAGCCGAACTCCCATTGCCAATTGTACGGACATAGATCCTGTACTGGTACATCCGAGGTCAGGAAGTCACTGCCAAATCAGATGTACTGGTACTTCCAGACTGATGAAGGGATAAAAGTAACTTTTCATACATGACATTAGTTTGAGCATTAAATCCTATTGACAGGTTCCTTTAGAAATAACCATACCCGACAAATAAGCGGGTGTGTCTGCTGGCTTGTTAAGATGTGCCGATAGTCGGAAACAAGAAATCCAGCAAATGTTTTTTCCCGATTATCGGCCTGTGTCAATGTACATTGTTCTGACATAATGTAAAGGTAAAAAGTTTTCGTGTATCAGTTTAATAAAGTAGACATGTTTTATTAACTGTCTAATAAGAGATTTAGCGCAGGTAAATGTTCAAAAGAACACAATTATATAGTCCAATTGTTTACAGAAGACTGGGTTTTGGATGGCTAAGTGGAATGAGATCTTTAAAATAAACTTTCAATTGAATTCCTATCACTGACAATTGCTGCTTTTGTAAAGTTTATTTGCTATTTAATTATATTTATAATGAGAAGGCATTTCACAATCACATCTCCATCTAAACAGAGAATTCCTTTGTTTTTCTCTTCCATTGCTGAAAATAAAGATTGTACACCTGGGTAATCTCTATATTTTAATGAGTTTTAGATAGGACATCACATTATTATTATTTTGATTTATGTAAGCTATACATTATGAAATATTGTTATGTATGAGCTTTATATTCTTTCTTTGTATTTTGTTTAATGTTAGCATAACTCATTAAATATAATGTATGAATTTTATGCATTTAAAATTTGTAGCAAAGCACAGAAATAAAAAAAAGTATTATCCTTGTTATATGTGTGAATGTCTTTTTTTTATCAATATAATTCAATGAATAAGGTCTTTAAATGGATTTGAAAAAACTACTATATATTAGAAAATAAAATTTTTTGTAAGAAACTAAAAGATTGCAATAATACTTGTTTTTTTACAGATATGTTGCAATTTTACATTTTCTTTATTTCCTGACATTCATTTTTGTACAGGTGTCTGCAGAAACAACTAAAAGAAGTGCTGCCATATTGGTTGCCACATTGGGATTATTTTTACAGTAACCAATAGCAAAATGTCAATTTGACCCAATGTTGAGTCAATCACAATATAATAGATTTAGTTATTTTAGCAAAGATACTTTAAATGTCACAATCAACAATGCTGCACACAAATGTCAGCTGGAACTAAATTAAGATGTGATTATCTATGTAACTAAATTGGATACAATGATCAAACTTTGGCTACAGATTTCATGTATCATGTATCATTCTCAAATACATTAAAGATTTTTACATAAGTAGAAAGACTGAAAGAAAGCTATCCTATTGATCATTCTTCTTATGCCCCCCTTTGTTTCCTTGTTTCAGTGTTAGGAAAAAATGCATAGATATAATTGCAACACACTCAGATTGGCTCACAATTAACTGTGGGATACCACAGGCATCTGTATTGGGCCCTTTTCTAACATAGTAATTTATCACCTTGTAGAGGGAATACTGAAGAGAATTTCATAAAGATTCAAAGGTCCAGCAGCACATCCATAAAAAATGATGAATTTATTTATTCCATATATAAAATGTTTAAAAAGACAAAGACGCATTTCGGGAACAACAAGGGTTGTTCATCTTTGCTAAATCTATTTTTCCTATTTTTCCAACTGTATATCGTGTTTTCCTACATCACCATAATCTTTATATGTCGGGGGATGGCTATTTCTTTGGGAACTTTTCTGAGGCAAGTAAGATTTCCTCATTTCTATCTGTGAGGTGTAGCTAGTTTCTCTGGCTTTGACGTGGCATCTAGGTGTTTAGGAAGGCTCCACGGTTACTTCTAGTGTGGTCTGATGGTTAGGGGATTGCAGTCAGCTTAGGTTACAACTACTCTTGTTTTTCTTGGTGTTTTTCTACTAATGGGATTTTTTTGTAATCTTCCATGGTTACCAGATCACAACAGAAGACCCTAACACATTTCTGACGCAGAAGAGCATCCTTAATCATAGGCTTTTTTTCACTCTATGTGGAAATAAAGTAAGAATACATTTTATGCTGGGTGTGCCAATTCTTCTTCATGTTTCTGGGGTACTCTTTCTTGACCTGTCCCCCACTATCTTGGAACTCATCCTCAAGCTGCCAGGTCTGTGTTTCCGTTGCCTCTTCGGCTGCTTCTAGGCCCGGACAGCTTCTCTGTTCGCATGACTCACTAAACTCGCTGAGGTGAGCCGTAGGCTCCGGACCTCACAAGATTACCTCAACATTCCCTGACTGGCCTAGACAAACAAAGAAAAAGAGTATGTCACAATAGGGATCACCAGAAGAAATGTTTTTTTAGGAAATTGAAAAAACTTAATTATATCATAAGTGTACAAAATAATGTCTCAAGGGACAATAGAACACAGAGCACAAGGATTAATATACAAAGGGAAACACACATTTAAACATTAAAAACATTTAAAACAAGTGCCCAAATAGGGTATGGTTACTGAACAAGCTAATCCCAACATGAATATCAACACTGTTAGGTGTCAAATAGCAGTTTTCTCATATATAATAGATAAGGCCCCACTGAGGATTTTACATTCAATATCCTCTTTTAACATGCATTATCCTGTACTGGTCACTGTAAAGCCTGTATCAGGTCTGAAAATTCATCAAAAAATTGGTAGAACTGTTTTGTAGCATGGTATTCAATACATATATTTACATCAGTGGTGAATTAGTATCAAACATACCACATTTGGAAAAGACTATTTCATTATTGGTATTGAACCTTATCTTTCATTGGCTGGCCAGTCACTCAACAGTCCAGAACGAGTACATATAAGTCAGCATAGGTTTAGTGAGGCATCTTGACAGATCTCAAATTTAACCTTGAGAATTGTCACCTATTGGGTCCAGATCATCAGCCCAGGTAGACAATGATATACACAATGAGTTTAAGACAGGAACTACATCACTCAGCAAGCCAAACGTTCGCTGACTGGCCCAAACACCATAGCCACGACTTCTCTTACTCGAACCCTATGCAGAACTGGTACCCCTCGAGGACCACACTACTAGCCATCCTCTACCTCGACTTAACACTGTCCTATCTGATATCTAAACTACCATGCCCCAGCCCTCCCACCCACTGGAACACAGCCCCAGCTCTCCCACCCACTGGAAAACAGCCCCAGCTCTGCTACATCGAGAACCTACACTCTGCTAGCAGCATTTAAATGTTAATACACATTTATAACAATCAAAAACATATAATATATTTAGGATAAAACTTATTTCGCAGTACAAGTAGACAACATATAGCATAAAACAGTGTAGGGATTCGACCAGCTCTACATAAATCACGTAATTTATCTTAAAATACATGTAGGGAGAGGAAAGAGAGAAAATGTGAACAATTTGCAATAGGATTCAGAGTTCACAATAAATAAAAACCTCAGTATCATTTCCCACATGCTACACACTAGTTGAGTAGGAAAATGTCATCTGTCATGTCTGCACGGGCTTCCCCATAATGCCCTGCAGCAATCCAATCACATGATGTAGCACAGTCAATCATGGGGGCTATTACAGACAGTGTAAAACATAGGACAGACTAAAGAGAACCATTTTATGCCTGTGGTGTATACGGGTTGGAACATTCAGAGCACACGGAATAGGGATCGATAAAGGCCTAATGTGATTGTTGTGTACTACTTTAGTGCTGAGGTACCATATTGAAAATGGGAGTGATCGTCTCAGTCTGTTAATAGAAATCCAAGATGCAGTTGATATACAGTGAACTGTTGTAACAGTCTCATCATGACTAGAGATGAGCGATGTTCGAGGTTCGCCAATTTCATGTTCGAGTGATTTTGGGGGGTGTCCGAGTCGTTTGACGAACTCGAACGATTTGGTAAAAGTTCGGTAGTTCGAGTTACGTTCGAGAATGGTTCAATCAACAAAAATCCTAGCTAGTTACTAGCTGGCTTCTCACTGTAATTGTGTGAGTCACTGTGAATCACGCTATTATCAAAATTCAGCGTATAGTGTGGGGGGGGGGGACGGGGTTTAGATCAGTGCTGCTGCTGAGTGCTGAAAGAATGCCAATCGGCATTTTTTTTTTTCCCTAACCGCACGTACAGTGGGGCGGGCCAGGCTGTCAGCAAATCACAGAGATACCCACTGCAAAGTGGATTTTTGCCAGACAAGCAAGGGCATGTGTCATAGGCTGTGCATGCCACATGTCTTTGCGCTATAAGATCCAGCCATTTTCCCCATCGCTGCCATTATCTCTCTGCTGTGGGTGGGTGACAGTCACCGCTCCCGCTGCTACTGCTGCTGTGTGCGCTATAGCCATGCAGTGCAATCTACACAGCGCTTTAGGGATTAGGAACTACTTGTAATTTCAGCCCTTTTCAGGGCTGCATTACAGGCGTTCATAGGCATTGTTGCTAGGCAGGTCCGTGCAAACACTGTGCAGGGCTTTAGATACATCAGCTCTGGCAAGTCCTTGCTGCATTTTTTCATTGGCAGGGATAGAAACTGAGGCTTCCTTTGCTGTCCTGCTACCTACAGCACCTGTGCATTCGACCCTCCTGCCCATTTTTGCTACGCTATTTTTATAGCAAACAGTGCTGACACTTAAGCGGGCTTTACACGCTGCGACATCGCTAGCCGATGCTAGCGATGGCGAGCGTGATAGCACCCGCCCCTATCGTTATGCCGATATTTGGTGATCACTGCCGCAGCGAACATTATTGCTACGGCAGCGTCACACGCACTTACCTGGTCGGCGGCGTCGCTGTGACTGCCGAACAATCCCTCCCACAAGGAGGCAGGACGTTCGGCATCACAGCGACGTCACCGCGACGTCACTAAGCGGCCGGCCAATCAAAGCGGAGGGGCGGAGATGAGCGGGACGAACATCTTGCCCACCTCCTTCCTTCCTCATTGCTGGCGTGTGGCAGGTAAGGAGAGGTCCCTCGTTCCTACGGCGTCACATGTAGTGATGTGTGATTCCGCAGGGATGAGGATCAACTTCGCCCACACGACAGCAGCGATATTTGAGAATGGACCCCCATGTCAACGAGGAGCGATTTTGGACGTTTTTGCAACGATCCAAAATCACTCCTAGGAGTCACACAATCCGTGACCTCAACGAGATCACTGTAGCGATCTCGTAGCGTGTAAAACCCGCTTTAGTGGCATCCAAAAAGTGTCTGCTATACTACCTTAGTGTCCCACCGGTGCCAAGCAAGGTACACCACCTCTGCATTCTACCCTCCTGCCCCTTTTTGCTACGCTATTTTTATAGCAAACTGTGCTGCCAGTTTTAGGGCCACAGTTGCATTGTCAGGGATAGTCAGTGTTGGTTCTTCAGCTGTAAATAAAGCTGGACCACCTCTGCATTGTACACCACCTCTCCATTTTTGTTACGACATTTGAAGTGTCCAATCTGATCACAAACAAAATGAGTGGCAAAAGGTCAAATGCTGGTGGAAAGGGGAACAGGCATGTTGGAAAGGGAAAAAAAGTTTGTGTCCGTGGGGGAGTTGGTAAAGCTACAGTAACATCTGCTGAAGAAAGGCCATCTTCAAGCAAAAGTAAGATGTCTACTACTTTCCGTGGACAATCCGATGTGCTCCCTTTTTTACGGAACAGAACTACTGTAACAAAGGTAGATGATGCACAAAAAAAGAACATGCTTGAATGGATCTCAAGTGCTCCAACAAGTGGCCTCTCCTCCACCTCAACTTCAACATTCAAAAAACAACAGTCCTCTGAGTTGTCACCCCAATCACACTTGCTTTCTCCCGCCCTGCTGAGTATGGTGTAACAGAGATGGGTGAGTCTGCAGAGCTGTTCAGTCACACTATAGGCTGGGAATCAGAGGTCTCCTCCCAAGCTACAGTGAGTACAGACCAGAAAATGGTCTGCAGTGATGCCCACAAGCTTTGTGAGTCTGATTCAGGCCCTGATGACCAAGTTTCTGAGCATAATGTAGACCCTCATTCACAAACTGTAACACCTCTTGGTGAAAACAATGAGGAACATACTGATGACGATGAGACTCAGATACCTGATTGGAATGAGAACTTAACTATTCAGTCAGGGCAGGAAGAGGTTAGATCTGAGGGTGAGGGGGGTGCAAACACAACGGTTGGTGATGAAGTTCTAGATCCCACTTACTGTCAACCCACAGTCAGGCACTTGAGGAGGTCAGCAGAGGCGATGGAGGATGAGACTGACGACGAGGTTACCTTGCGCCTTCCTGGACAAAGACGGAGTACTGGCAGCAAGTCAACAACTGCATCCTCAGCCACAACTCTGCCTCTGAGCACAAGTCGGGGTTGCTCTGCAGATCGCATGGGCTCTAATAGTTGCATTGCCTGGTCCTTTTTTGACATCGCAAAGGATCACCCAACTCATGTGATCTGTAGGCTTTGTCACCAATCTGTAAGTAGAGGCCAAAAACTCACTAGTTTGACTACTTCCTCCATGAACCGTCACATGAATAACAAGCATAAGTCCCAGTGGGAAGCTCACTTTGCTACAATGTGTCCTAGCGGAGCGGGCCAACCACCGTCTGCCCCTTCAACTGCATCCAGGCGCTCTTCATCCTCTATGACTGTGGGAACAGCTGTCACACATGTTTTTCTACATAGACCTTCCACCTCTTTAACCACAACAGGCAGTTTGCTTGGCAGGTCATCAGTTTTTTTTTGGGGGGAAACAGGTGCTGTTGTACAGCTCTCTCAGACATCGAGAGCACCAACTTTGGATGAAGGCAATATCATGTCTCTGCCTGCACTTTCCTCACAGACCAGCAGTTTTCCAGGGACACCCTACTCCACACCGTCTCCACACAGCAGCCAGATCTCGGTCCCTCAGATGTGGACAATTAAAAGGCCATTTCCTCCGAGCCATGACAAAGCTAAAAGGTTGACTTTCAACCTCTGCAGCTGTTGGCTACAGAAATGTTGCCTTTCCGCCTGGTGGACACAGAGACTTTTCGAGACCTTATGTCTGTCACAGTGCCCCAGTACCAGATGCCCAGTTGCCACTACTTCTCCAAGAAAGGTGTGCCTGTGCTACACCAGCATGTCGCACACAACATCACCGCTTCCTTGAGAAACTCTGTGTGTGACAGGGTGCATTTCACCACCAATACTTGGACCAGTAAGCATGGACAGGGGCGTTACATGTCGCTGACTGGGCACTGGGTAACTATGGTGCGAGATGTAGAAGGGTCTGCTGTACAAGTCTTGCCGTCCCCACGACTTGTGCGTCAATCCTCTGTATGTGGAAGTTCCTCCACTGCTTCTGCCTCTTCAACCTCGTCTGGGTCCTCCACCTCCGCCTTAAGTCTTCCTGGTCAGGCCACCCGCGTTGTAACTGCACACAAGGAATCCCGCACACCTCCTTACTATGCTGGCAGCAGAGCTCAACGGCATCAGGCGGTCTTTACTTTGAAATGTCTGGGAAATAAGAGTCACACAGCTGAGGAGTTGTGGTCAGCTCTTGCAAGCGAGATAAGTAAATGGTTGTCTCCACTCAACATGCAGCCAGGGAAGGCTGTGTGCGACAATGTTGCAAACCTGGGCGCGGCCCTACGCCGGGGAAAGGTGACACACGTGCCTTGTATGGCTGACGTGTTGAACCTTGTTGTCCAGCAATTTTTAATCCACTATCCTGGCCTAGAAGAGCTTCTGTACAGGGCATGGTCACTCTCTGCTCACTTCCGCCGTTCAACCAGCGCAGCTGACCAACTTGCATCGCTCCAGAAGTCTTTCGGCCTGCCGGTTCATTGCCTGAAATGCGATGTGCCGACACGCTGGAATTCGACTCTCCACATGTTGCAGCGACTGTCGCAGCACCGCTGAGACCTGGTGCAATACGTTATGATGTATAGCCTGGGCCAACGAGATGCAGAGGTGGGGCAGATCATACTGCTGGAGTGGTCTATGCACCCTGGACCTATGCACCCTTCTGCACAGTTTCGACATGACGACGAATATGTTTAGCGCTGACAATGCCATTATCAGCATGACAATTCCAGTCATTTACATCCTGGAGCACACGCTAAACACTATTCGGAGTCAGGGGGTGGGACAAGAGGAAGGGAAGGAAGTACAGGAGGATTCATATGCGCAAGGGATACCAACATCTACAAGGTCCAGACGTTCAGCATCACCAAGGCGGCAGGCATGGGACGGTGGGGGAGAGGGATTAACAAGGGCGCATGGTAGCAGACAAAATGTTGAGGAAGGTGTAGGAGACCAGGAAGAAATATTTGTAGGGTGAACTTTCGATGGGCATGGAAGACTCAGCAGATGAGGGAGACCTTGGTCAAATTTCGGTTGAACGAGGTTGGGGGGAGATGTCAGAGGAAGAAAGCACGGTTATCACCTTGCCGCCACAAATACAGCAAGGACTTGGTCCGCATGGATGCGCAAGACACATGAGCGCCTTCTTGCTGCACTTCCTACAACATGACCCTCGGATTGTCCGAATTAGAACTAATGATGACTACTGGGTTGCCACACTATTAGATCCCCAGTACAAGTCCAAATTTGGCGAAATATTTCCTGCCATAGAAAGGGACGCACGTATGCAGGAGTATCAGCAGAAGCTGTTACTTTTCCACCAAACACCAGTGGTGCACGGAGTGAATCTCCCAGTTGTAACTTGCCAAGCATGGGACTGTCTCGTCATTATCAGTCAAACCGTAACAGCAACACCGTATCTGGTGCTGGTAACAGCAATTTTATGGAATCTTTTCATAATTTTTTTAGACCATTCAATGCAAGGCCACAAGAGACAAGAAGTCTGACACTAAAGGTGGCTTTACACGCTACGACATCTCTAAAGATTTTGTGACGCATATCCGGCCGCGTTAGCGATGTCGTTGCGTGTGACACCTATTAGCGATTTTGAATCGTTGCAAAAACGTTCAAAATCGCTAATCAGTGACATCCTCCCCTAATCTCAATTATCCTTGCTGCTGCAGTAACAATGTTGTTCCTCGTTTCTGCGGCAGCACACATCGCTATGTGTGACACCGCACGAACGAGGAACCTCTCCTTACCTGCGTCTCGCCAGCAATGAGGAAGGAAGGAGGTAAGCGGGATGTTACGGCCGCTCATCATTGATTGGGTGGCCGCTTAGTGACGTCGCTGTGACGCTGAACAAACCTCTCCCTTAGAAAGGAGGCGATTCGCCGGTCACAGCGACGTCGCTATGCAGGTAAGTCCGTGTGAGGGGTCCGCGCGATGTTGTGCACCACGGGCAGCGATTTGCCCATGTCGCACAACTGATAGGGGCGGGTACGCACGCTAGCGATATCGGTCACGATATCGCAGTGTGTAAAGTGCCTGTAGTCAACGGCTGGAGAGGATGATACAGGAGTATTTCCAAATGAACATCGATGCCATGACTTTACAACTGGAGCCTTGCTCATTTTGGGCTTCAAATCTTGAAAAATGGCCTGAGCTTTCCACTTACACCTTGGAGATCTTGTCGTGTCCCGCAGCCAGCGTTGTCTCTGAACGTGTCTTCAGTGCTGCTGGGTGTGTGCTGACAGATAATCGCACGCGTCTGTCCAGTGACAATGTGAACAGACTAACGTTCATTAAGATGAACAAGTCATGGATCCGCAAGGACTTTACTACCCCTGTGTCATCCTGGGGAGAGTAAAGGCTGGCATATTTTTGAATGTGCTTGATGCAAATCAACACATCCAGTTTGCAACTAGGGCACAAGTGCTGCCACTGAAGTAATGTGTGTGGCCCAATTATTGGAAAAAAGGGATACTCTGCTTGTAGTCCCCTTGCTGTGTTTTTAACAATGAGCCAAGATGAAGAAGTCATGGTTCAGCAAGGACTTTTCTACCTACCCCGGTGTCATCCTGGGGACAGTTAAGGCTGGCGGATTTTTGAATGTGCCTGATGCAAATCAACACATCCAGTTTGCAACTGGGGCACAAGTGATGCCCCTGAAGTGTTGTGTGTGGCCCAATTTTTGGAAAAAAGGCAGACTCTGCTTGTAGTCCCATTGCTGTGTTTTTAACAATGAGCCAAGATGAACAAGTCATGGATCAGCAAGGACTTTGCTACCTACCCCAATGTCATCCTGGGGACAGTTAAGGCTGGCGGATTTTTGAATGTGCCTGATGCATATCAACACATCCAGTTTGCAACTGGGGCACAAGTGATGCCACTGAAGTGGTGTGTGTGGCCCAATTTTTGGAAAAAAAGGGACTCTGCTTGGAGTCCTTGCTGTGTTTTACATGATTTTAGTATCTGTGTCTCCTCCTCTTTTTCCTTGTCCTGCTCTTTTGTTTTCGCATGAGTATATGTTCTTGTCACTTTCCCATGTGTTTATGGTGTCTAGGGAGTTGTTTGTCACCTTTTGGACACCTTTGAAGGTGTTTTTTATGTGTTTTTATGTGTTTGTGTTTGCCTCCCATTGTTTTCAATGGGGTTCAAGTGGTTCGACGAATGGTTCGTCGAACGTTCGTCGAACGGAGCCTCCGTTCTACGAACCGAACTCGAACGTCAGGGGGGTGGCTCATCTCTAATCATGACATCTCAGAGTGTGAGTGTGAATAAATATATTTGTGATATACAGCAGTAACAGCACTTTAATAGCTGTTTTATTTTTGGTTTTCAGAGTGACAGCAAGCAAGTTTAGTATTAAACCATACATTGCAGCTATTGCAACTAAATCTGAATTCAATGGTTGCTTCTATTTGTAAATAAAAGTGTGATGCCTGCATTTTGAGATCCCCCTTTTTTTGCAAAAAGAGAAATCTCTCAAATCCTGCAACGGAAACACAAGTGTTCACCTACTAAAGTGTGCACGTTATGTAAAATAATTTTTCGAGCCCACTTCTATGCTCCAATAGTCTAATATTGGATGCATATGTGCCGGCCCCGCGTCAGCCGAAGGGCTGCTCGGATCCAAGTCCACAGTGGATCGAGGGGTCTCCGGATCCGAGGCGGGAAAATGAAAAGGGGGTTTTGAAGGGTGGATTTGGATAGTGTTCGTGACGCCACTCATGGGTCGTGGTAAAAGGGGGATACCACCGCTGCCATTAGGGGAGCACCCGAGAACGATGGGACGGCAGCTAGAGATGTTAACCCCTCCGTGGGCAGGGGAAGGTGTCACGGGGCTGAGTGCTGGGCAGGCTGGGGACCCATTGGTGACAAAGGGGCACACTGTACTCACACAGTCCAGAGATGCTGACGCAGACACCGGGTAAACCAAAGTACTGTATGTCCTGTGTCCCTTAGTTGAGCACGCTGGGTTCGTGCCCTTTTGGCGTTGCTGGTTGACCTGTAGCCTTGTCCTTGGCACTGTGTGTAACTTGGTGGATCCCTTTCATCTGTGAATACTAGGGTCTCGCTCACCTGCGTGGCTAGCAAGGTGAGCCTGCTCTCAGGGTTCACGCTTGGGATTTTCTGGACGATGTTGGGAAGTCCTATCCCCCTCGTTGCGCTAGTACCCCAATTTTGGAGCGGGTGGAGAGTGGCTCATGAAGATTCTGTCCTCATTGGGTGAATTGCTGGGCTGCATGAAGCTCCTTCCCAGCCTAGGGTCCGCATACCCCGTCGTGCCCTGGCCCCTGCCTGGTTATAGCACAGGGCCGCCGGCCTGCCCTCCGTGGCAGTACCGTGGCCCCTGTCACTACCCCCTGCGACCAGGATTCCAGCTCCTTCCAGGCCAGGCCAACGTCTGGCACCTGGGACAGGTACAGGAGTCCAGCTCCGCAGCGTGACCTTTCCTGTCTCTGCTCACTGGCACTCTCTCTACTACACTGACACTTCTGGCCCTCCTTCTACCATCCCTCCATCTGGGCGGCCCTATTCCCCTCAGGCTGCCCAATGGGTGTTTGGTGGGTGTGGTGCACTCCTCTATATGTATATACACCTATAACTCTAACGAACAGGCTCAAGACCGCCCCAGATTTTCAAAAAAGGCGGCAGTTTGGCCGGAAAGATGTTGAAATGAGGAACAATTGCTAATTGCCCAAAAACAATCAAAGGACATTTCAAAATAAATTAAGTTTATGTTACAAAATGTTTCACTTTCTTTATAAAGGTAAAAGAAAAAGAAAAAAGATACAAATGAAAAAATAATTTTTATATATAATAAATGGTTTTACACCAAATCTACCTTAATTAAATTCTAAAACAATTCCTTTATTAAAGATATCTTAAAATCACAAAACTATCCCACACCATGAGTAAATACACACAAACAGAACAAAACACAAAATTGGACTCTATGAAGCCACAATGAAAGACTCTTTTACCAAAGAGTCACTATGGATAGCTTGGTATCATCTGTCTATAACGTGGCAAGAAATCTATATGCACCCTATATCAAATCTGTCCGCTACCTATCAATGGAGATATAACTTATGTTACACGCACCCTAGGGTTCAAGTGGTGCCCCCATTCCGCTATCCCTCAGAAGCTGCCCCTAATCTCCCTCACTAAATTAGATTCGAGTAGATTAGTCCAATAGACAATAATTCACAATAATCACTTATCTTAGATGTATTCATGGCAGCCTCTCCACATTGTTTTCATTGGTATGTAATCATACCCAAGCTTTCATTAGACACAGTCTGCAAAGAATCCAAAACCTCGACGTGTTTTCCCCCACTTATATATTGGGGTTCATCAGGAGTTAAGGCCCAATCGCCATTCTGATGTTCAACCACACATGTGGCAGCATATGTCCCTCCAATACGGTGCATGTGGCAGACATGCACCGTCTTGTCTTGGCTTCAGAGGGATAGCCGCCGCGGAATGGGGGCCCCACTTGAACCCTAGGGAGTGTGTAATGTAAGTTATATCTCCATTGATAGGTAGCGGACAGATTTGGTATAGGGTGTATATAGATTACCTGCCCCGTTATAGACAGATGATACCAAAAAATCCATAGTGACTCTTTGGTAAAAGGGTCTTTCATTGTGGCTTCATAGAGTCCAATTGTGTGTTTTGTTCTGTTTGTGTGTATTTACTCATGGTGTGGGATTGTTTTGTGATTTTAAGATATCTTTAATAAAGGAATTGTTTTAGAATTTAATTAAGGTAAATTTGGTGTAAAATATTGATATACTGCCTAAAAAATTACTTTTATGTCTGAATTGATATATAATAAATGGCCAAGAACCAACGGTGGTGGAAGTGTGGATACAGAAACTAACCATTACGCTAGAGCAGAAATGAATGAGAGACCCTAGAGAACAGATGTTGAGGAATTAAATGTGTACACCATGAATTAACAGTGTGATGTCTATTAATCTCGGTGAATTGCTATTTGTAAAATAATTCAAGTGTATAGTTAAAAAAAATGGAAAAAATAATAATTGATTGAATAAAGTGAAGTAAATAAATGGTGATATAAGAATAAAAAAATATTATTAATGACTATTATACATATATATATATATATATATATATATATATATATATATATATATATATATATACACACATATATAAAAATATTAATATGCAAATATATAAAAATATATATATATATATATAGGTGCGTTACAGTTTATACTTTGTGGGATAAGGGGATATTTAACCTACACAAGGGCTAGACAGGTAATAAATACCCTTGAAGGAAAGCTGTGCAGCCGCATTAAGAATTTTCCAACGGTTTGTACTGTGGTGAACTTTTAAGGCATGCACATTAATTTTTCTTCTGGCACTCGCTTCTGTAGCGCTCCTGAAGCCATCAAGAGCTACAAGGTACTGCATCCTGTCAAAGATGCAGGTCCTACCCCCAGGAACCCAGGAGACCACTGCCGGTAACACCAAAACACATACGTATATAATCCCCGTTTTTCCCAAGAACTGGTGACAGACTAGGATTGGACCCAATGGATGGATCAGACAGTCAGTAAGTGGAAGTGAGAGGAGATGGACATAACCGTACTGATGGGAGTGTGTAATAGTGACCTGTCAGGTGCAGGCGTGTGGTTGCCGAAGGAGTACGGTGGAGTACTCTCGGAACCATAGCACCGACGGGGTACAGAGCCCTAGGTCAGGCAAATGCTCCAGGCAGACCTGATAAAATGTGCACAGTGAGGGGACCATCCAGAACCTCACTGACCGTAAAGTCCGGGGGCACCAGAAGTGATGGGAGAACCAGGGACTGGAACAGAACACCAACCCAAGAGGCTTCAAACTGCCCACCGTACGGACTAAAGACCGAAAGACTACCAGGAAGGGACCCCCAGCCGCTCCAAGCCACGGGGACCCACCAACTAGAGACAGGTGCAGGGGAAAGAAGCCACCAGGTTACCACACCGGCACTGGGACTAAAGGGATCAGTGGTCAGGACCAGCCTTCCTTGGGTTACGAGCCATCACAATGCTGTGAGTAAAGAAACCAGTTACACTGCAATCCCGTGTGTGGCCTACCTTCTTCCCGCGCCTAACTCCATCACCTACCCCCCTGGGGCCCTGGCCCTACTTGCGGAGGGCCCAACATCCAGGCTGCCATTAAAATCAGCCCCAGTGGTGACTGTGAAGCAGCAGCACCATCTACCTAGCCGCAATCCGCAAGTGTTGTCAAGGCAAAAACTTTATTACTATTCCCCTGTATATAACCCTTTCAAGCAACCCCCAAGGTCACGGAATCGGGCAACGGCCACCCAGTGAACTGTCCCCGTAAATATACGGCCCGGGACTGAGTACCCCATAGTCACTTCCACAGCTTTTCTTCAAGGGTATTTATTACCTGTCTAGCCCTTGTGTAGGTTAAATATCCCTTTAGCCCACAAAGTATACACTGTAACGCACCTATACATATATAATAGTCATGAATAATATTTATTTATTTATTCTTATATCACCATTTATTTACTTCACTTTATTCAATCAATAATTACTTTTTCCATTTTTTTTAACTATACACTTGAATTATTTTACAAATAGCAATTCACTAAGATTAATAGACATCATACTGTTAATTCATGGTTTACACATTTAATTCCTCAACATCTCTGTCTTCTAGGGTCCCTCATACATTTCTGCTCTAGCATAATGGTTAGTCACTATATATATATATATATATATATATATATATATATATATATATATATTATATTGTGAGGTAGCGTGGTCGGCTGCGTAGCAGAAGACACAGGATCTAGGCACCAAGGGTCACAGCACACGGTTTATTGCACAAACCACAAGTCCAATACAGCATAGTCCAATACAGCATACACTTGTTTCTCCGGCAGATACTCAGGGAGTTGTGTTCACTCCCTCACACACTAGGGACCCACGCCCATCTTCCTGTTTCCTTTTAACCCTCACTTCAGCCTGTAGGGAAACAGCATTAACCCCGGAGTGGAGTTACTTTCTATCATGGAGTGAGCACAACAGGGGCGAGACGTACCGGCCGTCATAGATAACCCCGGTCACAGTCTCACATACCCCCCCCTCAGTTCAAGCGAGCGGGGTTGAACTCCTGCCATCAAACACGGGCCGCGGGACAAGGCATCGGCGTTGCCCTGCAACCTACCGGCCCGGTGTTCAACCGTAAACCGGAAGTTCTGCAGAGAAAGGAACCACTGGGTAACCCGGGCATTCCGTTCCTTGGCGGACCTCATCCAGACCAGCGGAGAGTGATCAGTCACCAAGCAAAACTGCCGTCCCAGCAGGTAATAGCGTAGGGACTCCAAGGCCCACTTGATCGCCAGGCACTCCTTCTCCACTACGCTATAATTCCGCTCGGGAGGGGTGAGCTTCCTACTTAAGAAGGTGACGGGGTGTTCCTCCCCCTGAACCACCTGAGACAGCACTGCCCCCAGGCCGACCTCAGAGGCATCAGTCTGTACTATGAACTCCTTCCGGAAATCAGGATTGACAAGAACGGGCTGTCCGCGCAGGACCCCCTTCAGGGCCCGGAAGGAGTCCTCGGCCTGCGGAGTCCAGCGCACCATGACGGACTTCTTGCCTTTGAGAAGGTCCGTCAAGGGGGCTGATAGTCCCGCAAAATCTTTTACAAACCTCCTGTAGTACCCCACGATACCCAGGAAGGCCCTAACCTGCTTCGTGGTCAGGGGCCTAGGCCACTTCTGGATCGCCTCCACTTTGTTAATTTGGGGCTTAATCACTCCTTGGCCTATTACGTAGCCCAAGTAGCGGGCTTCCGTGAGCCCCAACGCACATTTCTTGGGATTGGCTGTCAATCCGGCTGTTCGGAGCGCGTCCACCACCGCTTGTACCTGTTCCAAGTGGAACTGCCAATCGGAGCTGTAAATTATGATGTCATCAAGGTACGCTGATGCATACGCCTGGTGGGGTTCCAGCACCAAGTCCATCAACCTCTGGAATGTGGCCGGAGCGCCGTGTAACCCAAAAGGCAAGACAACATAGTGGAAGAGACCCTCCGGCGTAACAAAAGCGGTTTTCTCCTTTGCGGACTCCGTCAGTGGCACCTGCCAGTACCCCTTGGTCAGGTCGAGCGTGGTGAATTATCGCGCCTGTCCCAGCCTATCAATCAGCTCATCCACCCGGGGCATGGGGTAGAGATCGAACTTGGATATTTCGTTCAATCTCCGAAAGTCATTGCAGAACCTTAAGGAGCCATCGGGTTTTGGTATTAGGACAATGGGACTAGCCCATTCACTCCAGGATTTTTCGATGACCCCCAGGCGTAGCATTGTCTTCACTTCCTCTGATATGGCTTGTCTTCGAGCCTCCGGCACCCGGTATGACTTCAGGCGTACCTTCAGGTGAGGCTCGGTGACAATGTCATGTCGTATCAGACTGGTCCTACCAGGCAGCTCGGAGAAGACATCGGGGTTCTGCTGAACCAGCCGTCTGGCCTCTCGCCTCTGTTGCTTGGTGAGGGCTTCTCCAATCCTTACTTCCGGTTCGTCCTCTCCGGAGGTCGCTGGAGCCGGGTTTGAACGACCCGAAGAGGAGGGAGATGGGGAAAAAGCAACCATCAGGCTTTCCCGTTCCTGCCAATGTTTTAATAGGTTGACATGGTATCTTTGTTCAGGTTTCCGCCTACCGGGCTGCAATACCTTATAGTTGACCACCCCGACTTTTTCCTTTATCTCGTAGGGGCCTTGCCACTGAGCCAGGAATTTACTCTCCGCCGTGGGGATCAATACCAACACCCGATCCCCGGGTTTAAAGGTCCGCACGGTGGCTTGTCTATTGTAGCGGCCGCTTTGCGCGGCCTGAGCCTCCTGTGAATGCTCCTGCACAATTGGCATGACCGCGCTTATGCGGTTCTGCATTCCTAAAATGTGTTCAATCACACTTTTATGGGGGGTGGGCTCTTGCTCCCATGTTTCCTTTGCCAGGTCCAACAATCCCCGGGGATGTCGCCCGTATAACAACTCAAAAGGCGAAAACCCCGTGGATGCCTGTGGCACCTCTCGTATGGCAAACATCAAATAGGGAAGCATCATATCCCAGTCTTTGGAAATCACCCTTTTGAGCATGGTTTTCAGGGTTTTATTGAATCGTTCCACTAAACCATCCGTCTGAGGATGATACACAGACGTACGCAACTGCTTGATCTGGAGTAGCTGACATAGCTCTTTGGTCACTTTAGACATGAATGGGGTCCCCTGATCCGTAAGGATCTCCTTGGGCAACCCCACCCGGCAGAACACAGCAAACAACTCCCGAGCTATAAGCTTCGCCGCAGTATGTCTGAGAGGTATCGCCTCTGGATACCGGGTGGCATAGTCAACGATCACTAGGATGTGTTGGTTCCCTCGAGCAGACTTTATGAGGGGCCCCACCAGATCCATCCCTATCCGTTCAAAAGGGACTTCTATAATGGGTAACGGTACCAACGGACTGCTAAAGTGGGTCAGGGGTGCGGTAAGCTGACACTCCGGGCAGGTTTCGCAGAACCGTTTTACCTCCCCAAAGACCCCGGGCCAATAGAACCTTTGCAATATTCGCTCCTGCGTTTTCTTGACCCCCAGGTGGCCACTCATCAGGTGTTTATGAGCCAAGTCGAGGACCCGCCGGTGATACGGCTGGGGCACCACCAACTGCTCTACCCCCACGCCCCTTCTTTCATCTACTCGGTAGAGTAAATCCTGCTTAAGGGCGAAATGGGGGTACCTTACCTGGGCACCGGGTAGCTGTGCCACCCCGTCAACCACTGTCACCCGACTCCGGGCATGTATTAATGTAGGGTCCTGGAGTTGGGCTGTCCCAAACGTATCCGGGGACGCCTCCAACTCCGGGATGGGCTCGACCATCTCAGCCTCTCCTGCCAATACCTCTAGGGGTGACCTATCGGGTTCACACTCTGTCCCTATCATGGGGACCCCTACGGCAGGCGTCCCGGATTCGGGATTGTCGGGCTCAGGTCCCGGACGGTCCAATACCTGAAGGGACTTAGGAGGCCCCTTCCATAGAGTCCAAAAATACGGCAGATCCCTTCCTAGGATCACGTGATAGGGAAGGGAGTTCATAAGTCCCACCTCATGTTGCACCTGTCCGCAGGGTGCTGTGATGGTGACAACCCCCGTGGGATAGTCTCGTCGGTCCCCATGTATGCAAACCACCCCCACGGTACGTCCTGTGGCCTTTATGTTAGCCCTTAGGGTTGATCGCACAAGGGTCACTAAGCTTCCGGAATCCAACAAGCCTGTAACCGGACGTCCATTCACCTGTATTTGGCACAAGTGGGGCTCAGTCTCCGGGGAGACAAGGTCCGCGGTATATACCGCCTGAGCATACATTGAACCTCGCCGGGTAACCCCACAATCCATGTGCTCCGTGGTGAGTGGACACTGGGCCTCCATATGTCCCACCCGCTGGCACCACCAACATCTAATAGGGAAGGATACGTCCTTGACTCCTTGACGAGTTGTCGTTTAGGGTACATAGCCTTCCGGACCGCAGGGACGGCGGGCGCGACCTCAGACGGGACGGTAACGGACTCCCGCACCGGTGTCAGCGGTGGGTCCTTGGCCCGAGGCTTGGAGGGGCCGGACCGACGGGCGGCACGCAAAGGCTCAGTGTCCCGTATCAAGTCCTGTGTAGCCACATGACGCTCCACCAGACCTACTAATTGGTCCAGGGTACTTGGGTCGCCCTGTCCTACCCACCGTTGAATGGTGACGGGTAAGGTACGCACAAAGCGATCCACCACTACCCTTTCCACCATTTGCACAGGGCTCAGAGTGTCAGGCTGCAACCACTTCTTTACCAGATGCAACAAGTCATAGGCCTGGGAGCGTACAGGTTTGGCTTCCTCATAGAACCACTGATTTACCCGCTGAGCCCGTACATAGGTATTCACCCCCAACCGAGCAAGTATTTCGGCTTTCAGGGTCGCATAGTCTATGGCATCCTCGGTACAGAGGTCCAGGTATGCTTTTTGGGGCTCCCCCGTCAGATAGGGCGACAATACCTCAGCCCACTGGGGGGTCGGCAGCTTTTCCCGCTCGGCCACCCGCTCAAACACCGCCAGGAACGCTTCCACATCATCCCCCGGGGTCATCTTTTGCAACGCTTGTCTCACCGTTTTCCGGATGCTGCCGTCGTCACCCGGTCCCGGGGTTGTTGCTGCCGGTCCGCCACGGATCGCCTTGGCCAGGAGAACCATCTGTTCTTGGTGTCTTTGTTCCTGCAATTGCAAGGCTTGCTGCTGACGTGCATTGGCCAGAACCAGCTGCTTTAGTATGTCCTCCATGGCGTCGCCGGGTTTGGGCTGTAGTATAGCCGCTTGAATCCAGGACATGTGCTACCGGGTCACCAGAAATGGAAGCTACACCTCACCGGGCTGGCATGCCCGCCGATTCTCCACCATATGTGAGGTAGCGTGGTCGGCTGCGTAGCAGAAGACACAGGATCTAGGCACCAAGGGTCACAGCACACGGTTTATTGCACAAACCACAAGTCCAATACAGCATAGTCCAATACAGCATACACTTGTTTCTCCGGCAGATACTCAGGGAGTTGTGTTCACTCCCTCACACACTAGGGACCCACGCCCATCTTCTTGTTTCCTTTTAACCCTCACTTCAGCCTGTAGGGAAACAGCATTAACCCTGGAGTGGAGTTACTTTCTATCATGGAGTGAGCACAACCGGGGCGAGACGTACCGACCGTCATAGATAACCCCGGTCACAGTCTCACAATATATATATATATATATATATATACACACACAGTACAGACCAAAAGTTTGGACACACCTTCTCATTCAAAGAGTTTTCTTTATTTTCAGGACTCTGACAATTGTAGATTCACATTGAAGGCATCAAAACTGTGAATGAAAACATGTGGAATGAAATACTTAAAGTGTGAAACAACTGAAAAATGTCTTATATTC
Organism: Anomaloglossus baeobatrachus; assembly: GCF_048569485.1. NCBI lineage: Eukaryota > Metazoa > Chordata > Amphibia > Anura > Aromobatidae > Anomaloglossus > Anomaloglossus baeobatrachus. The sequence continues at coordinate 415,248,261 of NC_134354.1, read as the reverse complement.
TAGGTTCTTCAAAGTAGCCACCTTTTGCTTTCATTACTACTTTGCACACTCTTAGCATTCTCTTGATGAGCTTCAAGAGGTAGTCACCGGAATGGTTTTCCAACAGTCTTGAAGAAGTTCCCAGAGATGCTTAGCACTTGTTGGCCCTTTTGCCTTCACTCTGCGGTCCAGCTCACCCCAAACCATCTGGATTGGGTCCAGGTCTGGCGACTGTGGAGACCAGGTCATGGAACCCCATCACTCTCCTTCTTAGTCAAATAGCCCTTACACAGCCTGGAGGTATGTTTGGGGTCATTGTCCTGTTGAAAAATAAATGATGGTCCAACAAAACACAAATCGGATGGAATAGCATGCCACTGCAAGATGCTGTTGTAGCCATGCTGATTCTGTATGCCTTCAATTTTGTATAAATCCCCAACAGTGTCACCAGCAAAGCACCCTCACACCATCACACCTCCTCCTCCATGCTTCACGATGGGAACCAGGCATGTAGAGTCCATCCGTTCACCTTTTCTGCAAAGACACGGTGGTTGGATCCAAAGATCTCAAATTTGGACTCATCAGACCAAAGCACGGATTTCCACTGGTCTAATGTCCATTCCTTGTGTTCTTTAGCCCAAACAAGTCTTTTCTGCTTGTTACCTGTCCTAAGCAGTGGTTTCCTAGCAGCTATTCTACCATGAAGGCCTGCTGCACAAAGTCTCCTCTTAATGTTCTAGACATGAAGAGGTGTGTCCAAACCTTTGGTCTGTACTGATTATATATATATATATATATATATATATATATATATATATATATATATACATATAGATATATATATACATATATATATATACATATACATATATATATATATATATATATATTATTTTTCATTTTTTCTTTTTATTTTACCTTTAAGAAGAAAGTGAAACATTTTGTAACATAGGCACAATTTTTTTTTAAATGTTCTTTGATTGTTTTTGGGCAATCAGCAGTCGTTCCTCATTCAACACCTTGCCGGCAGAACTGCCCACCTTTTTTTGAAAATCTGGGGTGGTCTTTAGCCTGTTCATTAGAGTTATAAGTGTATATATATAGAGAGGAACCTCTGATATACTACCACTGTTGATTTTTCTGAAAAATTGTCTTGAGGAAGGAGGCTGCATCCTCCGAAACGCGTAGACCTGATTGAATAAAAGAAACTTAACAACTTGACGTTTGATGTCAGCACGGCATAGCCCACTTTCTTCCCTCTATCTCTACAATACGTTTCTCCGGGGCTTCAGCAGATGCCATTTCATGCCTGTATAGTAGTTGTGACTGGCACAACTTCTATAGGTGAGCACATTTACCTGTTTGAATGTCATATCTTACCAGATAAGACCTTATCTGCGCTTTTTATCCACAGTACATGTTTTAAATGTTTGAAAAAAGAGAGAGATGAAAAAAGAGAGAGAGGGCGCTCCTGTGTGGGATCTTAATGTACCGAGGTATGTACAATGTGAGGTGCACACTCACCTGATAGTGTTGTACGTCAGGTACAACACTGATAGTGGTATTGAAGGGGGATCGCAAGTTCACCGCTCCTTGTCAGCAGGGATCCAGTCCTCCTGACTCCGCAGGACTCTGCTCACACGATCGGGGTTTCCACGTGCAGTGTGCAGCCGCCGGACCGGCGTCTGATAGCAGCTCCTCCTCCGGGTCGGATGGTCCCGTGATCACAGATGCGGTGATTCCCCAGCCCCTGGTGTTACATTCAAACGGATAGTACGATCCTGGTTCTGGCTGCAGCAGCCCCGTGAGCTCCCAAAGGGAGATAAAGATGCAAGGAAAAAAAAAAAAATGCACGGTTTCGCTGCGCTGCTCAGAAAGGTAGTGATAAGGTTATTTGGGATGTAGATTTATTAATTATTTACATGCCACTACGCGTTTCGGGGGTACAACCTCCCCCTTCCTTCCTCCCCCCTTTTTTTTTTTTCCTTGTTTTAAATGTTTGGTATTATTGAAAATCTAAAAAATCTAAAAGTATTAAAATATTATCAAAAGACTAATCTTATGAACAACAAGTTGAGATTTAATAGAAATTAATAGGAAGAGGGTTTTTTTTTAGATTCCTCAAAAACAGTGTGCATCACACAAACGGCATTATCACAATTGCAGGCATTGTCTTGCACTTTTTTTTTTTGCTGTGCACATTAAACAAAGTGAATCTAGTATGTATTTTCCACTTAACAGTTTTCCTTAGCTGTAACTAATCTTGCCCAATGATATGTAATCACTAATCACATAAGGAGCTATGCTAGAAGCTTATGTGGAGTTGAGTTTATTGGAGATATAGTCCAATTATCAGATCTTTGTAGTAGGAGTAAATCTGATTGATTTTGTAGCCTGTGCTACACTTGGTAGTACCAGTGAAGCTAGTCAGTTGTCAGGCAGAGGAATTGTATGTTTACTGTTTTTTCACTGGTTAGTATTACAATAAATGCGTGATTTTTCATTACAGCAATTTTTATGCTTTCTTTTCTCTCTCATTTCTTCAATGAAAAGAAATACACATAATATTATCAATATGGGAAACTGTAACATCCAATTTGAAAGGAAAACTTAATCTCTACTATATAAAACACAGTCTTTATTAATTAAGGGGAAATTGTCAGTCAATTAATGCTGCCCAAACAACAGGTTGAGAGTAGAGTTGAGCAAGTACCTAACTATTCGTATTCGCTATACTCATAACAAATACTGTCTAATACTCGCATATTCACTCTGCATAGTGTGTGCAATGCAAGTCAACGGGGAAAACTCACAAAGTAAGGAGTAGCCCGAAAGCCGCGATATTTGCTACTCGCACAAATAATACAACATTTGGATTACTCCTTACTTTGCAAGTTTTTCCCGATTGACTCGCATTGCACACACTTTTTGGAATGAATACGCAAGTATTGGACAGTACTCATTATGAGTATAGCGAGTATGAAAAGTTAGGTACTCACTCTACTCTAGTTGAGAACCATGCTCCATGCCATATATGCTTTTCTCTAAAATGCTATGGCATTTCATAGAACACATAGTTTAATGTTATTTATACTTTTATGTTACATTATGTGGACCATAGGCAGAGATGCGACTAGTCTGGTGCCGCACGCAGCTGACTTCTCACCAGACCGCTTCAGTTGGGTGACAGGACTTTTCCATGTGTTGGGAGAGACCTATAACTCGCCTGAAGAAGAGTGGGGAAAAGCTGGCTGGGGACGGCGAGACTTAACTAATCTCTGGTCCCAGCCAAATCTTTAACCCCTTTCTGCCAGAAACAGTTTTCACCTTGCTCGCTATGCCAAATATTTCAAATCCAACATTGTTATGTGGTAATTTCTTTGCAATGCTTCTACACATTCAAGTAATTCTGAGACCATTTTAATGATGCATTGGTCCAATTCATCAAACTCATTACTGTAAAAACACTTTAAAAAAGTTGCAAAATGTTGCTACTTTTGTCTAGTCAGTGATAATTTGTGGCATGCTTTAGACAACAAATCTTAATCTAGTCTCCCTGACACATGTCACTTTAAGATGTGTCAGATTTATTAAGAGGCATGTTCCTCTTGATGAATCAAGCAACTCTAAAGCAGGCTTTACACGCAACGACATCGCTAACGAGATGTCGTTGGGGTCACGGAATTTGTGACGCGCATCCGGCCTCAATAGCGACGTCATTGCGTGTGAAACGCACGAACGACAGTTAACAATGAAAATTACTCACCTAATCATTGATCGTTGACACATCGTTCTAATCCCAATTATCGTTGCTGTTGCAGGATGCAGGTTGCTTGTCTTTCCTGCGGCAGCACACACCGCTATGTGTGACACCGCAGGAACGAGGAACATCACCGTACCTGCGGCCGCCGGCAATTCGGAAGGAAGGAGGTGGGCGGGATGTTCCGCCTCCTCATCTCCGCCCCTTCACTTCTATTGGGCGGCTGCTTAGTGACGCCGCTGTGACGCCGAACGAACCTCCCCCTTAAAGGAGAGATTGTTCGGCGGCCACAGCGACGTCAGTGAAGAGGTAATTGCGTGTGACGCTGCCATAGCGATATTGTTCGCTACGGCAGGGATCACCCCATGACGTGCCACCGACGTGGGCGGGTGCTATCGCTCGCGACATCGCTAGCGATGTCGCAGCATGTAAAGCCCGCTTAAGTCCAATACACCCCCTCATCAAGATTGGCACAAACAACATCAGTCTTAATGAACTGGAGCCATTGAGTGATATTGGAAAATCAAAGTAGACATAATTTGCATTTATTTTTGAAAATATTGGAGACTTGATGAAAATTTAAAAAAATTCGTAATTTTCAAGCTTTGAAATTTTATACTGCACAAATTAGTAAATAAATATCATTTACTGTATATTTACTTTATTCAGCATCATTTTTGTTTTTTTGTTAGGTTGTCAGAATGGTTAAAAGTTTATTTTTTTTTTTTCAATAATATTTACATAAACTGTTTTTTAGCTTTAAAGTCATATACACTGTTGTGCAAAAGGGTAACAAGTTTTGAACTTTTGATTTTCAGGCTCCATATCTCACCATCCACTACAGCTTTGAGTATGAGACTATCTTCCTTTTATACACAATCATCTTGGCTCTCTCATGCATAAATTTGATTTGCAACTATTTAGCATATGATTAGATACACAGATTCTTGGCATGTCACTGCATTGTTACTGTTTTTCTCCTTAAAATCTAAATTTAAATTTTTATTAAATAGTATTTTGTAAATCCACTCTGGCTTTCAACACTGCCTTAATCTTTCTGGGCATGCTCTCTATTTGATTCAAGCATGTCTCAACCGAAATCTGATCCCAGGTCTCTTCTACATTTTTCCAATGTTGGTGCATGCTGATCGACTCACTTGGGTACGTATACCGCTTTTTATTCAGCTCTTCCCACAAGTGCTCGATTGGGTTGCAACTCTACTACATTGTCATTGAACCATTTCTTTGCCAATATTGACGTATGCTTTGGGTCGTTCACCTGCTTGAACACTCTGTTTTCCTTTTTATACCCATAATATTTCAATGTATGAAGTAACTTGTTTTGTATTATACTCAAATATAGCTCAGCATTGAGACAACTACCAATCCTGGTGAAGTATCCAACACCATTGGCTATGAAAAAAACCCCCATATCATCAAACTTCCCCCAATGAACTTGTCAGTTAATTTTTTGATCCGTTAGCCCTTTTTTCATTTGTTTTTTTTTCAGATCCATTTGCACCCTTCAGAACCTAGTCTATTGACATGTCTCATCGCTACAAATTACCCGTTTCCAATCTTCTACTGTCCACTTTTAGTACTTTTTTGCAAACTCACGTCGCAGCTTCTTAAGATGAAATTGAAATCAAAGCTTCTTCACATTTTTCAGGCCACAATTTCAGAATTGAGTAACTTGTGTCGCATTAGTGCTTGCATGGATGTTTGTGTTCTCACTATTTTGAAGCATACAAGTTAACTCGCACTAGAACTGATAGACCTTGTGATAAGCCGACTTGTTGACTGCAATATTTCAACTGTCATGGCACTCTCATGATGTCATTTGGCAATTTTCTTGGCTGAGAGACCACTATCGATGAACTGGATGATGCTGTTTCTCTTTCCCTTGGGAATCAACGTCATAAGACACTGAGAACAGGTTGTAATTTCTAGTACACAGGAAGAAAAAGATTTTTCAAACACCAGGAGCAAAAAGGTAATGCAGTGACATGACAATCAAATTTATGTATGCGATAGCCAAGATGATTATCTAAGAAATGAAGGTAATCTCACGCTCAAAGCTGTAACGGATGGTGAGATATGGAGCCTGAAATTCATAAGTTGAAAACATTGTTACTCTATTGCCCATATATATATATATAACCGCCTATATATATATAATATATATATATATATATATATATATAAAGAGATATATATAATATTTCTGAGCCCCATGTAGCCTCCTATATACATTTCTGAGCCAACACATAGCCTCCAATATGTTTCTAAACCCCCACACAGCATCCTACATACATGTAAACATCCCATACACATGAAGAAAAAAATAAAAACACCACACACCTCACTCCCAGTCTCCCAGCACCCTGCTCCGGCCTCCTGTGCACTAACACTTCGCACAGCACATGCAATCATGTGACGTAATTGCATCTGCTGTGCCTCATGCCTATTGGTGAAAGACAGTGCACTGTCCTCCACCAATGTGTTCACCATTGTCTGCATCCTGACAATTCAAACAGAAGTGACATTGGGTGGTGGGCAGCAGCGGCAGCAGACTGGCATTGCAGGAAAGCAAAGATCCATTGTTTCCAGCTCTCTTGCTTCATGAGTTGGACTGGGACAGCAAGATGGTTGTATGTGTCGCCGCAGGCCGCACTTTGCCCAGCCCTGGTTTAGATTGAAGCATATTCATGTGTGTGTATGGCCCAGTAAAAATCCTGACCTAAATCCCATTGAGGATCTGTGGTAAGAGTTAAAAATTTCTTTTCACAGACACTTTCCATCCAATCTCACTGGGGCTCCCTTCACATGCACGTGAAAAGAACGAACCGTTTTTTCACGGACGTATTAAAGCGGTGGTTTGCTCCCCATGTGCCGAGTTTGTGGCACATGCGTGTTCTCCGTGTGTGATACGTAATAACACACGGAGAACAGAAAGTCCCGCCTTACCTGATTCTTCCGGAGCTGTCTGTGGTGCTGAATGACAGTGTCCAGCACAGGCCACGGCCCGCTGACGCTGCTTCCGGCCCCCAGTGAAGAAGATGCGTTGTTCAAATTCACTGGGGGTCGGATGCAGGTGACAGCAGCGGCAGAGACTGCAGGGCTGGTGGAGGTGAGTATGTTTTTTTTTTATTTTTGCAATGACACGTGTTTTCCTCCGGCGCGTGTCACGTGGGATCGCATCCACACTACATCCGTGTGGTACGTGTGCGGGCCGCGTGACACCCTTGCTGCCGGAGAAAAACGGACACATCTGCTCCACACGGAGGCACGGGCCAATGGCTGAACACGTGCGTGCACATAAACCCATTGATTTTAATGGGTATACGTGTGCCCGTGTCTCCGGTACATGTGGAAACGGACCTAGCACGTGCCGGAGGCACATGCGTGTGAAGGGGGCCTGAGCTAGAGCTATTTTGCAAAGAATAATTAGCAAAAGTGTCAGCCTTTATGTGTGTAAAGCTGGTAGAGACATACCCCAAAAAAGATTTGCAGCAGTAATGGCACCAAAAGGTGGTCAAAAAAGTATGGACTCGGAGGCTGAATACAATTACACATCACAATTATCAGATTTATTTAAAAAAATATTTAGAAAACCATATATCATTTCCTTTATACTTGACAAATCCTTGCTACTTTGTGTTTGTATCTTATAAAATGCCATGGGTGTAACGTGAAAAAATGTATAAAAGTTAATGGGGTATGAATACATTTTCAAACCCCTGTACATAAAATAAATAATCCCTCGAGTGCTGAATCCTCTCCCCCTCTCTACCAGTTTGTCACTGTTAGTTTGTTCACTGTAATTTATGTGTATTTTGTATGTAAACCCCTATCTCATGTACAGCACTACAGATTCAATGGTGCTTTAAAAATAAATAATAGTACTCTTGAAAGCAGTCATTTTTTTTCACCTGGTTTATAGGTACAGTAGTTTGAACATTGCATTAAGTATACTGCAGACAGTAGAAAAATTATAATCTTTTTTCTAAATCATTGATATAAAATGTTTAGATGATGAATTCATTTTATCGTAAAAATGATTCACATCACACCTCCGACTGCGGTATCTGATGAGTACTCTAATGCTTGTTGAGAGATTCTGTGAGTGATGAGTCTTTATGCATTATTCTTCAATACTTTGCATTTTATATTTTACATCAGAGAAGATGCAGGTAGAAGCAATACCGTTATCTTAGACTCCTCCCATGGGAAACATAGATAAGGTTGTTCTGATGTCTCCTCTGATATACAAGTATGTAGCAGTACAAACTGTTCCTCCAGAAAAAGTCATCCTGTGTTAAAGGAACAAGGGACTTGATTACCCCAATGCACAAATATATTTTATAAAGCTGAGTGGAGGATACCGGGCACCGCTGATCCCTGTATGGCTGACAAAGCTGTGCTTTCAGGCAGGTGGAGACCTGGGTGCGTGTCCCAAAGCAAAGGCGATACAAGATCCACAATGAAGAGATGAAAGGTCGCACTCCAAAGGTCGAATAAAATATTTTTCTTTTTATTCCACGATCACATCAGGGGTACAGGTAGTGAGGGAGGATGAGGGTGTGCCACGTCGGACGACGGCAGCCGTTTCGCAAGTAACCTTGCTTCTACGGGTCCAGTGCATGCAAAGGTGCTGCATCCACCCTTAAATAACAGGTGAATTGGGTGCAGCATCCTTGCGTGAATGAAGTGCAAATTAAAAACATATACCAGCTGCACATGTATCAAATTCACATAGAAACTTATTACATATCAATTCCAAAATGGATTATAAATAATCGTAACATACATGGGTATAGTTAGAGTAAAAGATTAAATATAGTGTTCATTATAGTTTAACCAGAGACATCTCAAAAAACACTATAAAAAACAGGCTTATAGGAGAAAAAAAAAAAAAACAAAAAAAAAAAAAAAAAAAAACAGCATTATAGGAACACTGACAAATCATTTTTGTCGTTCAGGCCAAGAGGACCGAGAGCATTTAAGTCTATAATCAATCTTGATTCCTTTCTAAGTAAAGAACGGTGCATATCACCTCCAGTGGGACAGGGATTAATTTTTATTACGCCTGCAAATTTTAAAAGGCGTGGATTACCACTATGATGTTCCTGCATATGGGCAATTAAACGTGGAGAACCTATCCCGGAGGTTATAGACTTAAAATGCTCCCTAAATCGAACATATAAAGGCCGAATTGTTTTACCTATATAATATTTTTGACAGGGGCAAAAAATAACATATACCAGATAGTTGGACTTACATGTGATAAGATCTTTTATTTTGAATAGCTCAGTACCAATTTTTAAAGTGTCTCCTGTACAATGATATTCACAAAAGGGGCAGCTGCCGCACCTATGGTTTCCTTTGATTTTATTTCGGTCTAACCACGTACCTAGTTTGGGTGTAGTAATACGATTATTTATCAGAACATCTCCTATGTTTTTGCATCGCCTATATGAAATCAAAGGACCCTCGTTTGTCATTTCACAGAGATCCTTGTCTTTATTAATTAAATGCCAGTGTTTTTTGATGCTTGATTTTATTGCATCATACATAGAATTAAATTTAAAATTAAAAACGCATCTATTTGAACTTTCGATTTTTGTTTTTTTCGAAATGGCATTTACATTTTTATTCTTATTTCCACTTTTATTTTTGTATTCTTTATTCTTATTTTTATCATTTGGATCATAATTTAAGGATTTTTCGAAGGCAGAATTGATAACTGATATGGGATATCCTCGTTCTAATAGACGTTTTTTCAAGTCTGATGCTTGATGCAGAAAGGTTTCAGAATTATTGTGTACTCTTTTTAGCCGCAAAAATTGTCCATTTGGAAGGGCTCTCTTTGTATGGGAGGGGTGCGCACTATTAAAATGCAGCAGGGTGTTCACTGCAGTTGGTTTTCTATATACTTGTCTGTCAATAATACCATCCGATATACTGAGTGTGACATCTAAAAAATCCAATTTTTGATCCCCAAAAACATGTGTAAAATACATGTTGTAGGAATTATCATTATTTAGATATGACACAAAATTTTCAAAATCCTGCGCAGAACCGTCCCATACAAAGAAGCCATCATCCATGTATCTGGCATATTTTTTTATATGTTTCAGATATGGATTTTTAGGACTGTAGATAAAGTCTTCCTCAAATGCTGCCAAAAAAAGATTTGCAAAAGTACATGCGGCGGGGGTACCCATCGCGGTACCCCCGCATTGCAAGTACCACTGATCATCAAATTTAAATGCATTATGATGCAAAATAAAGCTTAAGGCTTCTGTGATGAAGTCTACTAAGATTGGATTCTGGTCAAAATTCAGCAAGACTCTCTTAATGGTCTGTACACCCCGATCCTGCGGGATACGGGTGTACAGACTCTCAATATCCAAAGCGGCAAGAGAGAAACCTTTCTGCCATTGAAAATTATCAAGCATTTTAATTAGATCTCCCGTATCTTTTAAGAATGAGGGGATGCGGGTCAATAGTGGTTTAAGTAGCCATTCTAGGTAGTGAGATAAGGGCTCTGTCACTGAACCTATTCCTGCCACAATAGGGCGGCCAGGGGGGGAGACACTGTTCTTGTGAATCTTTGGCAGATAATACCAATGAGGTTTTTTCGGAAAAAGAGGGAGTAATTTTTCAGCAGTTTTTTTAGAAATAGTACCTAAACTGACATATTTATGTAAAAGGCTTCTAAGTTTTTTAACAAAAGACCCAGTGGGATCATTAGATAATTTCTGATATACTCTTATATCCTGAAGTTGCCTATTGGCTTCTTGCAAATAGGCTTCTTTTGTTAATAGAACAGTGGCGCCCCCCTTGTCCGCTCTGCGGATAATAATGTCTTTTTGTGACTGCAGGATTTTTAGTGCCGCGGTTTCCCCCCGAGTGAGGTTCTGAGGAGGAGAGGGGTATTTTAGAGCTTGTATATCTTTTATTACCAGCTCCTGAAATAAGTCTATGCTGTTCCCAGGGGTTAGTGGGGGACAAAAGGTAGATTTTATCCCTTTATTAAAAAATGAAGAACTAGATGTAGGATTTATTTGGGTATTTACAATACCTGAAGAACCGGGTTCAATGTGACTGGGGTCCGCTATACTTAAAAGAACAGACGCATCTTTTTCAATAGCAGTATATTCATTATTTGTACCAAAAAAGCCAAGTGGACCTATTTCACATTGTAAATCGGTTACTTCAGAAGTGGGCAAGCTTTTCTTTTGACTATAAAATTTTTTTAAATGCAGTTTTCTACAGCCCTTAAATAAATCAATATGAAAATCAGTCAAGTCAAATGATTCTGGTATACAATAGTTTAAACCCTTTTCCAACACAGATAGCATATCAGGTGTTAAAACCAACGAAGTAAGATTATATACTTTACGCAAACAAGGCATGATGTTATTCGCTGAACAGGAAAGATTATTTTTTTCTGTACTTATTACAGGGACTGTCTCTGACACTACAATCTCACGTTCAAGGCATGGAGATGTTAATCCCTCCAGGAGACGCTCTTGCGCTTCCCTGGTGTCGGTTTTATTCCTGTGTCTCCTTCTGCCTCCTCTCCTTGTAGATCTTCTAAAGGGAGATTATCAGATGTAGAAGCTCGTGAGGTCGCAGGTGTTTTTAATTTCTTTGCGGGTGCTAAATCCTCAGCCCCGCTCGAGTCAGAGTCTGTAGTCCAGGCATTTTTCTTGGCGGTTTTAGGTGTATGTTTTTTCTGATATCTCTGAAAAAACCTTTTATTCCCAGGTGTAGAATACCTCTTCCAGGAAAAAATCTGGTTGTTTTCGTAGTCTAACTTATCTCTGATAAATTTTTCTTTTTTATTTTCTTTAATCAAAGTTTGGTATGGTAAAAGTTTTTTGTCTAATCTTGATAAGAAAGTGTTCCATGCTTCTTTTGAGATGCGACTTTCCATTTCTTGTCTCAGTTTTAATAATTCATTAGTAATTTTTAGATGTTCCTCTTGGTTTTTTTTGAGTACAATGTCCAGAAAGCGCAATGAGCATTCTTGCTGTACATTGTCCCATTCTTTTTTAAAAGATAAATCATCTTGATAAAAAGATATATTTTTTGAGATGCGTAGACCTCTAGGGACTCGTCCACTTTCTTGATAAGATTTAGGTGACTGTACTGTCCAAAACAAGCTGGTCTCCTTTTCGGCCAGATTGAAAATTTTAAGCTCTAAATTCTTAGTGCCCATGATTTCTATGTTCACTTTATCATTACAGCTGGTAAAAAACGTGGCAGCGTCCTCCCTCCCTGCAAGTATACCATTTTCCATTGTATCCATAGATGTGTCTGCCATTTTTTAACAAAAGCCAAAAATGGGAGTAGAAAAAGCGTGCACTCACGGTGTTAGAAGAAGTCCAGATTCCATAAAGCTGAGTGGAGGATACCGGGCACCGCTGATCCCTGTATGGCTGACAAAGCTGTGCTTTCAGGCAGGTGGAGACCTGGGTGCGTGTCCCAAAGCAAAGGCGATACAAGATCCACAATGAAGAGATGAAAGGTCGCACTCCAAAGGTCGAATAAAATATTTTTCTTTTTATTCCACGATCACATCAGGGGTACAGGTAGTGAGGGAGGATGAGGGTGTGCCACGTCGGACGACGGCAGCCGTTTCGCAAGTAACCTTGCTTCTACGGGTCCAGTGCATGCAAAGGTGCTGCATCCACCCTTAAATAACAGGTGAATTGGGTGCAGCATCCTTGCGTGAATGAAGTGCAAATTAAAAACATATACCAGCTGCACATGTATCAAATTCACATAGAAACTGCTGGTTTTTTTTTTTGTTTTGTTTTTTTTTGTTTTTTTTTTCTCCTATAAGCCTGTTTTTTATAGTGTTTTTTGAGATGTCTCTGGTTAAACTATAATGAACACTATATTTAATCTTTTACTCTAACTATACCCATGTATGTTACGATTATTTATAATCCATTTTGGAATTGATATGTAATAAGTTTCTATGTGAATTTGATACATGTGCAGCTGGTATATGTTTTTAATTTGCACTTCATTCACGCAAGGATGCTGCACCCAATTCACCTGTTATTTAAGGGTGGATGCAGCACCTTTGCATGCACTGGACCCGTAGAAGCAAGGTTACTTGCGAAACGGCTGCCGTCGTCCGACGTGGCACACCCTCATCCTCCCTCACTACCTGTACCCCTGATGTGATCGTGGAATAAAAAGAAAAATATTTTATTCGACCTTTGGAGTGCGACCTTTCATCTCTTCATTGTGGATCTTGTATCGCCTTTGCTTTGGGACACGCACCCAGGTCTCCACCTGCCTGAAAGCACAGCTTTGTCAGCCATACAGGGATCAGCGGTGCCCGGTATCCTCCACTCAGCTTTATGGAATCTGGACTTCTTCTAACACCGTGAGTGCACGCTTTTTCTACTCCCATTTTTGGCTTTTGTTAAAAAATGGCAGACACATCTATGGATACAATGGAAAATGGTATACTTGCAGGGAGGGAGGACGCTGCCACGTTTTTTACCAGCTGTAATGATAAAGTGAACATAGAAATCATGGGCACTAAGAATTTAGAGCTTAAAATTTTCAATCTGGCCGAAAAGGAGACCAGCTTGTTTTGGACAGTACAGTCACTTAAATCTTATCAAGAAAGTGGACGAGTCCCTAGAGGTCTACGCATCTCAAAAAATATATCTTTTTATCAAGATGATTTATCTTTTAAAAAAGAATGGGACAATATACAGCAAGAATGCTCATTGCGCTTTCTGGACATTGTACTCAAAAAAAACCAAGAGGAACATCTAAAAATTACTAATGAATTATTAAAACTGAGACAAGAAATGGAAAGTCGCATCTCAAAAGAAGCATGGAACACTTTCTTATCAAGATTAGACAAAAAACTTTTACCATACCAAACTTTGATTAAAGAAAATAAAAAAGAAAAATTTATCAGAGATAAGTTAGACTACGAAAACAACCAGATTTTTTCCTGGAAGAGGTATTCTACACCTGGGAATAAAAGGTTTTTTCAGAGATATCAGAAAAAACATACACCTAAAACCGCCAAGAAAAATGCCTGGACTACAGACTCTGACTCGAGCGGGGCTGAGGATTTAGCACCCGCAAAGAAATTAAAAACACCTGCGACCTCACGAGCTTCTACATCTGATAATCTCCCTTTAGAAGATCTACAAGGAGAGGAGGCAGAAGGAGACACAGGAATAAAACCGACACCAGGGAAGCGCAAGAGCGTCTCCTGGAGGGATTAACATCTCCATGCCTTGAACGTGAGATTGTAGTGTCAGAGACAGTCCCTGTAATAAGTACAGAAAAAAATAATCTTTCCTGTTCAGCGAATAACATCATGCCTTGTTTGCGTAAAGTATATAATCTTACTTCGTTGGTTTTAACACCTGATATGCTATCTGTGTTGGAAAAGGGTTTAAACTATTGTATACCAGAATCATTTGACTTGACTGATTTTCATATTGATTTATTTAAGGGCTGTAGAAAACTGCATTTAAAAAAATTTTATAGTCAAAAGAAAAGCTTGCCCACTTCTGAAGTAACCGATTTACAATGTGAAATAGGTCCACTTGGCTTTTTTGGTACAAATAATGAATATACTGCTATTGAAAAAGATGCGTCTGTTCTTTTAAGTATAGCGGACCCCAGTCACATTGAACCCGGTTCTTCAGGTATTGTAAATACCCAAATAAATCCTACATCTAGTTCTTCATTTTTTAATAAAGGGATAAAATCTACCTTTTGTCCCCCATTAACCCCTGGGAACAGCATAGACTTATTTCAGGAGCTGGTAATAAAAGATATACAAGCTCTAAAATACCCCTCTCCTCCTCAGAACCTCACTCGGGGGGAAACCGCGGCACTAAAAATCCTGCAGTCACAAAAAGACATTATTATCCGCAGAGCGGACAAGGGGGGCGCCACTGTTCTATTAACAAAAGAAGCCTATTTGCAAGAAGCCAATAGGCAACTTCAGGATATAAGAGTATATCAGAAATTATCTAATGATCCCACTGGGTCTTTTGTTAAAAAACTTAGAAGCCTTTTACATAAATATGTCAGTTTAGGTACTATTTCTAAAAAAACTGCTGAAAAATTACTCCCTCTTTTTCCGAAAAAACCTCATTGGTATTATCTGCCAAAGATTCACAAGAACAGTGTCTCCCCCCCTGGCCGCCCTATTGTGGCAGGAATAGGTTCAGTGACAGAGCCCTTATCTCACTACCTAGAATGGCTACTTAAACCACTATTGACCCGCATCCCCTCATTCTTAAAAGATACGGGAGATCTAATTAAAATGCTTGATAATTTTCAATGGCAGAAAGGTTTCTCTCTTGCCGCTTTGGATATTGAGAGTCTGTACACCCGTATCCCGCAGGATCGGGGTGTACAGACCATTAAGAGAGTCTTGCTGAATTTTGACCAGAATCCAATCTTAGTAGACTTCATCACAGAAGCCTTAAGCTTTATTTTGCATCATAATGCATTTAAATTTGATGATCAGTGGTACTTGCAATGCGGGGGTACCGCGATGGGTACCCCCGCCGCATGTACTTTTGCAAATCTTTTTTTGGCAGCATTTGAGGAAGACTTTATCTACAGTCCTAAAAATCCATATCTGAAACATATAAAAATATGCCAGATACATGGATGATGGCTTCTTTGTATGGGACGGTTCTGCGCAGGATTTTGAAAATTTTGTGTCATATCTAAATAATGATAATTCCTACAACATGTATTTTACACATGTTTTTGGGGATCAAAAATTGGATTTTTTAGATGTCACACTCAGTATATCGGATGGTATTATTGACAGACAAGTATATAGAAAACCAACTGCAGTGAACACCCTGCTGCATTTTAATAGTGCGCACCCCTCCCATACAAAGAGAGCCCTTCCATATGGACAATTTTTGCGGCTAAAAAGAGTACACAATAATTCTGAAACCTTTCTGCATCAAGCATCAGACTTGAAAAAACGTCTATTAGAACGAGGATATCCCATATCAGTTATCAATTCTGCCTTCGAAAAATCCTTAAATTATGATCCAAATGATAAAAATAAGAATAAAGAATACAAAAATAAAAGTGGAAATAAGAATAAAAATGTAAATGCCATTTCGAAAAAAACAAAAATCGAAAGTTCAAATAGATGCGTTTTTAATTTTAAATTTAATTCTATGTATGATGCAATAAAATCAAGCATCAAAAAACACTGGCATTTAATTAATAAAGACAAGGATCTCTGTGAAATGACAAACGAGGGTCCTTTGATTTCATATAGGCGATGCAAAAACATAGGAGATGTTCTGATAAATAATCGTATTACTACACCCAAACTAGGTACGTGGTTAGACCGAAATAAAATCAAAGGAAACCATAGGTGCGGCGGCTGCCCCTTTTGTGAATATCATTGTACAGGAGACACTTTAAAAATTGGTACTGAGCTATTCAAAATAAAAGATCTTATCACATGTAAGTCCAACTATCTGGTATATGTTATTTTTTGCCCCTGTCAAAAATATTATATAGGTAAAACAATTCGGCCTTTATATGTTCGATTTAGGGAGCATTTTAAGTCTATAACCTCCGGGATAGGTTCTCCACGTTTAATTGCCCATATGCAGGAACATCATAGTGGTAATCCACGCCTTTTAAAATTTGCAGGCGTAATAAAAATTAATCCCTGTCCCACTGGAGGTGATATGCACCGTTCTTTACTTAGAAAGGAATCAAGATTGATTATAGACTTAAATGCTCTCGGTCCTCTTGGCCTGAACGACAAAAATGATTTGTCAGTGTTCCTATAATGCTGTTTTTTTTTTTTTTTTTTGTTTTTTTTTTTTTTTTTCTCCTATAAGCCTGTTTTTTATAGTGTTTTTTGAGATGTCTCTGGTTAAACTATAATGAACACTATATTTAATCTTTTACTCTAACTATACCCATGTATGTTACGATTATTTATAATCCATTTTGGAATTGATATGTAATAAGTTTCTATGTGAATTTGATACATGTGCAGCTGGTATATGTTTTTAATTTGCACTTCATTCACGCAAGGATGCTGCACCCAATTCACCTGTTATTTAAGGGTGGATGCAGCACCTTTGCATGCACTGGACCCGTAGAAGCAAGGTTACTTGCGAAACGGCTGCCGTCGTCCGACGTGGCACACCCTCATCCTCCCTCACTACCTGTACCCCTGATGTGATCGTGGAATAAAAAGAAAAATATTTTATTCGACCTTTGGAGTGCGACCTTTCATCTCTTCATTGTGGAACAAATATATTTTAGTTGTCCTTAATCTACCTCCTGCCTACTACAAGCACCACAGTTGTGGCTGGAGCAAAACATTCTCTAACTGGTGACATATCACCTGTTAAGCATTATTTTTATTTAACTTTTAGTTCTATTTAGAAAGGTGATATATTGTCATTATTATTTAATTTGTTACTTTATTTTGTTAAAGCTGTACTCCAAGGATATAAAAAAAAAATTCTTCTAATGACCATGCCCTCATAAACTATAAAGATGAGATCCATAGTGCTGTAATTCAGGGTTGACAATAGAGCTACTCCTTGATGCTCCCCCTCTCTTCTGGGATATTATATCAAACATCAGGGGGCATGGTCTGTTCCCTGCTACTGGTAACAGCCTGCCCTCTGATAATATCTGCATCCCCAGTCTGAGAAAAAGGGATGGGGTGGAGGCATGGCCTGCTCAATGTTGTTAGTAACAGTCAGCCCGCTGATAATATCTGCTTTCGTGCTCTCCGAAAAGAAGAGGTGGGGGTGTGGCACACTTGATGCTTAAAGTAACAGCCAACTGCCTGATAATATCTGCTTCCCTGCAATCTGAGCACATAGGGTGGTGTAGGGCTATGGCCTGCTCAATGCTGTGAGAAACTGCCAGCTCCTTGATATCTGCTTCCCTGATTTCCGAGAACAGGGGCCATGGTGAGGCCATGGCCTCATCCATGATGTTAGTAAAGTTCCTGATAATTTTTTTTCCGTGCAGTCCGAGAAAAGAGGGCAGGGGGGTGGGGTGTAGCCTGCTCCATGCTGTTGGTAACAGCCAGTTATATCTTTCCTTGCAGTCGGAGAACAGGAAGCATGGTGTGATTGTGACTTGCTACATGCTGTTAGTAACAGTCAGCGTCCTGATAATTCCTTTTTCCCTGCAGTCCGAGAACAGGGAGCATGGGAGGGGCATAGCCACAACCCCTTTTCTCAGACTGCAATGTAGCATATACTATTAGGGGGCTGGCTGCAGCATTTGATACCCCCTAATGTGTGATATAATATCCCAGAAGGAGTAGCTCCAGCGTCACACTGAATTACAGGTACTGAGTGTGCACATGTTCGTACCACGATTTCCGTTGCCATTTTATTAAACACACTGTGGTGAAGACCATGAGCAACATCGGCATGTGTGCAGATGTAAAAAAAACTGTGCATGCGCTGATGCTTCTTATAGTCATCACCACAGTGTGTTTAATAAAATGTCAATATCCTAATAAAAAATCAATAAAAAACATATTCAATCAGATAACGAGTTTTCACTTTGGTTATTTACCCAATATTTTCCCTGGCTACGTGTGCAAGGAGCCAGCGCTAAGCGGTGTACGCTGGTAACCAAGGGAAATATCGGGTAACCAAGCAAAGCGCTTTGCTTAGTTACCCGATATTTACCCTGGCTACGTGTGCAGAGAGCCTAACTGAACAGGCCGAACTACGGGCCGACAGGATGACGCCCGATACTTCCCCGCTCGGCTCCGCTCCCCCCCGAACTCCGCATGGATACACTGAACACGCACGCACAGTCACCTGTCCCCAGCCATGCAGTCCCCGTCACTGACGTCCTCAGCGCCATGGACCCGCTCGGCTCCACCCACCCCGCGCTCCGCCCCCCGCACACATTAGGCTGATTTCACACTTGCGTTGCACACATTTTTAAGTAAGCTGCTTTCACAGTATTTGCAAGGCATCCGTCACATGCGTCTCACAACGCACTGTGTGACGCATGTGATGGATGCCTTGCAAATAGTTTGCTAATAAAGTAACGGATTCCTGTAAAAGAACATTTTGCGCTTTTTTTTTTTCCTTTTTTTAATGTTTCGCCGGGAAAAAGAGATTTGTGGTCGGAAGGAGAGAGAGAAGTGACCGCAAATCCCCTGAGTGACTGCCGTGAGCCGCGCGATCAGCTGTGCCGTCACTCAGGTGACCCGCGGCCACAGCTGCAGTCCTCCACCCGAGAGCTGTGTCCGCGGGTCACCTGAATGAGGGCACAGCTGATTGCGTGGTTCTCTTCAGGTGCTGCATGGAGCTGATACAGAGCGGTCGTGTTCTACTGCCACTCCTGTCAGCTTCATGTAGCAGAGCTGAAAGCATCGTGGGACATCTGTGGATTACGTCGGACCTAGAGGGGTATTTGGGGGTTTAATAAAGTGGTGAAAGAGGGTTTTTTTTGTCTTTTATTTCAAATAAAGGATTTTTTGGGGTGTATGTGTTTATTTTCTTTAACTTACAGCTTAATCATAGAAGGTATCTCGGGGAGACACCTGCCATGATTAACTTAGGACTTAGTGGAAGCTATGGGCTGCTGCCATTAACTCCTTATTACTTCGATTGCCACCGCACCAGGGCAATTTGGTATGAGCCGGGTAGAGTCCCGGGACTGTCACATCTAAAGGATGCGGCAATTCCGGGAGCTGCTGGCTGATATTGTTAAGCTGGGGGGCTCCCCATAACATGGGGCTCCCCTTCCTGAGAATACCAGCCTTCAGCTGTTTGGCTTTATCTTGGCTGGTATCAAAATTGGGGGGACCGCACATCATTTTTTTAAATTTATTTATTTATTTATTTATTTTACTGCACGATATAGACTCACCCACCGGCAGCTGTGATTGGTTGCAGTGAGACAGCTGTCACTCAGCATGGGGGTGGGTCTGACTGCAACCAATGATAGGCGCCGGTGGGCGGGGGAAGCAGGGAATACGAGATTGAATAATGAGCGGCCGGCATTTTCAAAAGAGGAAAAGCCGCCAGAGCTTTGTGACAGCCGTGCAGCGCCGCACCCTTGATCGGTGAGTATGAGAGAGGGGAGGAGAGTGGGGAGAGAGAGACCAGGAGTGATTTTAAACGATTTAGATCATTCTGCTGGACATGCTGAGGATGCTCAGTAGAACGTGACGGAATTTGTCAGCGAATTCCGCCGCTTAGCGCATAACGGCGGAATCTGCCAACATAGACAATCATTAGACACCTTGGCGGATTCCAACGGAATCTGACAATGTGCGTTATTTTAACGACCCAAAAAACGCTACATGTAGTGTTCCCTCCGCCCCGATGCTGCGTCAAAATAACGACTCAGCGTCGTCCAGTGGATGCAACGCAGACACTTGCGTTACAGTACGTCGTCAATACAAGTCAATGGAGAATAGCGCAGTGCGTTAACGGACTACACTATTCTCCATAGTGGCGGATTGCGCTGAACGCAAGTGTGAAAGCGCCCTTACCCCGCAGGATGGGGGCACATGTCAAGATGGTGGCTGCACCACAATGGGGGCACATACCAGCATTGGGCCACATCACAGCATCAGCATATTTTTACTTAACTTTACACTCTTCATAGCCTTCTTTCATTACAAGCCATGGACATCATTAAGCATTATACTCATCTATTAAAACTGTTCCTTCTGTTGTTTGCCATTTTAAAACCAATAAACAATTATAAGAATATTACATTAAACCTAACCCATCCAGTCCATTCATTACCTTATTATTCAATCTTCTAACCTACATACACATTCTAGACTACCCTATACGTTAGAATCGGGCCACCTTCTAGTTGATAATCAATAGATAATCATTAATTTATCTATATATACGTTGCAGCCATCATTGTCTCTTTAACGGTATAATACCTCACATAGCTACATATTTAAGACCCACCCCATTGATCTCAACATAACAGACCTGATGTCATCATAAATCCGTATGACACTGCTCCCCCGCCACGCACTCCAACGTGCGTTTCACAACCGCTTCTTCAGGGAGTGACATGGAGGGAAGCAGTAAGCACCTTTTTATATCCAGACCCTCGTATTATCAAATTAATAATCCGGTACCTCATTACAGAGCGCCGCCATGATTGCGCCCCGACCGGAAACATGTGTGTGACATATGTTAATAATATAGTATTATTTTTATTATCAATTATTATTTAGTTTTTATTGTTTTTATTATTTTCATTTAATTTTTCACTTTATTACATATGCACCTTATGTGTATATTAAAATATTTTTTTTTATATGGCGTACAATATAGGAGTTTCACATTTTACACACAGTGGTATTTTTGGCTGTGGTAGTTATAATATAGTGTGTATATATATATATATATATATATATTTTTTTTTTTTTTTTTTCATTTTTGATAAGTAAAGTATGTGTGTATTCAAGTATGAATATGTTAATTACATGTAATGATATATGTATACAGGATGAATGGGTTGTGAGTTATGGTATGTTTGGTTGTATATATGTTTAATATGGGTTGTTGTCTGAGTAAATAGTGCTATTAAATTATATTGAGGGGCTTATTATAAAGTATATGGTTGTTGTGATGATGGATAAAACAAATACTGAGGTCCCCTACGAGTGTGTTACTTCTTTGTATCTCCTGTGACCATGTAATCTGGTCCCTTGCGGTCATGTGATTGGTCCTGTGCGGAGCGCCGCTGTGTTCGGGCCTGGGGGTTACTATGAGGCATGTATGCCCTCTGCTACGTCATCGCATGCCCACTGCGCATGTCTGTGATGTAGCCGACGGTGACATGTCTCTGGTTTCTGGTGGGTCTCGTAGGTCTTAAGGATGTAGCTATGTGAGGTATTATATCGTTAAAGATACAATGATGGCTGCATCGTATATATACAGTAGATGAATTAATGGTTATCTATTTATTATCAATTTGATATGTACTAATAGTGTGTAACTCCCCATATGTATGTGTAGTGGAAATTATAGGTTACTATTAAGTACGGCCTGTTCTCCCTGCCTATAGTTTTAATGTATGGTTTTTAATTAATGTCCATTGTCATTTATGTTTTTAATTGTTGTCATCAATAAAAACTCATCTGATTGAATATGTTTTTTATTGAATTTTTATTAGAATATTGAGATTGGTTTTCTATTTGGGTATATCCTGGTAGGATATGAAATTTGGTAATTTCTTCTAATTTTGGGTCAATAATAAAATGGCACCGAAGATCGTGATACGCACGTGCGCAGACTCTGGCACCATTGAAAACCTGAGTATTGTGGCAATGTGCACCGGCTGCCAACAACAGCAATGGCAGCGTGGTGCAATATTCAAATGCAAAAAAGGGCCAAGCCAGGATGACCCCAGTGGAGGAGGAATTTACACCGAGGACCCGACCCACCAAGATCCGCCCATGTTGCACACATCAAAGTGCAGTGCTTTTATGCAACTTTAATTAAAGATATTTAATCAACCCAGCATCGGATATTACTATAACAGGTATGCCTGCACTCAGCATCTTAGTGCCTGTATGGCACTGCCTTTACCTCATATACCAAAATCCTGCTGGTTTGTTCTCTTCAAAAGGTTGTCTGCAACGAGAAACAATGATCTATTTTGTTTTAGCCAAAAGACATAGCTCCCTTCTTGAGCATTTGCTGTGTCTTGTATGGTAGCTCAGTACTATTTAACAGACGCATACAGCTCAAGTGCAAAGGTACACAATTTCTGAGGGAAACTATCTTTCTCCCAATTACAGAAAATAGCCTCTTTTCACTTACAAGGAGTTTCTTTCCCCTTTAATGACTCATGCACTAGTCAGTCATTCCCAATTCTCTAGTAAAAGTAATCTTGAAAAAGGTAGGTTTTCACATACACTGAAAAGCACCCAATACACAGGCAGATCTGACTGCAGACTTCTAAATGCTCACAGTGCATGCACTGCACACGGTCAGGATTCTCCCAAGCTGGCTAGAAGAACGGGTGATCATATGATCACAAATATGACAAATCCTGACTAGACTTGTACAGTCTGGCTCAATGCACGTGAATCAAGCAAAGAAATGCACGTCTAGTCGGAACATGACAACATGTACTTGACGCACCGATGGCGTCAGGGGTTACTTGTCGCCGGGCTGCAGTGCTTCTCCTGGGATGCCGCGGTGGCCTCACCCGGTTCTGTGACCCTGGGTGTCAATAAAATGGCTGGGTATGGGGATGATGGGGATAGTGGTTGTTAGTGATGCCACCTGTGGTGTGCAGCCAATATGAGCCGCTGTTGTGGGACTTCTCTGCTGTAGCGGATGACAACACAGCTTGGATGGTTCAGCTCTCCACGAGCAGAGCTGTGCCCCAGGGAGGATGATGGTGGTGGTAGTCTCTCAGATGCCGATAGCGCTGGGGGCGCGATGCTGTGGGCACCAGCAATAATGACTCGACACAAGCAGTGCAGTTCAACGTCTCTTTACTCACTGCTCACCCCTGCAGCTGTGGGAAAGTGCCGATCCCTGCTGTGATGGGCTCCAGCTGATCCCGGATACTTCGGAGGTCGTGACCGGCGGTCCCTTCTGTTAGTCTCTTTTCTGAGGTCTCCCTCCACCCCAGCTACTGGGCCTTGGAATGGGTCACTGGTGCCTGCTGCACTCCCCGCGAACCCTGGGATTCCTCTTCTGATCCTTAGAACCTCCAACTCAAGACCATGGGCCCCGAACTGTTTGTTGTTTGCTGCACCTCCCAAGTGCGACCTCACACGGACACTGTCCGGTGCTGACAGCCAATTGTGTGTCAGATAGCTCCTAACTTCCCCTTGTGGATCCCCGCCTCTCGGGTTCCTGACTAGTAGGCATGTGGTCCCATACCTTGTGATGGCTAATCCAGCTCCTACCCTAGCCCGGTCCCAGTGACAGAACCTCTGTGTTATATGTTGGTTGTGGTTGTTACCAGGGATGACCTCCTCCGCATCCATGATGAATACTGCACCTTAAGTGAGGTGCAGTACCCTGTGGCGACTGAAGCCTAAGGGGCGCCACATACACATTTCGTACATGTGATTACATGACCTCTCTCTAACTGCTGGCACCAGAGAATCCCGACAGTGAACACGATGTGTGGTTTGATACAATGTATAGTAGTAAGTGTACATCCTGTATAACAGTGTAAATTTTGTGTGCCCTTTAACTAAATAACTCAACACACAGCCATTAATGTTATGATCCGGAACCATGGAAGACCACCACAAATCATTGGCAAAAAGGTGACAAGAGCATTGGCAACTAATCTGGCCGCCATCCCCTTACTAACCATCACAACTAGAAGTAGCCGAGGGGTGAACTAACATCCTGTGCACCGCGAACCCAGCCGGAGAACTAACTATCCTAAAGGTAGGAAAGGTGAATAACTCTCTGCCTCAGAAAATAGACAAGAATAGTAAGCCCCCCACATTCAAAGACTGCGGTGATATAGAAAAACACAATATACAGGTAGATGACAGAATTAGCAAAAGGTGAGGCCCCCACTGACTAAAATAGGAAAGGACAGGAAAGGGACTGATGGTGGCCAGAGAAAAACCCTGCAAAATACCAACTTCCTGATAGTACAAAAAGGCCCTCAGATCGCTCGATCTGAACCCTGTCCTATACCAGGTGCCCTTGTCATACCAATGAACAGAAAACAAGAATTACAACAAACTCAACAAGCCACAAACACATGGACCCAAAGGAGCTATACTCCACACAGAACTGCAGGGAGTTCCTCAACAATCCACTGAGGGGAAAAATCCCTGGAAGGAAATAAACTGAAACCAACCACAACAAATGACAAACCCAGATAAGCAAAAGAACCAGACAATAAATAAAGAGCAAGCACTTATCTGGAGTAGATGTGGTGAAAAGCAGGATTAAGCAGGCTGGAGATACAAAGAACAACTGACATCCGGCAACAGCCTGCAATCAGACCAGGACTTAAATCACCCACTGCACAACACACCTGGTCTCTGTCCAAACCATTCCTGGCCACCAGAGGGAGCCTCCCAGCAGCCAAAACATAACTAACATTCACAACAGTATCCCCCCCTTGAGGAAGGGTCACCGAACCCTCACCCACGCCACCGGGTCGCTCGGGATGAGCATGATGGAAGGCGCGAACCAATCTGTCCGCATAAATGTCAGAAGCCACAACCCAACAGTTATCCTCCTGCCCATAACCTTTCCATTTCACAAGGTACTGAAGCTGATGCCTACTGCAACGGGAATCCAGAATTTTTTCAACCTCATACTCCAGATCCCCTTGTACCAAAACAGGGTCAGGAGGCGCTGCTGCAGGAACTGCCGGCTCCACATGTTTCTTCAACAAGGACTTATGGAAGACATTGTGAATCTTAAATGACGCAGGCAGAGTCAAACGGAAAGATGCAGGGTTAATAATCTCCGAAATCTTATAAGGTCCAATAAATCTGGGCTTAAATTTAGGAGACGGAACTCTCAAAGGAATATTTTTAGAGGACAACCACACCATGTCCCCTACTTTAGACCGGGGACCAACAGTCCGACGCCGGTTGGCAAACTTTGGGCAGTTTCTTGATACGTACATGTACATATAGATATATATAAAGACAAACTCACAAAAATATATATAAACAGACAAGTCTATACAGTCATATACACTGACATACATAGATAAACATTATTATTAGCTTGTCTCCATCCAGCTCCTCCTGGGCATGTGGCTCTGCTGCATGATGGCCGTCACTTACAGACATGTCCACGCACAGTGCACACTGACACTGCTGTATATACATCACAGGAGGGGGTGGGGGCTACAATATATACATCGTAGGAGGGTCAGGGGGTACAGACATTACTGGAGGGCATAGATGTTACTTGAGTAGCAAACAGCTCTGGGGTACACACATTACTGGGGTGGGTTGCATAGTGCTCTGGGGGCTGCACATATGGCTCTAGGGGGCCACAAATATGGCTATGGGGGGCCACATGCACAGCTCTGATCCATACATTCACACTCACACAGCTCTGCTACACACACACCCCCTGATAGAACTGTTGCACACATCTCTGCTGCATATGTGCAGACACAAACACACACACAGCTCTGCTGAACACAGACACACACAGCTCTGCTGCATGCAGACACCAAATACAGACACACACACAGCTCTACTGCGCACAGACACACACACAGCACTGCTGTACACAGACACACAGCTCTGCTGCACACAGACACACACACAGCTCTGCTGCATACAGACAGACACACAGCTCTGTTGCATACAGACATACACATACAGCTCTGCTGCATACAGACTCACACAGCTCTCTTCTGCATACAGATAGACAGACACACAGTTCTGTTGCATACAGACAGACACACAGCTCTGTTGTATACAGACACACAGCTCTTCTGCATTCAGACAGACACACACACAGCTCTGCTGCATACAGACAGACACACACAGCTCTGCTGCATACAGACAGACAGAAATACCTAGGTCTATGCATACAGACAGACACACACAGCTCTGCTGCATACAGACAGACAGACACACACAGCTCTGCTGCATACATACAGACAGACACACACAGCTCTGCTGAATACATACAGACAGACACACACACACAGCTCTGCTGCATACATACAGACAGACAAACACACACACAGCTCTGCTGCATACAGACAGGCACACACAGCTCTGCTGCATACAGACACACACAGCTCTGCTGCATACATACAGACACACACAAAGCTCTGCTGCATACATACAGACAGACACTCAAACAGCTCTGCTGCATACAGACAGACACACACACACAGCTCTGCTGCATACAGACACACTGTGTTGTACTTATCTCCTTTTTTTTCAAGGACCCACTTGCATTGCCGTTTTTTGGCCAAAATTTGGATCAATATTTGACATGTCAACCTGATTTTCCACAGATTACTTGATCTGAGAAATAAATCTGACATGTAAATAGCCCCATAGAGTGCCATAAGTATGAGTGATAAATGTAAAAAAAAGGATAACATTCATATGTGAAAAACTGATGTGTGAATGATCCCTGACTGTGTATGTCTTATCTTGTTTGCACAAGTTTTGTCTGAATTGTAAGGTGCTGTGGAATACGTTGGCACTATTCCATCTGAATTGTAAAGTGCTGCGGAATATGTTGGCACTATTCCATCTGAACTGTAAAGTGCTGCAGAATATGTTGGCACTGTTCCATCTGAATGGTAAAGTGCTACGAAATATGTTGGTGCTATTCAATCTGAATTGTAAAGTGCTGCAGAATATGTTGGCGCTATTCAATCTGAATTCTAGAGTGCTACAGAATATGTTGGCACTATTCAATCTGAATTGTAAAGTACTACAGAATATGTTGGCGCCATTCAATCTAATTGTAAAGTGCTACGGAATATGGTGGCACTATTCCTTCTGAATTGTAAAGTGCTGCGAAATATGTTAGCGCTATTCAATCTGAATTGTAAACTGCTGTGGAATATGTTGGCGCTATTCAATCTGAATTGTAAAGTTCTACGGAATATGGTGGCACTATTCCTTCTGAATTGTAAAGTGCTGCAGAATATGTTGGCGTTATTCATTCTGAACTGTAAAGTTCTGTGGAATATGTTGGCGCTATTCAATCAGAATTGTAAAGTGCTACGGAATATGTTGGTGCTATTCCATCTGAATTGTAAAGTGCTGTGGAATATGGTCAGGCTGTTCCATCTGAACTGTAAAGCGCTGCAGAATATGTTGGCACTATTCCATCTGAATTGTAAAGTGCTGCAGAATATGTTGGCGCTATTCAATCTGAATTGTAAAGCGCTGTGGAATATGTTGGCGGTATGAAAATAAAAACTAATGGAAATCTGCTGACAATTGCAGGTTACAAGTTATTTGTTAGGCAGAAACCATGTTATTATTACCCATGTGCATTCAATACATATGTATTTTGACAAATGGCCTTTTATTGAAACTTTAGTTAATTGTTTAGTTTGCAAAGTTTTTGCTGTAATATGTATATCTAAGAGATGGTTTAACATAATGTCTAAAAATGCATTTTCATAACTTGCAGTGGGCTGTCATGCTTATGCTTGAGTATATAAAATTTCCAACTCCCTCATCTCATATCCTCCCCCCATCCATGTATATCTCTATTTTAAGATAGGGGTGGATATAGGGATGTGCAGCGTATCTGATATTTATAACAGACAGTAATTATTGGGAGTGGCTGCAGCTGCAAGGAAGCCCCCTCCCTGAGCACACTCAGGTCTCATAGGGTTGCTGTGACTGCTTGTGAAGACCCCTGATGTGTTTCTTTGACTGGATGACAGCAATGTGATAACTTGTAATGATTATGTTAGTGGGAAGTTTACAGTGGTAGATACTCTGATTCTATAACTATCACACAAAAAAAGATACTGAAGCGACTCATCAAACATCTCTTACAGTCAGCTGCAGAATATCACATCATACCATGTGAAAAAGAAATACTTAGTATCTCCACACTATCATTTAACACTTGCTACCTCACTATCTAAACCATAAAATACACAATTATAAGGAAATTGTTCATATTAAAGGGAA
This sequence comes from Anomaloglossus baeobatrachus, assembly GCF_048569485.1. Taxonomy (NCBI): domain Eukaryota; kingdom Metazoa; phylum Chordata; class Amphibia; order Anura; family Aromobatidae; genus Anomaloglossus; species Anomaloglossus baeobatrachus. Next base: position 415,219,846 of record NC_134354.1, on the reverse strand, counting down.
TTTGTCTGCGAGTTTTGCTACCTCATCTGAGAGCAGCATAATGTAGGGTCAGGAACTCTGAATCAAACGATGTATGACTTAGATTACTGGGTGCAGCAGCTGTGACACAATCAGAGTTTTAGATGTAGCATTTGACAGAGTTCAGAAAACTATCTCCGCCCACAGCAAAGCTTTGTGTATACATTGTATAATGACAGTGAGCTGGTTATCAGAAGAGGGGGCGTGGTTGGACATGGAGGCATGTGAGCTCTACTCTGGCAGTGATAAGACAGGGAGGCATATGAGTTAAGGCCCAGTCACACACAACGACTTACCAGCGATCCCGACAACGATACGACCTGATAAGGATAGCTGGTAAGTCGCTGGGAGGTCGCTGGTGAGATGTCACACAGTCAGACCTTACCAACGACGTAGTAACGATCAGCGACCTGTATAACGATCTCGGCGGGCGTTGGGACCGTGTTAGGAGGTCGTTGGTAGGCGTCAAACACAGCGATGCGTCCTGCCCAGCAGGACATCACCTTTGAAGAAAATGTTTCAGACCATTCAGCAACAACTAGCGATCTCACAGCAGGGGCCTGATCGCTAGTAGGTGTCATACATAACGAGATTGCTGGCGAGATCATTGCTGAGTCACAGAAACTGTGACTCAGCAACAATCTCGTTAGTGATCTCGTTGTGTGTGATGGGGCCTTTAAGGTCTGGCAGTGATAAGAGAGTGAGGCATGTGAGCTTAAGTCTGGCAGTGATAATCTCCTGCTGATAAAACACACATAAGTAAACAACATCACAGCTCAATAAAGGACACATCCTTGAAATCGGCATTTTAGCGCCTATCTTATGCCGTCCTAAGATTATGTACCAACAACCTGCTGACAGATTCCCATTAATTCACTCAGCAAAATTGTATGTACAGTTATGTTTTGTATGCAGTCATTCATATTAAGGACATTGTCACTTATTTAGTTTTTACCCTTTAATGATCAAGGGTTTTTTTTGTTTTTGCTCTCTAATTTTGTTCCTCCCCTTCTTTTAAGATCCATTACCTTTATATATTTCCATTGATAAAGCCATATGAAGATACATTTTATGTGGCATGCAATGTCATTTAGAATAACACCATTTAGTTTACAATAAACGCATTGTAAAAACGTGAAAAGTGGGGAGCAAAAAGCACTTGCGCCATAGTTTTGGGGTTTATGTTTACGGCATTCATTGTGTGGTAAAAATAGGCTGGCGATAGGATGCTCAATATACCTTTGCAGGTGCATATACAGAACCCTTCCAGGTTTGGCGAAACCAGAACCCTTGGCCTAGAAAGAGTGGCTTAGTGATTTCAGAACAACAGAAATGATCCAAAGATGCAATGAGGATCGGACGGGTGATGGTGAGGAGCAGAGGGGCCAGAGAGGTGAGAATAAGGATTTTTTTTTATTATGTTGATTGCCTTTTAGGCTATGTGCGCACTTTGCGTCGAGGTAGTGGCAGTTCTGAACGCATCCTCTGGCAGAAATGGTTTGTGACAAAGTTGCTTTTGACCACAAAAACGCAATAAATACGCGTGTGTTTTTACCACGTTTTACATACTTTTTTGTTGCTTAAAGTCAGATGCGTTTTCAATACAAAGTCACTACTAAATAAAGTTTAAACCATTCAATCACTATGAAAAAAACGTAATAAAATTATAACAAATATCAAGATTATTATCAATAAAAAAATGGCTTTTTATTTTTAAAATGATAAGTTTGTGATAATAATTATGCATAAAAGTACATTTCTTTATGGATTTTCTTAAAAATAATTGTCGGACTATGTGTGTGTGTGTAAAGGGACATATTATGCCATTATATTTTGCCAAATCGCATGGAATTAATTGGTCCTAAACACATGTTTTAAGCATCAAAAAAGCATGTAAAACGCAGGAATTTTGATGATACTTGCGTTTTGCAACTTCTCATTGACTTCAATGTTAGCAAAACGCAGCCCAAATGGCAAAAACAATTGACATGCTGCTTCTTTGAACGCAGAGTTTTTGCCCAAAATTATGCAAATTAAATGCGGCGTTTTGAACTACAAAGTGCGCACAAGAAATCCCCATTTCCCATAGACTTTACAGGAAAATCAAATGCATGCATTTTGGCATGAAAACGCTGCAGTTCAAAATGCTGCAGGAAAGCAGGTGAAAACACAAAGTGCGGACACAGCCTAAGGCTGTGTGCGCACTTTGCTTTTTTACCTACTTTTCCATTGCTTTTTCAACTGCAGCGTTTTCATGCCAAAATGCTTGCGTTATGCTTTTCAAGCAAAGTCAATGGGACATTGAGATTTCTTGTGCGTACTTTGCTGTTCAAAACGCTGCCTTTAATTTGCATAAATTTGGGCAAAAAAGAAGCAACATGTCAATTTTTGCCATTTTGGCTGCGTTTTCCATCCATTCAATTTAATACAAAACTGCAGCGTTTCTAAAAGCACCGGAAAAGCACTAAAAACTCATGAAAACTGCAAGGTGCGCATAGGCTACTTTTTTTTGCGTTTTACATGCATTTTTAAAGCCAAAAGCATTGTCCTTTCTGCCAGAGGATGCTTTTTGAACTGCAACTACCTCAACGCAAAGTGCGCACATAGCCTTACAGTTCAGAAAAATGGCGGCCAGCAGCAGCCATTGGGCTAAAATTGTACAGAAGCAAACTGCATAAAATTAGAATTTTGGTGAATGTGGAGTTTTGTAACGTTCAAATACAATTCAATTCCACTCGAGTTTATTTTTTCATTTCTATTACGTTACCATCAGTCAGGATTTGGCACAAAATATTATATCCTGTAAATTGTAGAAGTCTTGAAAATATATATATATATATTGACTCTTTGCATAAACTTTATGTATTTGTCACTAAGGTTGTGTGCCCACAATGAGTTTCTGGTGAGTTTTTTTTTGCCACAGACTTGATGTATATACATTTTTTGTGTGTTTCCGAGGTGAAAACAAATTAAAAATGCATATAATCTACACATGACTATGCCAATAACATTTTGTCAAAGCCAAATACCAGAAAGTATTATAAATAAAGCAGCTTTGTTTAAAACAGGACACACCAACAAGAGATAAAAATGCAATAAAACACGTGTAAGGCTGTGTCCGCACTTTCCATTTCCATCTGCGTTTCAGCTGCTTTTTAGGTCCATTTTGAACTGCAGCGTTTTCATGCCAAAATGCATGCGTTTTGATTTTCCAGCAAAATCTATGGGAATTTTTGATTTCTTGTCCGCACTTTGCGTTTCCAAATGCAGCGTTTAATTTGCATAATTTTGGGCAAAAACTCTGCATTCAAAGAAGCAGCATGTCATTTTTTTTGCCATTTGGGCTGCGTTTTGCTAACATTGAAGTCAATGAGAAGTTGTAAAAAGCAAGAAACATCAAAATTCCAGCGTTTTACATGCTTTTTAGCAGCAGAAACCATGCGTTTCTGACATCAAAATAATGGAATGATATGTTTCTTTGCACACACATATAGTCCGACAATGAAATTAATGAAAAAGATTAATTTATTGCTATTTTAGCGATAAATAGTATAAAACCGCTATAATTATATGAAATATAACTATTTTCATTATGATTTCAATAATTATATATGTGGTCCTTTTTTCCCCTTTTTTCATTGTGTTTGACTGTTTAAACTTTATATAGCAGTGTCTTTATGTTCAAAACGCATCTGTGGAAACGCAATGGAAAAGCATGTTAAATGCGCTAAAAATGTGGCTAAAACGCGGTAAAAACGCATGCGTATTTACCGCGATTCTGTGGTCAAAAGCAACTTTGGCAAAAGCAATTTCTGCCAGAGGATGCGTTTAGAACTGCAAGTAGGATGACGCAAAATGTGGACATAGCCTAAAACAACATACTCAAAAATACAGTGAAAAAAATGCAAGATACCTACATACAAGATAAGTCAAAACCAAGAGTGGGTAAAAAATACAGAAATGCTCCTTATTGTACCCTAGTGTATTAAAATGAGTAGCTATAACATTTTCATTGATTTACACTGTCCCCTGGATTGTGTATAATAAGATATGTCCTATTGTCTATAAAATACAATAATTTGTTATATTTTTTTGTTTGTGTTGTCAGGTTTTGAATACTGTAACTTTACTTTTCCATTAATAGCCCAGAAGGAGGGCTTTTATTGTTTGTTTTTTTGCTTATTGAGCTGTAGTCTTTAATGATACTATTTTGGGGTACATGTTACATTTTGATGGCTTTTTATTGATTTTTTGAGGGAAGTGCAGTAATTGAAAAAAGGCAATACTAGACTTTCAATTTTTTATTTTCAGCATCTAACGTATGGTTTAAATAATGTTATATTCTTATAAGAACAAACAAAATCTGATTACTTTTTTAATTTCTTCACTTTTGAATAGGGAAAAATGAATGATTTAAACTAAAAAAAGAAATATTTTTGTTTATAATTTTTTTTAGTCCCATTTGTGGAATTGATCACTTTTTCTATGTCCATCATGAATTTACACTGTTGCTGAGTTAAAACACACAGTTACAGCTCTGTAGCAGTAGATGCGCCAACAGCTCATCGGCAAGGGATGCGGGATACACATTTCAGTGGTCGTTGAATGACCAATCACAGCATATGATCAGTGGGAGGTGCTGAAAAATCAGCACTTTCTGCATTATCACCACAAGAGCTCAGCTCATCTGACAGCTGAGCTCCTACAGTAACCTCCCTTGGATGATTAACCTTCCAGATGCCTTGATTGATAGTGATCGTGGTATTTAGAAGTTTGTGAGAGGGAGGGCTCTCCTTCTCTCACCCCCATATGTACCCTAGTGACGAAATCATGGTGAGCCGAGGGATGTATTGACACCTAGAGGTCAAACAATGACCTCCTGGTGTGCCAGGTATTGTGGCCTGTTAGACCCAGCCATAGGCAGGATCTAACAGGCATTTTGTCAGTGTAATTTAACAGGTCTCATGTACTGCAATACATTTATTGCAATACATGAGACCATTGATCAGAATAAAAAAATCTAATGAACTACCCATATTTGGTATTGCCTTATCTAGAACGACACGATCTATAAAACTATCACACTATTTACCCCTACTGTGAACATGGTAAAAAAACCAAAATGGCAAAAAAACTGCTTTTTAATCAGAACTCTGAAATAAAAGTTGAATAAAACGTGATCAAAAAGATGAATGTAAATAAAAATGGTATCACTGAAAACATCATCTTGTCCTGCAAAAAACAAGCTGCTATACAGCTTGATGGAAAGGTAAAAAAGCTCTAGCTGTTTTTTGAGAATAAAGCAATGCAAAAACAGTGAATTTCTATAAAATAGTTTTTATTGTGTAAGGCTATGTGCGCACTTTGCGTCGCCCTAGTTCCAGTTCTAAACGCATCCTTTGGCAGAAAATGCTTTTACCAAAGTTGCTTTTGACCACTAAATCGCAGTAAATACGCATGCATTTTTACCGTGTTTTAACCGCGTTTTTAGCACTTTTTACATGCTTTTCCATTGCGTTTAGACAGATGCGTTTTGAACATTAATACACTCCTAAATAAAGTTTAAACAGTCAAACACAATGAGAAAAAGGGAAAAAAAAGGAACACATATAATTATTGAAATCATAACGAAAATTGTTATATTTCATATAATTATAGCGGTTTTATACTATTTAAGGCTAAGATAGCAAAAAAAAATATATTTTACATTAATTTCATTGTCGAACTATGTGTGTGAGTAAAGGGACATATCATTCCATTATTTTGATGTCAAAAAAGCATGCGTTTATGTAGTCCAAAACGCATTCTTTCTGCAGCTAAAAAGCAGGTAAAATGCTGGATTTTGATGTTGCTTGCTTTTTACAACTTCTCATTGACTTGAATGTTACCAAAATGCAGCCCAAATGGCAAAAACAATTGACATGCTGCTTCTTTGAACGCAGAGTTTTTGCCCAAAATTATGCAAATTAAACGCTGCGTTTGGAAACGCAAAATGCGGACAAGAAATCCACATTTTCCATAGACTTTGCAGGAAAATCAAAACGCATGCATTTTGGCATAAAAACGCTGCAGTTCAAAACGGACCTTAAAAGCAGCTGAAACGCAGGAGAAAACGGAAAGTGCGCACATAGCCTTAAAGTGGCAAAACAAAATAAAAGTATATAAATGTGGTGTCGCCGTAATCCTACTGATCAGAAGAATAAGGCTGCCCTAACACTTTTACCACACTATGAACAGCATAAATCCCCCTAGAAAACAATTGCTGGATTGCTGGTTTTTGTTCATACTTCATCCTAAAAATCAATAGAAAACTATCAAAGAGTATTACAGTATGTGCCCAAAAATAGTACCAATAAAAAGTCAACTCATCCTACAAAAAACAAGCTCTCACATGACTGTGCCAGCAGAAATATAGAAAAACTATAGCTCTCAAACTAAAGGGTGCTTTTCACGCTGCAACATTGCTTGTTGAGCGCGATAGCACCTGCCCCCGTCGTTCGTGCGACATTTGGTGCTCGCTGCCGTAGTGAACATTATCGCTACGGCAGCGTCACATGCACATACCGTGTTAGCGACGTCGCTGTGACCGCCGAACAATCCCTCCCTCAAGGGGGAGGTGCGTTTGGCGTCATAGCAACGTCACTACGGCATCACTAAGCGGCCGGCCAATAGAAGCGGAGGGGCGGAGATGAGCATGACGTAACATCCCGCCCAACTCCTTCCTTCCGCATTGCCTGTGGACTCAGGTAAGGAGATGTTCTTTGTTCCTGCGGTGTCACACATAGCGATGTGTGATGCCGCAGGAACGATGAACAACATCGTATCTGTGGCAGCAGCAATATTAAGGAAAGGAGCGATGTGTCAACGATCACCGTTTTTGAACAATTTTGCGATCGTTGATTGTCACTCCTTGGTGTCACACGCTGTGATGTCGCTACCGCCGCCGGATGGGCGTCACTAGCGTCGTGAACCCGACAATATATCGGTAGCGATGTCGCAGCGTGTAAGGCACCCTTAGGGTGATGCAAAAACATGTGTTTTTTAGTGTGTGCTAGCAGTTAAACATAAAAAACATATAAATCTGGTATCACTGTAATCGCACCAACCTGAAAAATATTCACTTATACCGCATGGTGAATGGGGTAAAAAATAATTCCATATTGTGCCTCCCAAAGATCACAGTAAAGCAAGACTCATTCATTCTGGGTTTTTGGGGGGTTTTGATGTAAATCTCTGAAATATGTGATTCAGACAGAAACCCAGACTGAAGATTTCCTATAATGATGAGGCCAATGGTGACACTTTGGAATCTCTTTGGCCTATGATCTGGTCATCACTGTCTTTTTAGGCGTACATAACAGTGTGGTCAACCACCTTTTTTTGTACATTTGAACAGCCAGATACCACCAAACAGAAGCCACACAGAGTCCACAGTATCTTTGCTACCTCACCTCATGCGTTTTGTAGCCTAAAGGCTGCTTTACACCTTACGATATCACATACGATATCGTATGCGATCGTATCCGCCCCCATCGTATGTGCGGCATGTTCAATTTGTTGACCGTGTCGCACAAACGATTATTTCCCATCACACGTACTTACCCTTCCATACGACAACTCGATGTGGGCGACGAACATCCACTTCCTGGAGTGGGAGGGACGTTCGGCGTCACAGCGACGTCACGCGGCAGCCGGCCAATAGAAGCTAAGGGGCGGAGATGAGCGAGAGGTAAACATCCCGCCCACCTTCCCTCCTTCCGCATTGCCGGCGGGAGCCGCGGGACGCAGGTAAGATCTGTTCATCGTTCCTGGGGTGTCACACACTGTAATGTGTGCTGCCTCGGGGACATTGAACAACCCGACGTGCAATTTTAAGGAAATGAACGACGTGTATGCGATGAACGGTTTTACGTTCAATCGCAATCGCACGTAGCTGTCACACGCTACAACAACACTAACGATGTCGGATGTGCGTCACTTATGACGTGACCCCTCCGACACATCGTTAGATTTGTTGTAGCATGTAAAGCCCGCTTTAGATGGAATCACAGATATTCAGCATAGAGCACAGGATAAATATGAACTGATCTAAAATGTTCTGTACCCCAAAATGCCACCAATAAACTCACACAAGAAAAAACAAGTCCCGACTCAGATTCATCATTTGTTAATCGAAATATAAGGGGGTTCCCCTATTACTGGTAGAAAAAAGGATCTGAAATTGCACTATGGCTCCTCGTCCCCAAAAGAAATCAGTTAAATCTGTGGTCTCAAATCCAAATACCTCCCTCCCTTCTGAGCCCCACAGAGTGCCTAAACCGCAGTTAATACCCACAAGTTTGGCACTTCTTTAGCAAGGAAAGTCCACTTAATGTACAGAGTGCAGTGCTCCAGAAGCATGAGCAATACATTGTACTGGGCACTACAATGATTGATTTCCATTTTCACTCTGCAATATCCATTTTTGCTTGCTTTTGTAGAAAACACCATAAAGTTAAAATCATCAATACATCTGTAGATGAATTTCCAGAGGGGTGTATTTTTCAAAATGGGATCACTTGAGGGAGGTTTCTGCTCTTCTGGCACTTTGGAGCTCTGTATATGAGTGCATAAACTATAATTGGAAACTGTAATCTTCAATTGTCAAATAGCTCTTCTGTCCTCCTGAGTTTTGCTGTGCAGGCAAACGGTACTGTACAGTCACACAAGGAGTATTGCTACGTTCATGAAAAACTGTAGTCATTTTAACGTATTTCCCTTTGTGAAAATGGAAAATCTGGGGCTAAAACAATATTTTAGTGGTAAAAATGTAATTATTTTTTCTTCACTGCTCAATGATAGGACATTTTGTGAAACAAGTGGGGTCAATTTGCACACTGCACTACTATATGATTTTATTGAGAGATGTAGCTTGTAAAATGGAGTTACTTATGGGGGCTCTGCTGTTCTAACATCTCAGAGGCTCTGCCAATGTGATATGGACCCACAAACCATTCCAGCCATATCTAAACACCGATATAGCTCTCCTTACTTTCTGAGCTTTGCATTGCAAATGAAAAGTAATTTCCAGACACATATGCAGTATTTTCATACTCAAGAGATTTTATGATCCATTTTCTCTTATTACCCTTGGGAAAATGAATAATTTGGCAATTCAGCATCATTTGTTGAAAAAATAATGTAATATATAATTTTCATTTTCTGCTGTTTTGGTACCTCAGAAGCTCTCCAAATACGACATACCATCCACAATCTATTCCAGACAATTTTTCACTCCAAAAATAAAATAGTGCTCCCCCCTTCCAAGCCCTGCTGTTTCTAAAAGTTTCTGACCACATATACTTTGTTCATAAGAAATTGTGTGGTCCATTTTCTCTTGTTATTCTGTAAAAATTTAGGGCTAAAACCACTTTCGGATAAAAACAGAAAAGGGCCCCTGAGCAAGAACAATAATAGGCCCTTTGTTGTTAAAAAGCTCAGCATTATGCAAATTTCTTACTGATTTAGAAATGGAAATGGGGTATCTTACTTCTTAGGCCCCTGTGCCGCTGCACCAATGATATATCCGCCCCTGGCTAAAACAATAGTTTTGGGAAAATCATAATTTTTAGTTTTTACAGTCCAATAATTAAAAATTCTGTGAAGCACCTGTGGGTTAAATATGCTCACCACACCTCTAAATAACTTCAACAAGGGGTGTAGTTTCAAAAATGAGGTCACTTATGGGGAGTTTCCACTCTTTATGCACAGAAGGAGCTCTGCAAACTCAGCATGGCATCCGCTATCTATTCCAGCCAAGTTTGTGCACAAAAAATCAACTGGTCCTCCTTCTCTTACTAGCCCTGCCATGCATCCAAAAGTAGTTTTTTTGTCACTTATGGGGTATTGGTACATTCAGAAGAATATGGACCATATGACTTGATGTGAAATATCTCCTGTTACCCTTGTAAAAATTAAAAATGTATGGCCAAAGCAACATTTTTATGTGAAAAATGTATTTCTCAATTTTCATGGCTCAACACTATAAAATTGTGTGAACTACCTGTGGGTTCAAAATGTTCACCATACATCTGGTAAATTTCTTGAGGGTTCTAGTTTCCAAAATGGGATCACTTGTTCCACTATTTAGGCACATAATGGGCTCTGCAAACACAACATCGCATCAGCAAATCTATTCCAGCCCATATTGCATTCCAAAAGGTAAATGGCATTTCTTCCCTTATGAACCCTGCCGTGCGCCAAAAAAGTAGTTTTCATTAAATATGGGCAATCAAAGAGAGAAATTGCACAACAAATTGTAAATGGGGCTTTACATGCTGCGATATCGTTAGTGAATTATTGTCGGGGTCACGGTGTTTGTGACGCACATCCGGCTTCATTAACGAGATCGCAGTGTGTGATACCTACGAGTAGAGATGAGCGAACCAGCCGCGGTTCGGCTCGAGTTCAGATCGTCGAACGGAGGTCTCGTTCGAGTTCGGTTCGGCGAACGTTTGACGAACCGAACTCGGACCGCATAGGAAACAATGGCAGGCAATCACAAACACATAAAAACACCTAGAAAACACCCTCAAAGGTGTCCAAAAGGTGACAAACAACTCACAACACAACACAAACACATGGGAAAGTGACAAGGACATATACTCATGCGAAAACAAAAGAGCTGGACAAGGAAAAAGAGGAGGAGACACAGATATAGGCATGGCACGCCGTTCTAAAATCATGTAAAACACCACAAGGTGACTCCAAGCGGAGTTCTCCCTTTTTTCCAGAAATTGGGCCACACACACACACACCCACCCATTCAGTGGCAGCATTTGTGCCCCAGTTGTACACTTCACAGCTAGATTTGCATCAAGCACATTCAAAAATACGCCATACTTAACCGTCCTCAGGATGACACCGGGGTAGGTAGCAAAGTCTTTCCTGATCCCAGCGCTGTGCATCTTGGATCATTTTTAAAAACAATGTAAGCAAGGGTTACTCCAAGCGGAGTCTCCCTTTTTTCCAAAAATTGGGCCACACACACACACCCACCCCTTCAGTGGCAGCACTTGTGCCCTAGTTGTACACTTCACAGGTAGATTTGCATCAAGCACATTCAAAAATGCGCCATACTTAACCATCCCCAGGATGACACCGGGGTAGTTAGATAAGTCTTTGCTAAACAATGACTTGTTCATCTTGGCTCCTTTTAAAAAAAAACAGCAAGCAAGGGTTACTCCAAGCGGAGTCTCCTTTTTTTCCAAAAATTGGGCCCCACACACACCCACCCCATCAGTGGCAGAACTTGTGCCCCAGTTGTACACTTCACAGGTAGATTTGCATCAAGCACATTCAAAAATACGCCATACTTAACCATCCCCAGGATGACACCGGGGTAGTTAGCTAAGTCTTTGCTGAACCATGACTTGTTCATCTTGGCTCCTTTTAAAAAACACAGCAGGCAAGGGTTACTCCAAGCGGAGTCTCCCTTTCTTCCAAAAATTGGGCCACACAGACACCCCATCAGTGGCAGCACTTGTGCCCTAGTTGTACACTTCACAGCTAGATTTGCATCAAGCACATTCAAAAATACACCATACTTAACCGTCCCCAGGAGGACACCGGGGTAGTTAGCTAAGTCTTTGCTGAACCATGATTTGTTCATCTTGGCTCCTTTTAAAAAACACAGCAAGCAAGGGTTACTCCAAGCGGAGTCTCCTTTTTTTCCAAAAATTGGGCCCCACACACACCCACCCCATCAGTGGCAGCACTTGTGCCCCAGTTGTACACTTCACAGGTAGATTTGCATCAAACACATTCAAAAATACGCCATACTTAACCATCCCCAGGATGACACCGGGGTAGTTAGTAGAGATGAGCGAACCGGTCGCGGTTCGGCTCGAGGTCGGTTCGCCGAACGGAGCTCCCGTTCGAGTTCGGTTCGTCGAACGTTCGACGAACCGAACTCGAACTGCATAGGAATCAATGGCAGGCAATCACAAACACATAAAAACACCTAGAAAACACCCTCAAAGGTGTCCAAAAGGTGACAAACAACTCACAACACAAACACATGGGAAAGTGACAAGGACATATACTCATGTGAAAACAAAAGAGCTGGACAAGGAAAAAGAGGACGAGACACAGATATAGGCATGGTATGCCCTTCTAAAATCATGTAAAACACCGCAAGGTGACTCCAAGCGGAGTCTCCCTTTTTTCCAAAAATTGGGCCACACAGACACCCCTTCAGTGGCAGCACTTGTGCCCTAGTTGTACACTTCACAGCTAGATTTGCATCAAGCACATTCAAAAATATGCTATTCTTAACCGTCCCCAGGATGACACCGGGGTAGGTAGCAAAGTCTTTCCTGAACCATGATTTGTTCATCTTGGCTTCTTTTAAAAACAATGTAAGCAGGGGTTACTCCAAGCGGAGTCTCCCTTTTTTCCAAAAATTGTGCCCCACACACACCCACCCATTCAGTGGCAGCACTTGTGCCCTAGTTGTACACTTCACAGCTAGATTTGCATCAAGCACATTCAAAAATACGCCATACTTAACCGTCCCCAGGATGACACCGGGGTAGGTAGCAAAGTCTTTCCTGATCCCAGCTTTATTCATCTTGGCTTCTTTTAAAAACAATGTAAGCAAGGGTTACTCCAAGCGGAGTCTCCCTTTTTTCCAAAAATTGTGCCCCACACACACCCACCCATTCAGTGGCAGCAGTTGTGCCCCAATTGTACACTTCACAGCTAGATTTGCATCAAGCACATTCAAAAATACGCTATTCTTAACCGTCCCCAGGATGACACCGGGGTAGGTAGCAAAGTCTTTCTTGAACCATGACTTGTTCATCTTGGCTTCTTTTAAAAACAATGTAAGCAGGGGTTACTCCAAGCGGAGTCTCCCTTTTTTCCAAAAATTGGGCCACACACACACACCCACCCCTTCAGTGGCAGCACTTGTGCCCTAGTTGTACACTTCACAGGTAGATTTGCATCAAGCACATTCAAAAATGTGCCATACTTAACCATCCCCAGGATGACACCGGGGTAGTTAGATAAGTCTTTGCTAAACAATGACTTGTTCATCTTGGCTCCTTTTAAAAAAAAACAGCAAGCAAGGGTTACTCCAAGCGGAGTCTCCTTTTTTTCCAAAAATTGGGCCCCACACACACCCACCCCATCAGTGGCAGAACTTGTGCCCCAGTTGTACACTTCACAGGTAGATTTGCATCAAGCACATTCAAAAATACGCCATACTTAACCATCCCCAGAATGACACCGGGGTAGTTAGCTAAGTCTTTGCTGAACCATGACTTGTTCATCTTGGCTCCTTTTAAAAAACACAGCAAGCAAGGGTTACTCCAAGCGGAGTCTCCCTTTCTTCCAAAAATTGGGCCACACAGACACCCCATCAGTGGCAGCACTTGTGCCCTAGTTGTACACTTCACAGCTAGATTTGCATCAAGCACATTCAAAAATACGCCATACTTAACCGTCCCCAGGAGGACACCGGGGTAGTTAGCTAAGTCTTTGCTGAACCATGACTTGTTCATCTTGGCTCCTTTTAAAAAACACAGCAAGCAAGGGTTACTCCAAGCGGAGTCTCCTTTTTTTCCAAAAATTGGGCCCCACACACACCCACCCCATCAGTGGCAGCACTTGTGCCCCAGTTGTACACTTCACAGGTAGATTTGCATCAAACACATTCAAAAATACGCCATACTTAACCATCCCCAGGATGACACCGGGGTAGTTAGTAGAGATGAGCGAACCGGTCGCGGTTCGGCTCGAGGTCGGTTCGCCGAACGGAGCTCCCGTTCGAGTTCGGTTCGTCGAACGTTCGACGAACCGAACTCGAACTGCATAGGAATCAATGGCAGGCAATCACAAACACATAAAAACACCTAGAAAACACCCTCAAAGGTGTCCAAAAGGTGACAAACAACTCACAACACAAACACATGGGAAAGTGACAAGGACATATACTCATGTGAAAACAAAAGAGCTGGACAAGGAAAAAGAGGACGAGACACAGATATAGGCATGGCATGCCCTTCTAAAATCATGTAAAACACCGCAAGGTGACTCCAAGCGGAGTCTCCCTTTTTTCCAAAAATTGGGCCACACAGACACCCCTTCAGTGGCAGCACTTGTGCCCTAGTTGTACACTTCACAGCTAGATTTGCATCAAGCACATTCAAAAATATGCTATTCTTAACCGTCCCCAGGATGACACCGGGGTAGGTAGCAAAGTCTTTCCTGAACCATGACTTGTTCATCTTGGCTTCTTTTAAAAACAATGTAAGCAGGGGTTACTCCAAGCGGAGTCTCCCTTTTTTCCAAAAATTGTGCCCCACACACACCCACCCATTCAGTGGCAGCACTTGTGCCCTAGTTGTACACTTCACAGCTAGATTTGCATCAAGCACATTCAAAAATACGCCATACTTAACCGTCCCCAGGATGACACCGGGGTAGGTAGCAAAGTCTTTCCTGATCCCAGCTTTATTCATCTTGGCTTCTTTTAAAAACAATGTAAGCAAGGGTTACTCCAAGCGGAGTCTCCCTTTTTTCCAAAAATTGTGCCCCACACACACCCACCCATTCAGTGGCAGCAGTTGTGCCCCAGTTGTACACTTCACAGCTAGATTTGCATCAAGCACATTCAAAAATACGCTATTCTTAACCGTCCCCAGGATGACACCGGGGTAGGTAGCAAAGTCTTTCTTGAACCATGACTTGTTCATCTTGGCTTCTTTTAAAAACAATGTAAGCAGGGGTTACTCCAAGCGGAGTCTCCCTTTTTTCCAAAAATTGGGCCCCACACACACCCACCCATTCAGTGGCAGCACTTGTGCCCTAGTTGTACACTTCACAGCTAGATTTGCATCAAGCACATTCAAAAATACGCCATACTTAACCGTCCCAGGATGACACCGGGGTAGGTAGCAAAGTCTTTCCTGATCCCAGCTTTGTTCATCTTGGCTTCTTTTAAAAACAATGTAAGCAAGGGTTACTCCAAGCGGAGTCTCCCTTTTTTCCAAAAATTGTGCCCCACACACACCCACCCATTCAGTGGCAGCAGTTGTGCCCCAGTTGTACACTTCACAGCTAGATTTGCATCAAGCACATTCAAAAATACGCTATTATTAACCGTCCCCAGGATGACACCGGGGTAGGTAGCAAAGTCTTTCCTGAACCATGACTTGTCCATCTTGGCTTCTTTTAAAAACAATGTAAGCAAGGGTTACTCCAAGCGGAGTCTCCCTTTTTTTAAAAAATCGTGCCCCACACACACACACCCATTCAGTGGCAGCACTTGTGCCCTAGTTGTACACTTCACAGCTAGATTTGCATCAAGCACATTCAAAAATAAGCCATACTTAACCGTCCCCAGGATGACACCGGGGTAGGTAGCAAAGTCTTTCCTGATCCCAGCTCTGTTCATCTTGGCTTCTTTTAAAAACAATGTAAGCAAGGGTTACTCCAAGCGGAGTCTCCCTTTTTTCCAAAAATTGTGCCCCACACACACACACCCATTCAGTGGCAGCACTTGTGCCCTAGTTGTACACTTCAAAGCTAGATTGGCATCAAGCACATTCCAAATCCACAAGCATTTACTCTCCCCAGGATGACACAGGGGTAGTAAATTACTGGTGGATCCATGACTTGTTCATTTTGATGAACGCTAGTCTGTCCACATTGTCACTGGACAGACACGTGCACTTATCTGTCAGCACACACCCAGCAGCACTGAAGACACGTTCAGAGACAACGCTGGCAGTTGGACACGACAAAATCTCCAAGGCGTAACTGGAGAGCTCTGGCCATTTTTCTAGATTTGAAGCCCAAAATGAGCAAGGCTCCATTTGCAAAGTCATGGCATCGATGTTCATTTGGAGATACTCCTGTATCATCCTCTCCAGCCGTTGACTATGTGTCAGACTTGTTGTCTCTGGTGGCCTTGCAAAGGAGGGTCTAAAAAAATTATGAAAAGATTCTATAAAATTGCTGTTACCAGCACCAGATACAGTCCTACTGGTACGGGTAGACTGGTGAAGATGACGAGACCGTCCCATGTTTGTCAAGTTACAACTGGGAGAATCACTCCCTGCACCTGCACGGTTGTTTGGTGGAAAAGCCGAGCTAAGATCGAGTAACAGCTTCTGCTGATACTCCTGCATACGTGCGTCCCTTTCTATGGCTGGAATTATGTCACAAAATTTGGACTTGTACCGGGGATCTAATAGTGTGGCAATCCAGTAGTCATCATCACTTCTAATTTTGACAATATGAGGGTCATGTTGGAGGTAGTGCAACAAGAAGGCACTCATGTGTCTTGCGCAGCCATGCGGACCAAGTCCACGCTGTGTTTGTGGCATAGAGGTGCTACCCGTTCTTTCTTCCTCTGACATCTCCCCCCAACCTCTTTCAACTGAAATTTGACCAAGGTCTCCCTCATCTGCTGAGTCTTCCATGTCCATGGACAGTTCGTCCTCCATTTCTTCATGTTCTCCTGCACCTTCCTCAACATTTCGCCTGCTACTATGTGCCCTTGTTGATCCTTGTCCCCCATGGTCCCATGCCTGCTGCGTTGGTGATGATGAATGTCTGGACCTTGGTGATGTTGTTGTCCCTTGCGCATATGAATCCTCCTGTAGTTCCTCCCCTTCCTGTTGTCCCACCCCCTGACTCCGAATAGTGTTTAGCGTGTGCTCCAGCATGTAAATGACTGGAATTGTCATGCTGATAATGGCATTGTCAGCGCTATACATATTCGTTGCCATGTCGAAACTGTGCAGAAGGGTGCATAGGTCCTTGATCTGAGACCACTCCATCAGGGTGATCTGCCCCACCTCTGCATCTCGTTGGCCCAGGCTATACGTCATGACGTATTGCACCAGGGCTCGGTGGTGCTGCCACAGTCGCTGTAACATGTGGAGAGTCGAATTCCAGCGTGTCGCCACATCGCATTTCAGGCGATGAACCGGCAGGCCGAAAGACTTCTGGAGAGATGCAAGTCGCTCAGCTGCGGCAGTTGAACGGCAGAAGTGAGCAGACAGTTTTCGTGCCCTGTTCAGAAGGCCATCTAGGCCGGGATAGTGTGTTAAGAATTGCTGGACAACAAGGTTCAACACGTGAGCCATACAAGGCACGTGTGTCACCTTGCCCAGGCGAAGGGCCGCACCCAGGTTTGCAGCATTGTCGCACACGGCCTTACCAGGCTGCAGGTTGAGTGGAGACAACCATTTATTAAACTCGGACCGCAGAGCTGACCACAACTCCTCAGCTGTGTGACTCCTATTTCCAAGACATGTCAAGCTAAAGACCGCCTGATGCCGTTGCGCTCTGCTGCCAGCATAGTAATGAGGCATGCGTGATTCCTTCTGCGCAATGAGAACGCTGGTGGCCTGACCAGGCAGGCTTGGGGCGGAGGTGGAGAACCCAGATGAGGTGGAGGAGGCAGAATCAGTGGCAGAACTTGGACAGACAGAGGATTGACACACAAGTCGTGGGGACGGCAAGACTTGTGCAGCAGACCCTTCACCATCTATCACCATAGTTACCCAGTGCCCAGTCAGCGACATGTAACGTCCCTGTCCATGCTTACTGGTCCAAGTATCGTGGTGAAATGCACCCGTTCACACACAGAGTTTCTCAAGGAAGCGGTGATGTTGTGTGCGACATGCTGGTGTAGCGCGGGCACACCTTTCTTAGAGAAGTAGTGGCGACTAGGCATCTGGTACTGGGGCACAGCGACAGACATAAGGTCTCTAAAATCCTGTGTGTCCACTAGGCGGAAAGGCAGCATTTTGGTAGCGAAGAGCTTACAGAGGGATAGAGTCAACCTCTTAGCTTTGTCATGGGTCGCAGGAAATGGCCTTTTATTTGACCACATCTGAGGGACAGAGATCTGGCTGCTATGTGTAGACGGTGTTGAGTAGGGTGTCCCTGGAAAAATGCAGGTTTGTGAGGAAAGTGCAGGCGGAGACATGATGTTGCCTTCATCCAACGTTGGTGCTATCGATGTCTGAGAGAGCTGTACACACTCACTTGTTTCCCCTTCCAAACCAACTGACGACCTACCAAGCAAACTGCCTGTTGCGGTTACAGTGGTAGAAGTTGTGCGTGGAAAACCAGGTGTGACAGCTGTCCCCACAGTCCTAGAAGATGAAGAGCGCGCGGATGCACTGGAAGGGTCAGGCCGTGGATGGTTCGCTCTGCTAGGCCGCATTGCAGTACGGCGAGCTTCCCACCGGGACCTATGATATTTATTCATGTGACGATTCATGGAAGAAGTTGTCAAACTGCTGAGGTTTTGACCTCTACTAACAGAATCACGACAAATTTTACACATCACTAGTGATGAGCGAGCATGCTTGTTACTACTCGGTACTCGCACGAGTATCACTGTACTCGGGCTACTCGGCGGGGACCGAGTAATCTCGCGATACTCGTGCTGTACTCGTGGTCTTCATCCCTGCATGTTGGCGCTCTTTTGAGAGCCAGCCCTCATGCAGGGATTGGCTAGCAGACCACTGCAATGCCACAGCCCTGTTAGTTGTGGAATTGCAGTGATTGGCCGGCCCGCAACGCGTGACCGAGCCTTTATACCGGCGGGCGCGCTGTGCT